>NC_138369.1:173243041-173270325 GCF_054177405.1 Leptonychotes weddellii
ATCAGAGAAAGACAAGTATCATATGATCTCACTGATATGAGGAATTTGAGAAACAAGACAAAGGATCATAGGGGAAGGGAGGGGAAAATGAAACAAGACGAAACCAGAGAGGAAGACAAAACATAAGGGACTCTTAATCTCAGGAAACAAACTGAGGGTTGCTGGAGTGGAGGGGGGTGGGAGGGATGGGGTGGCTGGGGGATGGACATTGGGGAGGGTATATGCTATGGTGAGCACTGTGAACTGTGTAGGACTGATGAATCACAGACTTGTACGCCTGAAACAAATAATACATTATATGTTAATAAAAAAAATTAAAAAAAAAAGTGTGGAAACAGCAATTGTAAAAATGGGGACATATCACCTGGCATAGGTAAAACCTTATTAGGCAAAGCCATAGCAAACCAAACCTCAGCCACTTTCTTGAGAGTGGTTGGCTCTGAATATATTCAGAAGTACCTAGATGATGGCCCCAATCTCGTTGGGGAATCGTTTCAAGTTGCTGAAGAACATGCACCATGCATCATTGTCTATTGATGAGATTGATTCCATTGGAACAAAACATATGACTCAAATTCTGGTAGTGAGAGAAATTCAATGGAAAATGTTGGAACTGTTGAGGCAGTTGGATGGATTCGATTCAAAGGTTGTTGCAAAGGTTATTATGGCCACAAACCGAATAGAAACTTTGGATCTAGCACTTACTAAATCAGGCTCTATTGATAGGAAGATCGAGTTTCTCTGGCCTGATGAAAAGACTAGGAAGGACATTTTTCGAATCCACGCAAGCAGGAAGATGCTGGCCGAGGATGTAACCCTGGACGACTTGATCAAGGCTAAAGATGACCTCTCTGGTGCCCACGTCAAGGCAATCTGTACAGAAGCTAGTCTGGTGGCCTTGAGAGAATGTAGAATGAAATTAACAAATGAAGTCTTAATAAAATCTAAAGAAAGTGTTCGTTATAAAAACAACAACAACAACAAAAACACAAGAAGGCACCCCTATGGGGCTCTATCTCCAGCAGACCACAGTTTCCTTCAAGGAAATGGTTGGGAGTGTCCTAACCATCCCCCTCCCCAGCCGAGGGATGAGACTGGGGAAGCTGCCCAGGGGAACCCATGTTCCAGCTGCTCTTTCTTATCAGAACCTACTGTGTATCTTTTTAAGGTGATGCGTATTATACCCACCAGACTGCCTTCATCTGCTGCTCACATGGAGTACTTTCTCCCCAATAAAGCATGCTCCTTCACAAAAAAAAAAAAAAAAAAAAAAAGGGAGGAATGTCAAAATTAGGAAGAAAAACATTTGATCAGGCTGCTTTAAAAGTACGCTTGAGTTTTCACTTTCTTTACAGTGGTTTTGGATGTATCTCTTTGTAGAGTTTCCTAGTGGCTGCTCTGGATATTACAAAATACATACTTGATTTATAGCAATCTACTAATAACATTTTCCCAGTTTGCACGAAGTGTGGAAACCTCATTTCCATTTAGGTTCCTTTCCCTTTAGTTTTCCAAAATTTAGTTACATCTATTTGTTGTTGTTGTTTGTTTGTGGGTTTTTTGTTTGTTTGTTTTGTTTTTGATTTAACTGTCAGGGATCCGCTCAGTTTCTTGGATCTGTAGGTTTGCATATTTTGCCAACTTTGGCAAGTTTTCAGCCATAATTTATTCAAATGCTCATTTAGCTCCACTCTCTTTCTTTTCTCCTGCGGGACTCTGAAGATGCATATGTGGGATTTTTAATTATTGTTCTACTGGTCCCTGTGGCTGAGTTCAATATTTCAGCTATTTTTTCTCTCTGTTGATCATACTAGGTAAATTTTATTGCTCTGGCTTTAAGCTTATTGATTCTATCCTTTGTCATCTCTACTATTGAGTCCATCTAGTGGGTTTTCAAAAGTATCTTTTATTCTATTTTCCAGGTATATAATATCAATTTGATTCTAATTTTCAGTTCTACTATATATATATATTTGATTGCTTTACAAATCTTAGTTCTTTGTTGGGATTTTATTTTTTTTTTAAATCTGTTTCAAGAGAATCTGTAATTGATCACTGAAGCATTTTTATGATAGGTGCTTTAAGATCCTTGTGAGATAATTCATTTCAGTGTTGGCATCAGTTGACTTCTTTTATTATAGTAAATAAGAAGTGGTCAGTCCCCCTAGGGGACTTTTTCTTACTCCTAGGGCAGCAAGATGATACCCACAGGATTGTTTTGCTTTGTGAGTGGCTTCACTCTTCATAGGTGAGGGAGAAGGAAAAAATTTACCTGCTTATAGAAACGGGGAAGAGGTTGATATCCCTGCATTCCTGACATTGTATCTTTATTCCAGACATTTGCCAGATAGCCCAACTTCTCAGACTGTAAGGAAGAACTCTTTCAAGGTCCAGGAACTCATTCTTCCTTGAAATGTAAATATTGAGGAAAATAACCCCCAGTGCTCAGGGCTCCTTGGTGGCTTATCTTGAAACCTAGCCAGAGTATAATCATTTGGTCCTCTTAGAGAGAAGAAATTTTACTATAATTTCACATCAGAAAAATCAAGTAGATCGATGGCTACAGATCTAATTTTCATGGTATATAAAGAGTTTTAGGAAACTATGCCCTTTTTATGGGAATACTGAGAAATCCAGGGAAGTTTTATGTCCCCACAATTAGGAGACTCTGGGCTTATTTCACTTTTTTTTTTAATTATTATTATTTAGAGAGAGCCGTGAGCATGAGTGGGACTGGGGGGTGGGGTGGTCAGGAACAGAGGGAACGGGTGGGGGGGCAAGCAGACTCCAGGCTGAGCACAGAGTCCCTGCAGACCCAATCCCACCTGAGATCCCTACCCCAGCTGAAACTAAGAGTCAGAAGCTCAACCTACTGAGCCCCCGAGGCACACCTATTTCATTGTTTTTACCTTTATTTATTCTCCTTATTTAGGTTTAGGCCCCAAGTCTTAGCTGACTTTTGTAGGCTGTCAGTGGACTTTTCAGAGCTTTGCAGTTCTGAATTCTGTCTTGATTGACTTGGTTTATCTGTTGCAAATGGCACTCTCCTTTCCCTTGATCACGCTGCCAGGAGCTGGGCAGGGGGGCAGTAGGGGATTCCCCAGATTGGGAGGTTAGAAGAGGGATTTGGTGAGGTTCCACTAAAAACCCCACTTCCTCCTACCGCAAGCCGCCAGAGTCTCTGGACAGGAAAGAGGGGAAACAGAGGCTGCTGAGAGGATTGTCTGACATTTGGCAGGAAAGAAGAATGCTCCCCCTGCTGGCTGCTTGTTCATGGGGTTCCCAAGTGACGTCCTTACCCCTGATGCTGTCAGAGGGATTCTCTTTTGATTCAGGAAGGAAATCAGCCTCCCTGGACCGCCTTCTGTGGCTAGGCTGGAGGTCTGAAGACATGGGGTCTGGGTGGCCTCTGTGTGTGTGTGTGTGTTGTGAGGGTGCAGCCAAACTGCCTCTGTGTTGTTGTTCAGGTCTTGGCCTCTTTAACCCACTCACCTGCCTACTGCCTGTCAGTCAGTGCTCTGTCTTCGTTGTCTCTTGAGTTATTTCCAGGGTTTATAGTTGTACTTTGTGGAGAGGAACAGGAAAGAATAGGGAGAAATGAGTCTACACTATCTTGTCTGGACTGGAAGTCCCTCACTGTACTTTAAAGGAGGCAAAAATGGAAATCTAAGAACGATGTACACCTAACGTCCTTTAGGGGAAGAAGACAACCAGTAACAGCATGCTCTGAGTGTCTCAAAAATTTACTGTTGATACAAGCATATAAAATTGAAGGAAAAACTGTTAAAAATGGAATTGTGACATCATATTATTTTGCAAGTATCTTTAAATATTTGCTTTACAAAAGCAACAATGGGAAGTCGAATGTTTATTGTGCTGTGTTTTGGGAAAGAAAGATACTTTTGAGAACATTATGCTTTAAGAATTGTCTTGGGCCTACATGAAAATAGTAGCCAAAATATATACCTTTATAAGATTTACTATTTTAAAAACATATATAGTTTTATCATTTTTAAAGTCATTGGCTTTAATTCATTTTGATGACTAAACTATTCACTACTGATACCAATCACACCAAGGTATTTAACTGTATCTTATTATTGTCTTATCATTGTCATGGTAATTTGTTGCTTTAACTAACTGGTTTCTTTTCCATTTTCTCTTCTTTTAGCACATATGGACGGTGTGAGCCAGGAGTACAACAGTTTTCACACTACCAGAATGTTGCTCTATGTTCAAGGCTGGGCAAGAGACACAATCCCACGCAAAGAGATATACTTGGGTTTTGGCAGGGAATATCAGGGTAAATACACTTTCCTATTAGATGAGGATGTTAATCCCCAAAGTTGAGTCCCAATCTTGTAATCACATGTGGTTTCCTGTCTGAAAAAGGTAGCCTAAAGAAACAGAATCAATTGATGGAAGGAAACCAAATTTAATGACATTAGTTGAACCTCTAAAAGAAGTTGTGTTGGGGTACCTGGGTGACTCAGACTGGTTGAGCGTCTGACTCTTGATTTCGGCTCAGGTAATGATCTCATGGTCATGAGATCAAGCCCTACGTGGGGGCTCTGTGCTCAGCGGGGAAACTCTTTCCCTCTCCCTCTGCCCCTCCCCCAAGCACACTCTCTCTCTCTCTCAAATAATATTTAAAAGAAGTTGTGTCAAAGCCATCCATTCCTTTGAAATTTTCAATTAGAGAAATTAACACATTCCTTAGCTTAAGCCAGTTTGAGTTAAGGTCTTTTTCTCTGTATCCTAAATATCCCTAAGTATATGCAATGATTACAGTGTGCTTTCACTTTTATTTAACTCATTATCTTTATCTACATCTTCCCTGGAAGATTAAATTTCAAAAATTTGGGGTCCAATTTAACTGCACAGGTTTCTTTCTGAGGTGTGGTCAATTGTTAATGACTCTGAATATAATTTATCTCTTCCCACTAGCTATTTACTTACAGATAGGGTACCCCAGGAGGACCCATAAAAATAATGATCACTCTTCATTAAGAGGATCAGAAGGAAGTTGGGCCATCTGTGATGCTCCCAATGGTAAATAATAAGTGGATGTCAAACAAATAACAATGAAAAGCCCCGGCAGGGTTTTTAATGTTCTGATAATAACAGAAGCTGTGAGTGACTATGTTGTAATGGCTATAAATGATCATGAACATGAATGAGTCATTGAGGTTTTGCTATTCAAAATTTTCCTCTAAATACAGGACATCCTAAGATGGGAATGAGGTTGAGGGATAGTATAATTGTATTATGGATCATAAAAAAAAAAAATTTGCCTCAGTAGCATACATTATATCAAAATTGAAGCATTTAAAAGATAATTATGCTGTTTAAGTTCTTAGCCTTTCCAGATTTGCAAATCTAAAATACTTTTTAAAAAACTATCAAATAGCTGTTTTCTGGCTCTAGTTATGATTTTAAATGGATATTGCTTGTAGATTATTAGGTAGGTCATCAATGAAACCTGATGTGTTCTCACACTTTATGTGTCTTCATACTGTCACATAGCCAAAGAGGTGGCAAACCCGGTGACAGGCTTTTGTTCTGTGGAGGAACTAAATGATCACTCTCACATTTTCCATTGTGGTTTTCCTGAAGTTGTGCTCAGTAGCAGATCAAGTACATTATTTCTGTTGCCAGCAGTGAGCTCATTTGGAAGAGATTCAATTCCATGCCAAGGACAATAACCTTCCTTGTTCAGCCTTCCATTCCTGTCCTATTTTGCACACCCACCCCCCAATCAGTCCTGTACATGACAGGATGATACATACAGACTGTTACAGCCTAGTCTCCCAGCTTCTTCTCTACCCTCTGTCCCTATCTCTGTATGTTTCATTTATAATGGGATCTCTATTCTCATTGGCTCCACCACAGACCTTCTCAAGACCTTGCCTATGGTGAATCTTCTATCTAAAACGTTCTTCCTTTCTTCTCAATCTGTAAAGCTCCTTTCCATTCCTATGGTCTGGCTTATGGCTTAGTATCTATGCACTTCCTGTCCTGACTCAGTCACTCCTTCCCCCTTCTCCCACTGTACCCCTCCATGCCTTTATTTTATTTATTTGGTTCTGGTTCCTCAACAGAATGAACTGGACAAGAAGAGAAGTTGTTCATTTGGTATAGTTTCTTTGACTGATGATTTGTTTTTCACAAGCAATCTTTCTTTAATGATTCAATGATTTAAAAATGATTCCAAGACTATAGGGGCGCCTGGGTGGCTCAGTCATTAAGCGTCTGCCTTCGGCTCAAGTCATGATCCCAGGGTCCTGGGATCGAGCCCCGCATCAGGCTCCCTGCTCCGCGGGAAGCCTGCTTCTCCCTCTCCCACTCCCCCTGCTTGTGTTCCCTCTCTTTCTGTGTCTCTCTCTGTCAAATAAATAAATAAAAATCTTAAAAAAAAAAACAATTCCAAGACTATTAGGGGGCAAATTCTTTCTAAGGCTCAAAGATAGACTAAAGGAGGTCTATGAAACCTACAAAATTATTCAAAATCATTGTGCATGTTTGCTTATGTACACAAAGAAACCATCATTTGATCAGACACATTCTCAAATGTGTCCCATGGACAATAGAGGTTGAAGACCATGGTTCTAAGGGATTAGGTAAGAAAGCTGAAGATCAAGAAACAGTAGGGAAGTCCTCTTTGTAATTTTTTCACATATTTGTTAGGATTCTTTTCTTTTTTTATTATGGCAAAATATAAATAATACTAAATTTCCTATTTTAACCATTTCAAGTTTACAGTTTTATGGCATTAAATACAGTTGACCCTTGAACAACACTAGTTTGAATGGCATGAGTCCATTTAGGTGTAGATTTATTCCTATAAATACAGTACAGTTCTGCAAATGTATTTTCTTTTCCTTATGAATTTTCTTAATAATATTATCTTTTCTCTAGCTTACTTTATTATAAGAATATAGTATATAATACATACAACATACAAAGTATGTATTGATTGACTGTTTACGTTATTGGTAAGGCTTCTTGTCAACAGCAGCTATTGATAGATTTTGGAGAATCAGAAGTTATATGCAGATTTCTGACTGCAGAGAGGAGCCATGTTCCTCACCCCTGTGTTGTACAAGGGTAAACTCTACATTCACATTGTGCATCCTAAGTCTTTTACTGGATAACATTTCTACAAAGGTTGAGCTAAATCATAATGCTTTATTTAATTTGATTTAAAAAATGACCACAAAAACTAAATTATTACTAATCCCTAATAAGATTTTTAGAAATGTTGGCATGAATTAGCAGTCTCAAAGACAAAAATAAAATTGCAGTTCAATTATGGGTTTTGACATTTTAAAATTAAGGCAGTCATTCTTTGCTCTGTGCATAATGCTCTGTTTTGCAATTAATGAATGATTCAAAGGACAATGCAAGGGAATATCAGCATGTGAAATACAGTGTACCTCCAATTAAATCATTAACCCATTTGTTTCTGCCCCAAACTGAAAACAAGCTAAAAAAAATGATGTGAATGTGAAGATTAATATTATCCTGTGTGGTTATGGGATAAATTTAGACAAACTATTAAGGCATAGATTTCTGTATACTCTTTCTTGCCTGATGGCACAATCGTGTCTTAAGTAAGCAGGAGTTACAAGAAAATTTATGTTCTTTTTTTTTTTTACAATGAGTAAAATTAATGATACATTTAACTTTGTTCATTTGATTATCTCTTGTACTAGGCTGTGAGTAAAGTGTTCATTTTATTCCCTCCTACATACTCAGATTCTAACTCAGAGCCTGGCACATAACCAGAACTCAGTATGTTCTTGGTAAAGGAGTATTTGTTTCATTTGGTACCTGACTAACTGAATGAATGAATGAATGAATAGTCTCTTCCTCCCCTTTTGGCCTGGCTTCCCTCCTAGCTTCCATCCACCCACGTGCCACTCTCTCTCTCTTCTAATTCCTTCTTATCAGCAAATTTTGACACATCGTCTGCTCTCTGTTTCCAACACCTTTCTTTTTTTCTCTCAGAATCTTCATTTTTCCTGTCAATGTACATCTTTCCTCAATTATATGTGATTTCATACTGCAATTGCAAAACAAAGCCCTGTCGCTTTGTCTTCTTACAAGCAGAATATGCAATAAAAATATTTTATGCAATATCCTTTTGCTCCTCTTCTGAATTATTCAAAAGGTAAGATGTTATAAATGTTTATTTTTTATTCTAAAAAAAACCCTTCATTTTCTTGTTTGTTTTACTCAACTCTAGATTTTTCTATCCTGTGGGTTTGGAATCCTTGACATAAAAATGGTCTATATACCACAGAAATGTAGGGTGAGAAAACATTACTGAAAGAGAGATCAATCTTACCAATCTAAGCAAAAACTAACAGACACGCACAATTAAAATCTTTGTATTACATAGTTTTTTAATGAGCTAAAAATCAATTATGAGTTTGTGTGGTTGCTTCAATTATTGGTTATTAGAAAGTGATTTTTCTGTATACCAGAATCCTGATAATTATTAAGTTAAATTTTTATACAATGAAATATACATTGACACAAAATAAAACAGATAAAAAGCTTCTTAGGCTTAAGGTCCGTAACCACATGTAAAACCAAACAAATGCATTAATTATAAACAAAATCACATTCTCAATAAAATTTGAATTAGCGCCATTACATTTATGTGATATGTACTGTTGATTTATTGAAATTGTAATGTTGATGTTGGGTTTGGCAGTAGAATGCATCTTTTGAATTTTACTTCTTTCCTTGATCATTGTTATTCAGAACATAATATATTCCCCTTTGAGATGTTTCTATCATTGCTACGAATATAGATCCTTTACAAAATTAGTTTTTTATCAGTTCCCCATATCTTGCAGGACCACTTAATTCAATAATGCACCTGTCAAATATGATGATTTTAAATTAATACCAGTTCTAAAGAACAATTACAAGCTAGTAAGTAAAAGGACCATAGTTAGATAATATTCTACTGGAAATATAAAGGTTTTGTGGCCTGTTTTTTTTGTTTGTTTGTTTGTTCAGTTTGTTTTAGTTCAGTATGTTTATACTAGTTTGCACTTTAGGATAACTTATATCTTCTACCTCTTTCACTTTTTCCCTCTCTTTAAATCACAGTGAAATCTTTGCTTGAATCTGAACCATTGTATGATTTTACTCTTACTTGTTACAGACAAGTTCATACACAAAAGCAAATAAATACAAAAACACATGGCCATGTTTGTTTATGAAGTTTACATCTAGCTGATACAGAATATTTTGACACTGATTTTTTCAAGATCATACAATTTAAAACCCATGATTAAAAATACGTTAGACCTTTATAGACCCCTAAAACGTTTCAGAAACTTGTAAGAAACACTTTTGTACATTAATAAGTTAAGTCCTCAGTAGAATCCCATGAAACATGTAGTGACATGTCTTCACTTTATATAGATCCTAAAATAAAGATCTGGATAAGTTAAATGTAACAACATCCCACCACACTGTTATAATCTACAAAAGTAGGAGTCAGGGTTAGCTCTATCTGATTCCATGGCCTTTATTCCCCCCATCACTGCTGATCAGTTTCTCCTGTTACCTATTTTGATATATACTCAGTAACACTATTTCACTACTTTGATAAATGCAGCTCAGCATTAGGCACAAGCCACCGGACATTTGCAAATATTATGTTAAATTCCAAGTTAAAATTGACCAAAATCCTTCCAAGTGCCACTAATTACGTCTGCAATAATCTCTTAAAATTAAAATAAAAAAAATTTAACTCAGCAATGCTCATTTACTTCTCTTTTAGACCTACAGGGTTGGAGTTTATAGCTCCGTTGAGTTGAATCCCAAAAAAACTCTTGAGATTTAAAAAACAAAAAAAAAGCTCATAGAAATTTCTATATTGTATAAAAGTGTTATAGTTAATAGGACTGGGAATTCCTGACAGAGTAATAGAAAGAGAGGGGAAAGGAAGCTTGAGATTTGGAAGAGGATGATTGCTTATCAAACTTTTGATCATTTGTTCATCGTGCCATGTTGTGTAATCACTGTACCCATCTTTTCCATCATCAAAGAGGGCAACATGACGTTGTTTGAGTCATTCTCCTTTATTCAATGAGTTTATCAATCAGTCTGTACTTCCATCTGTGTTTTTGCTTTGACTGAACTTTTCTCTGTGTTTAGCACCATTAGATTAGAAACTGCTATGGTGAATCTGAAATGGTTTGGAGACAATGGGAAAGCTGTAGCAAAGGCAGAAGAAAATTATGAGATATTTGATCTCATTGGCAGTCAGTTTGATATCTGGTATTTAATGGAAAATAAGTGAACATTTTTACCCCTGACCTTTTCACTTTAAAGTGAATTACTGTTATATATTTTCCATCATTAGTTTTTCCTCTAATCTTTTTTTCCTCATAGAAAGCAATTGACTTGAATAAAACCCCATCTTTTCTGAATCTCAGCATATATTCTGTTTGAATGTGGATAGTAAGTTATTTTTTTTCCTATACCTATCTAACATGGGTGTTCTTAAATAGCTTCAGGATAAATGTTAGGACTTCAGAGGTTTTAGTTTAGTTTTGTTTTTATCTCACTTTTAGCCTGCTGTGAGTCATTTTTCTTAAAGTTGGAAAATCCATTCCTTTAAAATTAATTGGCATTGATTCAAAACAATGTATCCTAAGTTTTGCTGGTATGGTTTATACCAATTATGCCCTAAAGAGTATTAGGATAATTCAAAGCTACACAACAAACAACTAATAAAGTATTGAATAGACATAATAAATTAAAATATTTCATAGGGTATTTGAGACTAAATCGACAGTCAAATAAAAATGGAAAGAGGCTATTCCACAATGTATAACTTGAGAAAAAAGAAATCCTACTATAACAGAAGAATGCTGCTAAATGTTCATAGGAGCACAGATTTGCTACAGGAAAGTAAATATTTGGCCTCCTTCACACCGTAGACCAGACACAGTCCCAGACTCATGTCACTAGCATGTCCATGTGACCAGTTTGAGAGGCTACCAAGACATGTATGGCTCTGTAAGAGTGATATGGGCCATTAAGGGACACATTTTCTGTGGAGAATAAACCAAACCAAACCAAACCAAAAAATAGTAAGTCTTTTTCTGCCTAGTGCAGCCATGGCTCATGGTCCCAAGGAGCATCTAAAGCATGTAGCAACTCCACAGTTTTGGATGATGGATAAACTGACTAGTGTGTTTGCCCCTCATCCATCCACTTGTCCCCATAAGCTGAGAGAATGTCTCCCTCTCATCATTTTCCTAAGGGACAGACTTAAGTATGCCTTAACAGGAGATGAATAAAGAAGTTCTGTACAAAACGTTTCATCAAGATTGATGCAAGGTCTGAACTGATATAACCTATCCTGTTGGTTTTATGGATGTCATCAGCATTGACAAGCCCAAGGAGAATTTCCATCTGATCTATGACACCAAGGGTCGCTTTGCTGTTCATTGGATTACACCTGACGAGACCAAGTAGAAGTTGTACAATGTGAGAAAGACCTTTGTGGGGACAAAAGGAATCCCTCATTTGGTGACTCATGATGCTCGCACCATCCGTTATTCTCATCCCCTCATCAAGATGGATGACACCATTCAGATTGATTTGGAGACTGGAAACATGACCGATTTTATCAAATATGGTAATCTGTTTATTGTGACTGGAGGTGCTAACCTGGGAAGAATTGGTGTGATCACCAACAGGGAGAGACACCCTGGTTCTTTTGATGTAGTTCACATGAAAGATGCCAATGACAACAAATTTGCCACCCGGCTCTCCAACACTTTTTTTTTTTTTTTTATTGTCAAAGGAAACAAACCATGGATTCTCTTCCCTGTGGAAAAGGTATCTACCTCACTATTGCTGAAGAGAAAGACAAGAGACTGGCAGCCAAACCGAGCAGTGGGTAGAATGGTCCCGACGTGACATGATTGGAAGTCTTTTTACTTAATAAAAGATCATACAGCATGATAAAAAATAAAAACATAA
This sequence comes from Leptonychotes weddellii, assembly GCF_054177405.1. Taxonomy (NCBI): domain Eukaryota; kingdom Metazoa; phylum Chordata; class Mammalia; order Carnivora; family Phocidae; genus Leptonychotes; species Leptonychotes weddellii. The sequence continues at coordinate 173,255,063 of NC_138369.1, forward strand.
ACATCCACCTAAAATTGGTTCTACTTTTTATTGTCATTACATAATGACAATTCCAAACAATATCAGTGATAAAATGCTCCTCAAGACAGTGAAGACTGCTCCCATGGCCTCTCTCCCTTGGTATGTCACTGATCAGGAGTCAAGACTGGAGCCTGCCATGTGTGGTACAAGAGAGTGCATTTGACTACAGAACAAAAATGGAATCCATGGGCCCCGTGGTCATTTTTTTCTCTTTTCCACTCTCAAGGGTTGAGAAGGAAAGAGCTGCTGGTTTTTCTCTAGGTGTTACTTAAGTGGATTTCATAATAGTCCATTTTTTTCTTGATAAGGATAGAGAGGGCTAAAACTTGAAGCAAAACTGGAACATCGAGAAATTTATTCCGGGGAATTTCTCAAGGTACAAATTTCTTAAAATTTATTTCTTAGTTTGTTACTGAGATGGAGAGTTTGGTAAAAAAAGAAAATTAAAAAAAATGCATGAATCTTTGATGAAATAGTGCTAAAATGTTACAGATATATTTATGCCTTAGTTGGCTTTGGCTCAGAAAGTTTCTCATTCTCCATTTATGTTAACCCCTTTCTCAGGTTCAATTTAATTCCCCCTTTTCTTTCACATGAGAAAAAATGCCACACACTTTGATTTAGGAGCAGTAATAAGAAATAAATCTTCTGAGATTTTACTTTAATTAAAAAGAGTTATGTCTGCTTACAATTTTTTTTTCTTTCTACATGCAGTGATTCTATTATCAAGGATGCTATGGACAGAGAAGTGGAATGTGTGCATTTGAATATGGGTACATGGACAAGAACAAATATTAATTTAGTAGTTTTACATTACTTGGGAGGCTCTGTATATTATAACATTTCCCATTACAATTAGATCTATCAAGATACTCAATTTTTAAATACATATTTATATTTTCAGAAAGGCAAAGATATTTCCAGAGGGAAAACCCATGACTGTCTTTTTCATTTTCCCCCCAAATGACTTTCTTTTTAGTAACAGTATATAGTTTTTTCTTAAAGTATTTATGACTCAGAATAATTTCAGAAACCACCTCTGTAGATCTAGAATATACAGAGTTAAGAAGGCATCAGTCCCTCATACTGTTTCATATCATCTGTGATATTGGGAATGTTCTTGATATCCTGGACAGGAACCACTAGCCACATGTGACACTGAATAATTGCAATGTAACTAATGTGGTTAAGTAAAATTTAAATCTTGTCATTTTCATTCATTTAAACTTAAATGGCCACAGGAAGTTAGCGGGTACCCTATTATTCATTGCAGCATGTACAGCAGTGCATTTAAAATATACTTGCTCTGGAAAATAATTTTTTCTCCTTGCTATTTAATAATACCAGAAAAATATACTACTTTCCTGTGTGTGTGTGTGTGTGTGTGTGTGTGTGTGTGTATATATATATACACATATATATACATATACTATATATATATATTTTGCCAAGATAGACTGGACTGTTCCATTAATCAGTATACCCTGAAGTTCTAGTGGCTTAACAGAACAAGTATTTGATTTCGCACTGCATGTCCAGCACTGCTTGGGGGCTGTGCACAGGAGTCTGGATGCCTCATGACGTCAAGGGCTGCAACATCGGCGAGCAAAACTGTGGATAACTCACAAGGGCTCCTAACTGACTCCCACCAGAAGTGACACATGAGACTTTGCCTGACAACCCATTAGTGAGAACAGTCACATGGCCCCAGTAAACCTCCAGGAAGGTTTGGAATCTTGGCAGAGCCCAGAGCAGAGAAAGCGGATAATGGTGAGTAGAAGTAATCACTGTTGCTCTGTATTTCACCTGTGTGATCCTGGACACATCAGATTCTCCAACTTCCAGTTTCTTCCTCCCCTTAAAACAGGAGTATTAAAGCTGATCCCCTAGAAATACTGTGAGGATTTTAAATAGGATAATCTGGTGGAAATTGCATCACACAGAATCTGGCTCATAGTAAATGCACAATAAAGGTCAGTTCTATTGCTTTTTTAGCTCATTGTTTATTTTTTATGCTGAGTATTTTTCCTTTGACTATCAGTTTAAATGCATGCATGCACCATAATATTATCTACTTGCAATTTCACTTGGTGTTATGTTTGTAAATTTTTTCCTAATAGGATGAGAAGATTATTCACTGACACAAAATTAAAGGAAACATGAAATATAAGTCTTTTAGAATAATTGTTGACACAAAGTATTTATTACCTAATAGTATACTTACTTGGGAACTCAGTTAATATAGAAATGCATGTAAAAACTGAAAAAAATACAAAAGTGTCATCTCTTGGTAATTTTTTTTCCTTTACTCTCAGAAGTAAAAATTTCATAAATCTGAAATACTCTGCAAAATAGAACCACACAGTGTTTTCAGGCATGGTGTGAGCAATGTTAGGGGGGAAGCAAATGGAAAATTAACCATGTATAATGGATACTTGAGTAAATATTAGAATGAAAATATGTTTATATAGCTAGAGGGCAAGTTCCTGCTGCTCCTAGGCATATTTAAATTATGCATTCTTATTTTAGAGGATATGTGACCTTTATATTGTGCTATTTTGGAAATGGCATCTTTTCATGATTTTGGTAAGAAAATGCCATTGTGTTCTTATTTAATTGTGCCTGATCAGTTTCTAACTAGTATTTAATAATAACAAGGCTCCTTGATTAGTGTCCTTCATTTTAGTGATGGTTACATTCTTTCATATGAAGACAAAAAACAAAAAAGCTCCATCTTAGTTCTTGAGACTGAGACTACTTGACCAATGTTATGTCTCATTAATGCACCATGAGAGCTGAGGAGAGCTTTAGTCTCATTACAGTGAGGATATTCAGGGCCTTCTGGTGAGTGTTTGATCACAGTAGCATATTGTGGAATCACCCAGACATCCCTCCCTTTTCCACCTGCTTAGATATCCTCACACCCGCTGTCTTCTTACACACACACACACTCCAGTACCAACTCTGCATTTTCTTTCTTTTTACATTTTTCTGCTGTAGTTCTTAGAATGGAGACTGTTGCCATCCTGGTTTGGACATAGACATATTCCAGAAGGGCCTATATTATGATGACTCAGCTTCAGCTACTATTCTTTCATTCACAACTAGCTTGAGGCTGAGACACTGCAAAAAATAAGCAAAGTCTGGTGCAAAAGCTTATCCTTTAAATAAGCAATCCCATTTCCGATAAGCTGCTATCTGCTGCTCTCCAACCCCATATTTAATAACTCTATGGTCCCATACCCAAACTTGAGAAAGAAATGAACTTTAAAAATGTTAAATGTGGGGGCGCCTGGGTGGCTCAGTCGTTAAGCGTCTGCCTTCAGCTCGGGTCATGATCCCAGAGTCCTGGGATCGAGTCCCGCATCAGGCTCCCTGCTCAGCGGGAAGCCTGCTTCTCCCTTTCCCACTCCCCCTGCTGTTGTTCCCTCTCTCACTGTGTTTCTCTCTGTCAAATAAATAAATAAAATCTTTAAAAAAAATGTTAAATGTGGCTCTAGTTATCTGACACAGATTTTATAATGTCTTCACCTATGAAAGTTGATATCCCTTTCTGTATATCATTTTTAAACAATACTTCCCAGCATACAATTAGAATTTGGAACGTCATAAAACTTAGTAAATGTAATTTTAATATAAAAGACTTAATTTTTATTTAGATAGAAAACTGAGCTTCTTAGATGCCACTTTATTTTCTGTGTGTGTTTGCATGAACTTGGAACTTACCAACCCTGTTAAATCACCTTGTTATGTTCAGCCTTGCATCTGAAGCACTGAGCCCGGGAGACCGTCATTGACAAGAAATAGCTTCTGTTTCAAGTTCTTGTAAAATCCATTGTCGTGTCCCTAATTTTCTTTTTACTACTTCTAAAACTAATCAGAATATGTTTTTCTGTCTATCTCAAAATTAATTGCGAAGTTATGTACAACCCGAGGGTTCTCTCATTTGTTTCCTTTCCAGGTGATAAGATTTTCAGATCGAACTACAGTCCTTAAAGCTGAATTTCATGTTTGCAAAAGCAAGGAAAAAAATAAACAACTATAGCAAAGTGTGGACAATGCTTTTGTAAGAAGGGATTGATAGTATCCAATGAAACATTTTAGCAAAATGTGCCTTTCAAACCAGTCTATCCTGACAGAAGTTTCTAGGCAAAATTACTCATTAGCATTTAATCAAGACAGTTCTGGGCCTTGCATATGCCTCCAGCAACTGTCAAGATACTGTATTTAAATGATGAATAAAGTGACAATGGAAACAAAGGTTCTTCATAGTCTAAAGTGTCAAATTTAGAACAGAGCATAAACCATTAGTTCTAGAATATGTGCATATGAGGTTAGTATTTCCTTGTCAAATTCCAGCACAACTTTAACATCTATTTCATAGTGAGATATATATAGAACATGGATTTAAAAAAAGAAACAGTTAAATCCATCTAATGCAAAAGATGCATAAAAGTAAGGTGTAATTGTTCATAACAATATGTATACTTTTAGTTCAATCTGTTTTACAGTCATTAATAAAAATATGAATATTTATAGATTAGATATCAGACTGGGTACAAATATCTTCTCCTTGCCTTCTCAAGGTCTCATTAAATGTCAGAACTTCTAAAGTTTCACAGAGAAAAAAAGATTTATATTAAGTATATTTTGTATCCATTTTCAAATATGTTAACATGCATATAAATGTAACATATTTCTATATTTTTACTCTAATGATAAACTAAGGAATGTGTGTTAGGCAAAATTATTTGCAGGTAACAAAAAGCGTATGACAATCTTGAAGCAGAAGTATTGAATATAGGGAAATAGTAAGCACAAGCATGTTGGAAGGTCTAGAAAAGCAGGGTTTAGGTTGGGCCACCATTATAATGACTACCAAAACTGCTATTGAAATCAGCATGACCACTGTTGTGTGCTGACCACAGGCACTTACTTCCTTGTCGGATTCCACCAGAACTGTGGGCCCTAGAGCAAGTGAATCTCTGCTTCCATGCTCAGGAGAAAGAGAATGGCTTGAGCACCTGACCTCTCCTACTGTTGCAAGATCGCCGGTTCTTGTCTCACCGAGTCAAAGAACATATCTCATGGACACCAAAGAGTAAAGTGAAGTGAAAGTTCATTAAGTGAAGGTGAGAGCAGAAAGGAAAGAAGAAGCTCTCCTGAGTGAGAGGGGTCCCAACAGTGTTGCCACTGAGGTTTTTAGGGATGGCCTTTTATTGAAAACTTGACCAGGAAGCTTGTGGCCTTGAGATTCTTGTGCCATCTTGGTTTGAACAAGGACCATTGACAACACCCTTTATGACTTACTTCTTTAAGGTCTGGTCATTTTCTGTGATTACAATGTAGCTGCCAAAGACAAATACTCTCTGCCATCTAGGGCCAGGTGGTCTGCTGTATTCCCTAAATTCTTGTTCACTCTAACTTAGCACTCCTGCCTGCCAGGAATAGTTTCAGAGCCAAGTCAGGGGCTCCCTATCTCTCCCTGCCTATGCCTTAACCCTTGCCTTACTCACTAACCCATCAATTCCCTTTTAATATAATTTGTACAACCCAAATTGTAAAGGAATTTAGGAAATTTAGGCTTTTCTTTGTTTTGTTTTGTTTTTGACTTTCTAACCTCTGTGGTACAGGAGGCCCCAGAACAGTGTTGGCCTCCAAGGTTAGTGATCCAATCTTACCAGTCTGACACAAAATGCTGAACCAGATATCTGGAAAATTGGGGGAAAAACAGTAATTAAAAAGGAGAGAGCAGATTGGCAGATTAACTGCAGCACAGAACACCAAAAGAAAGGATAATTCTAACAAAAAAAAAAAAAGAAAGAAAGGATAATTCCTTTCCAGATAGAACTAGAAGAAATATAAACTCAGAGTAAGTATTAAAAAGCAGGGATGTGGCATGGGGAAATAATAAAAGTGATACGTTAAAAATTGAATTGACAATTGTGTCACTCATTCTGCAACTTATAAAATAAAGCTGACTCACTCTATTTTAAAGATGTCTGTAATATTTTCCTTTGAACAGACATAGGCTCAAAGTTTACATTTCCTTTACTGTGGATCCAATCCTACAGTTTGATTCAAAAGTAATAAATATTTACATAGTCACAGTATTGTAAACACAGCAATGTATTGTTAATGTTAGAAACAATTTATAGTTAAAAATAGAAGCTTAACTATAATTTTAGAATAAGATACAAATACTATATTCTTTTCAAAAGAAAGACTCAGGGATTAATTTAATAATCTATTATAGGGGTGGGGTGTGTTAGTACATCCTGACTAAAGGTTTTATTTTAGATACAGAAGATTAGTCATTAAACTATTCACCAGAATTAATAAAAAACAATAGCGTTAACATAGGTAACTTCTATGAATTGGGATTAGAGATGGAGGAAGAAAGGCTTCTAATTTTCATGCATATGGTCTATCTTATTTATGAACTTTGATAATCCCAAACCCTCTCATTGCTCCTGAACTCTCAATTATTCCATATTTTTTTCACCAAAAGTTTGAGACCTGTTTTTCCCTTTTATACTGACTCCATCCATTCGGAGGCACAGCATGGATATTTCAACATTCCCTGGACTTTGCACTTGGATCACTGCTGTTTTTGTGTATTCATTTATGCTGGGTGAGTGTACCTATTGCTTGAATTTAATAACTGCCAATATGTGTAAGAACCCCAAGTTTAATGTCTAGCTCACTGGTTTCCTCTACACTTTAGACTCAGATATAAAGCTTCCTGTTGGTCATCTCTATATGGGTAATCCAAGGACATCTGGAAGTCATCATATCCAATGTTGGCTCTCTCAGTTGTTGGAATCACTAGTGACCTGATAGAGCACAGGGTCTTAGTGGATGATGTGGTTTAAGGTGGTGAGGTTTGGAGCCATTGGCCAAGAAAGAATTTGAGACGTCTCCAGTGCAAAATGTGTTTTTATTAAAGCAGAGGGACAGGACCTGTGGGCAGAAAGAGCTACACTGGGGTCATGAGGAGTGGCCCATTATATACTTCCAAGTTGGGAGGGGGTTAAGGATAGTGTAAGTCTCTAAGGAATTTTGGAAGCAAGATTTCCAGGACCTTGAGGGGGCTAGCTATTGTTGGGAAAAGGTCATTTATTACTGTCTAATAAAACCTTAGCCATGAGACCCTTCAGATGTATATCGGTGGGTCATATGCTTGGGGGATGATTGCCAACATGTATCTGGGGGGATAGAGATAAAGGAATTTTCCAAAGCAGTTTTTATATGTTAAAGTAGACTTGCAAGATCTTGTGGAGTCAGGATAATGTGAAGCTAAGATTGCCTTTTGCTCTTAACAAAGTATTGACATCGAGCTAACTGAGTTCCTAGAGGAAGGTTACTCTGCCTATTTCAAGGACTTGTCAATGGACTGTAAGTGGTAAGGAAATTTAAGTTTTCATTTGCCTTTGCTTCCCACATCAGTTAATACTTCTCCCACTCAATTGTTCTTTCCTCAAATCAAATTCTTTTGAATTTTTTTCCATGCAAATATTTAATCTTTTTCCCCCTCTACCTTTTTTCATTGTGTTATTTTAGGCTTTCATGTTTTCTCGTCTAGAACCCTATAGTAGAACCTTCCTATATCCCTGCTTTCAGTCCTCTTGAATGTCCCATTTTCAACATAGCTATCAAAGTGACTTGCCTAAAATGCAAATCTAACTATGCTTCTTCTCTGCTCTAGAGCTTTCAGGGGCTCCCCTTCTCTAGAAGATATGGGCTAAGAGCCACAATGTAATAATTCTGTGACTCTCCATATTATCTATATCTTCAGGCACCTTTTAAATTTCCCCCTTTGTATTTTTATTTCCACAATCCCAAGTAACTTGCCACATCTTACATATATCCAGATGCCACAATGTTTCTCTTCTCCATGCCTTGCTTGGCCTCTCACTACCTTGTTTCTTAGGCTCCTTACTTGCTCTAAAAGAGGTTTCCATGAGTAGTACTTTTCCATGCTTAGTTATGTATGCCTTCTAAACACATATTATCCTGTATTCTTAGTACTCATTGCACTTGCCAGAGTATCTTAGAATAATCTCTTTTTTATGGGTTTGTTTTTCAGATAGCTAGATTCTTGGGGTCAGCATCTGGGTCTTAATTACCTCTTACCCTGTTGGCACATCAAACAAATACTTGTCAAATAAATTAATTAGTGAACAAATGACCCATTAATGATTCTTTTATCAATGGGCATAATACACCTCTTCCATATCAAGAGAGATGTTCTTGAGCTACCAGTATGGCTAAGTTACCAGCATTGCTAAAAACAAAAACAAAAACAAAACAAAACAAAACCCCCAAAATCACAGCTGAGTATATTCCAAAGAAATCATTTCCTAAAAATTGACAATATTAACAGGTATATTTAATGCAGAAGAGGGTAAACATGAAACTTTTTTTCTCATTTTGTTTGTTGCTCCAGTCCTAAGAAAGGTGTTTCTTTGAGCAGATGCGTCCAGGTGTCAGCCTGCAGGAAGTCATTTAAAACTGGGGCACACCAGGATAGTTTCCATGGAAGCAGAAATTAACCCCCAGGAACCTCATATGTTTTAAGAACCTTCAGGAGCACATCTGGTATGGCCTCCATCAGAGACGACAATTGAGGCAAATTCTTATTATAAAAGACAAGTAGAAGGAAGAGCAACCTCCTTAATCACCACTTCTTATGCTGCTAAAATCTTCCTTTGAAGCAGTATGTGTTTTATATGAATATTCAGAGTAAATAGCCACCCTTTAATTTGATTTTTAAAGTGTTCTTTTCCCAAATCATAAATTATTTTTATTTAAATGATTATACAATAGGAATAATAGATATTTAAGATTGATAAACACTTCCTGTCAAATAGTTTATCCATGCTTTTGCTTTTTGCACAAGTTTTTCTTTTTTTAATATTTGTAAATATCGTTAGTCATATTTTCTCAGGAAAGGTTTCAATAACTCAGAAAAAGACTGGATAGGGATTGTCACTCATCATGAAGGAAAATACTGTGGTCTAACAATTCTCATTGTTAAGAAGAATTCTTTAAGGATCATATTGGGTTTATTTAACAATCTGTGCTACGCACTGTTGTGTTTTGTACGTATTAACTTATTTAATATTATACATTTGTAAACATGAACTCATTTAATCCTCATAACAACTGTCTCTAATAGAAACAATTACCATCTGGCTCTTTTCACCAAAAAAAAAAAAAAAAAGGAAACTCCGGCAAAGTCTTTTAAAAAATGTTCCCAGATCATGTAGTTAAAAAGTTGCAAAGCCAAAGGTCGACTTTTATCTATCTGGAATCAAAGTTCAAGATCCTTGCTACTGTGTCGTGTCACCTCTTTCTTGTTTCTGCTGCAGGTAGAGTAGATGAAGATCCCAAATAGGGAAGGCTTAAAAAGGCCTGTATGATGTCATTTCGTGCAAGGATTTAAGATTTGAAAAGAATGAAAAGAAAATGAATGGAATTCTTGTCACAGATTCTTCAAGTGTTTGTTCCTTGTTCTTGTCTGGAATCTGCAACTGCTTAAAATCCCCTTTTACTTCTGTGACTTTCACTGGAATAACATTAGATGATGGATTTCTACAACATGAAAAAATGATTTTGCTTAACAAGCAGATCCAAAGCAAACGCTGTTTCTTGCCTCTATTTCAAAATTGACAACAAGAAGTACAATTAATGAAACAAGAATTTTAAGGAGAACCATGTTCTTTTAAGTGTCAGTAAGATATTTCTAAATAATATTAAATTAATAATTCCTTTTTTTTCTGGCTATATCCATTGAAATGTTCCAGGAGCAATTTCAAACCTGTGATTCATCTAAGCATCCAGAGTCTTGTTCTTCTATACTACCATTTTTCCACTACATGGTATCATGACCCTTTGGAGAAGTGAATTCATCATGTTTGGAATTGAAAGGTACAGAGTAGCCTGGAATGCATTGCTATGTCAGAAGGTAAGACTGCTTTCAAGTTTCATTGCTTCATGTCAAAGACCCAGAGACTAAATTAACAGCATATTGGCTAAGTGCCAATAATTTTTTTTTTTTTGCGAGAGAGAGAATGAGAGAGCATGAGAAGGAGGAGGGTCAGAGGGAGAAGCAGACTCCCTGCTGAGCAGAGAGTCCGATGTGGGACTCGATCCCGGGACTCCAGGATCATGACCTGAGCCGAAGGTAGTCGCCCAACCAACTGAGCCACCCAGGCGCCCATAAGTGCCAATAATTTTAGATCAAAAGAATATTGATTGAATTTGCCTTACAGTTAATATTTAAAAATCATAATCTGTAATGAAATATATACACAAAGATGCTAGCAAACAGTATTGATAAAGATGAAGAGGATGGAATACATTGTGCTGAATCTTCATAATCAGTTATTTTATTATCACTAAATTGTTGTGACAACAAAGAACATAAAAATTAGTAAATGGAAATAAGACAGAGAAGTTGTTGATTTCTACTGATTTGAAATTCTCTAGATTGTCATCTTGGACCACAAAAAGACATGAAATGCATCTTGAATTCATTTGGATATATTTTTAAATATCTTTACGAGTTTTATGATCTTAAGATTACAAAAGACTGGTGAAATTTTATCAGGTTTAAAGGCATTTAAACTTACCATTTTTCAAGGACCTCGGGAATGTCAGAGTCATTGTGTAAAGAGCTTAGTTGAAGTTGTCTCAGCTAAACAGTAATTTAACAGATGAAAATCATGAACAGTCTCTGGAAATGGCACTGAGGGCATACATTAAATGGAAAAGTACTTATTCAGGAAAATCTATATCATAGAAAAGCAAAGTGTTTGTGGCATTTGACCTCAACTTGCCCCCTCTGCTCGTAGCTTAGACAGAGCTCCTTCTCCACATAGCTCTCAGTCTTAAGGCCACAGTTCCAATCTGGAAGTGATAGGACACTAGAAATTTTTATACCATGTAGCTCTGTGTTGCAGAGCTGTATTCTAGCAAATGCATTCAGGAATACTGGAATTCACTTCCCCACATTGCCCAAAATAATAAGGCAGGCCAATAAAACTGGATTCTAATCACCCTGACACAGCTCACACTTAGGGTAAAGGCTCAAGACCAACTATTTTCTCCCTAAGATAAGGAACAAGACAAGGATGCTTGTTATCACAATTTTTCTTCAATAGTGTAGTGGAAGTTCTACCCAGGGAAATTAGTCAAGAGAGTGAAATAAAAGGAATTCAAATTGCAAAGGAAGAATTAAAACTATTCCCACTTATGTACAATATGATATATCTAGGGGCGCCTGGGTGGCTCAGTTGGTTAAGAGACTGCCTTCGGCTCAGGTCATGATCCTGGAGTCCCTGGATCGAGTCCCGCATTGGCCTCCCTGCTCGGCAGGGAGTCTGCTTCTCCCTCTGACCCTCCCCCCTCTCATGTGCTCTCTCTTTCTCTCTCTCTCAAATAAATAAATAAAATCTTTAAAAAAAATATGATATATCTATCTATCATCTATCATCTATCTATCTATCTATCTATCTATCTATCTATTGAGAGAAAAAGAGAGAGAGAGAATGCTAAAGAATACATTAAAACAAACACATAAGCATACCCACATGCACACAGATTAAAACTAATAAATGCTCTCAAATAAATGCTCTCAGTAAAGTTACAAGATGCAAGATCACTATACAAACATCAACTGTAGAGGCGCGTGGGTAGCTCAGTTGGTTAAGCATCTGCCTTAGACTCAGGTCATGATCCTGAGTCCTGGGATTGAGCCCTGCATCGCGCCCTGCATCAGGCTCCCTGTTCCACAGGGAGCCTGCTTCTCCCTCTGCCACTCCCCCTGCTTGTGTGCTCTCTCTCTCTCAAATAAATAAATAAAATCTTTTTTTTTTTAAGATTTATTTATTCATTTGAGAGAGCGAGAATGAGAGAGAGTACATGAGAGGGGTTAGGGTCAGAGGGAGAAGCAGGCTCCTCGCCGAGCAGGGAGCCCGATGCGGTACTCGATCCCGGGACTCCAGGATCATGACCTGAGCCGAAGGCAGTCGCTTAACCAACTGAGCCACCCAGGCGCCCAATAAATAAAATCTTAAAAAAGAAGTTGATTGTATTTCTATAGACCAGCAATAAAAAATACAAAAATGAAATTAAAACAACAATACCATTTGTTACAATAACATGAAGAACACTAAATTACTTAGAAAACATAGCAAAACAAGCTGAAGACTTTCACATTGAAAACTACAAATCAGGGGTACCTGGGCGGCTCTGTCAGTTAAACACCCAACACGTGGTTTCCACTCAGGTCGTGATCTCAGAGTCATGGAATTGAGCCCCATGTCCAGCTCCATGCTCAGTGAGGAGTGTGCTTGAAATTCTCTCTCCCCCTCCCTCTGCCCCCCCCTCACTTACACACATGCTCTCTCTTTCTCAAATAAATAAATACATAAATAAAATCTTTTAAAAAAATCCCTACAAATTGTTATTGAAAGAAATTACAGATCTAACTAAATGGAAACACATCCTGTGTTTTGGATCAGAAAACAATATTGTTAAGATGGCAATATTCCCCAAAATGACATACAGATTTAATACAGTACATAACAAAACCCTGGTTTCTGTTTATTTTATGAAAAACTTATCCTAAAATGTATATGGTTCTGCAAGTATTATGAATTGTGTTCTCCCAAAATTTATATGTTGAGTTCCTAATCCCTAGGACCTGAGAATGTGAGTGTATTTAAAGGTAGGTCCTTTAAAAGGTAATTAAGTTATAATGAGATCACTTTGTTGGGCCCTAATCCAGTACTAACAGTATCCTTATAAGCAGGAGAAATTTGGACACAGACAGACATAAAGAGAAGACCATGTGAAAACACAATCTACAAGAAGATGGTCACCTATAAGCCAAGGACAGAAGCTTCAGAAGAAACTACCCTGCTGATTCCTTGATCTCAGACTTCCAGCTTTCAGAATTGCAAGAAAATAAATTTCTGTTGCTTAAGTCACCTACTTAGTAGCATTTGGTTACAGTAGCTCCTGCAAACTAAGACAGCAAAGGGCATAGAACAACCAGAACAACCTTAAAAATGAAAAGTTGGAAGACACATGTGTATGTATGTGTCTATATGTATATGTGTGTGTGTGTGTGTGTATGTTGTATTCTGACCATTTGCTTTCCTTGGGAAATTTTAAAGTAATTTACTTTAAAAAAAAATATTTATTTATTTATTTTAGAGAGAGAGAGGACGAGTGAGGAGAGGGGCAGAGGGAGAGAGAGGGGGAGAGAAAGAGAAGCAGACACTCCCCCTGAGCAGGGAGCTGGATGAGATCATGACCTTGAGATCATGACCTGAGCCAAAACCAAGAGTTGGACGCTTAACTGACTGAGCCACCCAGGGGCCCCTAAAGCAATTTACTTTTAAAAGCTAGGGAAGAATCATTGTAGTGGAACAGACAGGTATATTAATGGTGTGCTGCTTCAAGAAGTTACGTGCTTTCCCTCTCCTTGACACAGAGAACAGAATGTCATAATTTATTTGTTCATTCATTCATTTATCCATTCCTGAATATATTCAAAAACATTCATTGACTATTAGTGAATAATAATCACACTGTCAACTTAAAGCTAAGAAGCCATCTTCTTGAAGTGAATGCCTAGTAGAGGAGATAAGCTTATACCTAAAATTGTGTTTTTAAAGGAGACAATGGGGACTGAGAATAACTTTAGTAACTAGTTTAACCCTAAAGATGGTCCAATTAAGCTATTAAAATGTGCATTTATATCTAATTCCAAAATCCTTTCTATAAGTGCTGTACTTTTTTCAGATAAGAATATATTATAAGGAATATATCTAATTTATATACAAAATGAATTTCTAGGTTTATGTGTTAGCTGAGCTTGAATAATCCTTGATAGGGGATCTTATTTAGTTTTCATAATAAGTTGATTCTATTATTTAATTGTGTCAGCAAAACAAAGCTATTTTACTGTTTTCATTTGTGTCAGTTATGGTATCTCCCATTTGATGTTTACAATACTTCACTTACTATTCTTGTATGTCTGTTACATTGACCTGGCCTGTTCAATATTACTGCTCCATCATTTTTTTTTACATTATTTTTTAGAGCATTTATTATACAGGAGAGTGAAATGTATCTGCCTCTCTAATTAGGAAATAACCTCAGGGGAGTAGGGCATGGACTTCCACATACTACATGTTCAAGAAATATTTATTTAATAAACCATTGACTTAGCTGACTGTGCATTCTGGTGGTAGTTTTCAGTTCTCTGAGACTAACTAAACATCTTCCCAGATGTTCATACATTCAAATACTGATTTATGCTCATTATGCTTCTCCTTTAATTTGTCCCTTTCCCACGGAAATAAACTTCACTTTCTTAAGTTACTTGTAATCAATTCTTCAAGTTTTTAATTACTTTCTTTGCCCCAAAGTGAAAGTCTTATTTCTGAAAATGATGTATTATGCCGGAATATGCTTTATCGGTGTATGTTAAGTTTAATTAAACTAGAGAGTTCTAGGTAAGTTTTCTTGTCAAAACAAATTTGTTAAGCATAGTGACATTTGGAACCACTGAAAAACAAATTATGCACTTTAATCCTTGATTCCAAGGATTCTATTATTTTTTGTTTTGCTTTCAAGTTGGTTTATTTTTAAAACCTAGTTTGAATTAATATATTGATGTAATAGTAAACTAAAACAATCATAAATGTCTAGGATAGTTTAACTATATAATTTAAAATTTGTGATTATACTATCCATTAAAAGTCTAATAATATTATATCTATTTCATGAATATAATTATTATGAGCTATATTGCCTTACATTTTTGTGATAATAAAACAAATTTTATGCAAGTTTGTTTTAGATAAAAAATATTTCCCAGGTTTATAAAGTATATAATACGTCTGAGGTTTGGTGTATAAGAACATTTATTGACTACTGTGGATCACAAGTGGAAGGATCATTTTTATTCATTCATCAAATTTAAATTGAGTAATTATAACATTTCAACATTATGGTAGGCAGAGTAATCAGGATTTCTTTTTTTTGGAATTACAATGTCAAATTGTATCTTTATTAAAATGATGTAATTAGATGTTCAGTTTGATTCTGAATTGTAGAAAACAAATACATGAAACACAAAATCATAGGCAATAAATGAGACCACTTTGTCATACCAGGAAGAACATTTATTTGAATAACAATTTATATAATGATAAATATTT
>NC_138369.1:173270825-173302802 GCF_054177405.1 Leptonychotes weddellii
GTAAAGTGGTAGGATATAAAATCAATGCGCAGAAATCAGTGGCATTCCTATACACCAACAACAAGACAGAAGAAAGAGAAATTAAGGAGTCGATCCCATTTACAATTGCACCCAAAACCATAAGATACCTAGGAATAAATCTAACCAAAGAGGCAATGAATCTGACTCAGAAAACTATAAAATACTCATGAAAGAAATAGAGGAAGACACAAAGAAATGGAAAAACGTTCCATGCTCATGGATTGGAAGAACAAATATTGTGAAGATGTCAATGCTACCTAGAGCACTCTACACGTTTAATGCAATCCTTATCAAAATACCTTTTTTAAATTTATAAATATTTTAAATTCATAAATATTTTAGTTGGTGTTTCTAATAGAAAATGATTCAAACATGCACACGTAATGTCTATGGTGTAGTAACATTTGCAAACCAAAAAAAATGTTCATAATAAAATTTTAATATCAAATTTGACAATTATTACAGGTTTTCTGATAGCAATCTTTGCTGCTTCAAGTGGAAAAGAAAATAAGAAAGGAAATTATTAGAAGAAAGGATTACTCATGATTTTTTTCTGAAAAGATCCTGAAAACAAAAATTGATGGTCATGTTTCACTGTGATTAACCTAACAGCAGACCCATTATTTATAGTTGCCCCCAAGGCTATACTGTATGTTAAGCCCATTTTTATAAGATTGTCTTTATACAATTATTCTTAATTATTTTGCCATTTTGTGGAAATGACTAATATATGTGTCCTAAATGAAAAATATCTGCACAATTACCTAACTGCATTTTAAATCTTACCTACTGTTCCAAATCAGAGACTCGGACACCTGATTCCTCTCTGAATTAATACTATAATTTTACTTTATAAAGAAAACTCTCAGAAGTGCCAATTTAATTACCGAAAAAGCTAGTTTTCCTTCCTTTTTTTGTTATACAGAAACTTTATCTATAACATATAAAAATATTCAGATAGAAAGAATATTCTTTACCTTACATAATTCTTAATGTCTTTTCTTTCTTTTTTTTTTTTTAAGAGAAAGAGAGAACGCTGTGGGTGGGGATGGACAGAAAGAGAAGGAGAGGGAGAGAATCTTAAGCAGACTCCACGCCCAGCATGGAGCCCAACTTGGGGCTCAATCTCATGACCCTGAGATCGTGACCTCAGTCAAAATCATAACTCGGGTGTTTAACTGACTGAGCCACCCAGATACCCCTTAACATTTTTATATGTTGGCCAAAAATGGATAAGCTACTCTCACCTAAAACAAAACTCCTTCTGTATGACTGACAACTTTTGTAGACACAGCTGCAGTGTATAATGATGGTAGAATTGATTACTTAATTTTCATTTTATTCCTACTACAATTATAAATATATTTGGAGAAAGGTAATTTTCATAAAGATAAATCATTATGCATTTTTTCCTTGATTCAATCAGCATTTGTTTTATTTTGAAACACCAGTGATGCATTTACTTCAGCCAGCAACTAAGTAACATTAAGCAAAAATACTTTGTATTATAGAGCTTTTAGAATGCTCTAACATTAATGTAATTAAGAATTTCCAAAATTCCCATGAGTATGAAGACTTCTGGTCCCCACCATTAGAATCCTGTCCTCAGTAAGGTTGGAAAAAAGATGGGGCAGATATCTGCACTTTTAATAATTGTCCCAAATTGATGGTTTAGGGAATTGTATTTAAAGAAATACAGGTTTTGAAATCCAGTGAATTAAAATTAAACTTTATTTTTTAAAACTTGAAAGAGTAACTCTTCTATCACTTGAAACCAAGCCAAATTTTTTCATGCCAAATAACTTTGTTACCTACAGTTTCTGAATAATTCTAATTGGAAATGTTTATTATTTTGCACTTCCAAGACAAATATTGAATTTCATAGGCCTGTAAAAAATTTCTAATTGTGGGGCACCTGGGTGGCTCATTGGTTAAGCAACTGCCTTCGGCTCAGGTCATGATCCTGGAGTCCCAGGATCGAGTCCCACATCGGGCTCCCTGCTTGGCGGGAAGCCTGCTTCTCCCTCTGACCCTCCCCCCTCTCATGTACTCTCTCTCATTCTCGCTCTCTCAAATAAATAAATAAATCTTTAAAAAAAATTTCTAATTGTTGAGTAGCATTTATGTAAATAAAATATTTAAATTCATTTAAAATGGAAGGAATTTTTTATAATTTTTTTTTTTTTATGAGAGAGGGGATGGGCATGTATGTGCAAGTGTGAGTTGGGGGGAGCGCAGAGGAAGAGGGAGAGAAAGAAACCCAAGCAGATTCCATGCCTAGCACAGAGCCTGACTGGGGGCTCAATCTCACGACCCTGAGATCATGACCCGAGTTGAAGTCAAGAGCTGGAGGCTCACCTGACTGAGCCATGTAGGCGCCCCAAGGGTTTTTTTTTTTCTCATATGCTCAATAACTGCCTTCTTAAATCAAATTTGTATGCAATATACAGTTAACTCTCAGAAAGTAATCAATACTTGTTTACCACTTTGAAGTATTTTAAAGAAAAATGTATTTCCAGTGTGTAAACTTGGCATAATGTTCAAAATGGTCATATTGGGAAATATTTAGTTAGGTGGTAAAAATCTCATTATTTCTTAATTTCCAAAGGTAGGGATTGGTTATAATGAAATAGGATAGTTTATTCTTCAGTTTTTATTTTTGTTCTAATTTTCAATGCTTATAATCTCATAACAAGAGGCTATAAACTATTATGATCTCCTCTACACTCAAAGGGTTATATGATAGATGGGAGGGAACAAAATAGCAGAAATTTAGCATTAAAAAAAAATCTATCAGATCCAGTCATTTACACCTGTAATTTCTACTTTCCTCTCTTCCCTATTCCCACTTCCTCCATCCTTCTAGGTTTTCTGTAATTCTTTGCTCTTTTGAAGCTCTGCCTCACCACGGAAAGAGCATAGGCAGCTAACCTACTGGTTCCAGGAGGAAGAGGAAGGACCTGGACACTGAGTTGCTCCATTCACTGCAGGCACAATCTGTGCATCCTCAGCCTGCTCCCAGGGTTCCCAGAGACAAGTGAAGGTCCACTAAGTGCCCGGGAACTTGCACATATGTGCATGATGTTAAATGACTGATGCTTTAAACCACTAAGTTTTGTGTTAGCTATTCAGCAGCAGCTAAATAGGGAGCAGCAAACATAGGGAGGAGCACAGCCACCAGAAGTAGAGCTGATGCAGGAGATGATGCCACCAGGGAGATAGAAAGTGTAATCAGTAAAAACAGACTTATGAGGGAAGAAAGATATAGATTTTTAGCTTAAATAATTATGGAGATAAAATGTTAGGGAATAAACAGTAAAGTTCCATAAATTTTCATCCAAACTGTTAGGACCAAATGTGTACAGAATATTGATTTTTCAGACCTTATAAAGTTATTAGAATGTAGATACGGTATATTTTGTAGCATTCATCAGCAGGTTCCA
Source organism: Leptonychotes weddellii (assembly GCF_054177405.1). Classification (NCBI taxonomy): domain Eukaryota; kingdom Metazoa; phylum Chordata; class Mammalia; order Carnivora; family Phocidae; genus Leptonychotes; species Leptonychotes weddellii. The sequence continues at coordinate 173,274,290 of NC_138369.1, forward strand.
GGACAATGTCACACAATACATTACTCTGAAGCAAAACAAATAAATAGTCACAATAAATAAAACCTATAAAATTTATGTCAGTCGGGTCAGGTTTTGCTTCCAAATGAGTTACTAAAAATATTTTAATTTTTAGAGCTTCATGAATTTCAGAACTACAGAGGAAGTCCCCGATATGTTAACAAGGCAGAAAATTACAAAAGTATGAAAAATTAGAAGAACCATCGAATTGGATGTTAAGGCTAAAATCTTGTTGGACCAGCTAAGATAAGAAAATAAAACTAAAAAATAGATATGTTTAGTGCAAACTCCAAGTTATTGATGAAATAGTTGAGAAAGGGTACCCATGCTCCCCTCTGTAAGTGGGAATTTACCTTCAGCCCCAGTTCCTATTTCTTGTAATATTGTTATTTAAAATTTTTTTTTAAATAGAAAAGATATTTCACTGCCTTTTCCGAGCACATAATCAAAGAGATCTGCAAAGCCTGAGCAGAGTGTGTAATGTGGAATAAGAGGGCGGTGTGAAAGGTGGGTGAGTAATTTCACTCCAACTCAATCGTATGGCCACGATCCCTGAGTGGTTTTTCTGCATGTGTTTTAAAGTAGTCTCTAGCTCATGAAAGACACAAAAGCATCATTATCTCCAGAAAGGTAACTAGAACTGGCAAAAAACAGAATTTTATGGCATCTGGAGGTTCAAAGTCCAGACTTATTACTGCCCAGTTCAAATCCATCTGATAATTTAACAGTATGTTACAAGCTTAATTCACATCTGCACTGGTGATTTGTATGCCAGCAAAAGAACTAGTTACTAGGCCCATATTTCATGGCCTTTAAAATCAAATTTTAAAATTTCTGTAGATTTAAATCCCATCCTGTTATAAAATGCATCATCATTACTGTTATTATTAATAATATTATTGAAAAAATTAAAATTCTATAGAATTATTTTGAAACGGCACTTAATGGGATAGCATATAATCTTGGGAATGTTCAGGTGCCATAAGTGATAATTATTTTTTGGTAAATAAATGAACATGGAAATTAAGAGTCTCATCTTACTATGGTTCATTTATTGGTTTAATAATGACATGTTGTTGACTAGTTGAATGAATGATGAGTATGTTTTTAACCATCTATTAATATTGGACAGCTGAAAGTGTTTTCTTTAGTCTTTAAACAAGTTACATGTATTCGAATGTCCATGTTTTTCTGTTCTTATTTTTCAGTTTCGTTCTTCAAACATTTTTGTTGATATGGTTGGAATGTCAAATTTTATGTATTAGTAAAATTTCCATGGAAACAAATAGACAATTTTTCAGTCCATTATTTGCATTTATTATTAAGTTTGCTTTCATCAAACTGGTGTGAACTTTTTTTTTTTAAGATTTTATTTATTTATTTGAGAGAGAGAGAGAATGAGAGAGAGAGAACACATGAGAGGGGTTAGGGTCACAGGGAGAAGCAGACTCTCCGCCAAGCAGGGAGGCCAATGCGGGACTCGATCCCGGGACTCCAGGATCATGACCTGAGCCGAAGGCAGTCGCTCAACCAACTGAGCCACCCAGGCGCCCTGGTGTGAACGTTTAAAACTGTATATTTCCATGCTTGCCTGGCTATAATATTTTCTAACAATTCATTTCTATGTACAATGCTTTTTTAAAAACCACTTTGCTGAGTTATGATTGACAAACAAAAAGGTGTATGTATTTAATGTATACAACCTGATGAGTTTGGGGATAAGTATATATCTGTGAAACCATCACTATAATCAATGCTATAAACATATATACCACTTACAAAAGTTTCCTCCTGCTCTCTTTATTTTTTTTTTTTGTGATTAAAAACATGTAAGGTCTACCGTCTTAGCAAATGTATAAGTAGAGAATACAATTTGTTAACCACTGACATTATGCTGTACAGATTTCTAGGACTTAATCATCTATGTACAATGTTTTAAAGTCATATCTATTCAGGGTTTTGACTATATCAAAATCCAAAATAAATGTGATATCAGGTACAATGCTCATATATTAAAGCACTCAAAACATATTTGATATTAAAATGTGAATATTGCATATTTCCATTTTCCCCAAAGTTGTTGGTTAATAAATGAAAAGGTTCTCTAGTGTTTCTTTTTGGTAAAAATTTGAGAACATTTTTGGATTCCTTCAAAATATGAAGAGCTTTAAAAAGTTAGCTATCCTGACACTGTTTCATAAATGCTATTTCAAAGAGATGAATATTTTCTAGGAGTCTGTTAAAAATGAACTTAGTTCAGAAGAGATTTGATCTTTGTAGGAAACTAATTACATAGAAAATGAATCATTCAAGATATCAAGTACTGAAAAATGACAATTCTAATTTTTGAAATTCAAAGATATTATCTTCCAAATAGATATAATAAAGAATAACAACTATAAACAAAAGAAAAAATAAATTAAGACTTACCTAACTCTGAAGTTGGACAAAAGAACAAAACAGGAATTATGGACAAAATACTTTATTATTGAAATCTAAGGATAGCATAATTTTTTTAAAACTTGAAAAAATTATTTGAAAAATCTTAAAATTTTTATTTCCAATGCGAATTTTGACTCAGATGGATATTTTCCCTAAAGATGTAAATATAAACTTTTCCATTGAGAATAGAATTTGTCCAAAAGATATCAAAACTGTATTTTACATTTATCTGTTTATAACCAATTGAGACTCATACCATTAAATGTTAATAAATGACACAGACACCAGACTCTTAGTTGATCAAAGGTTCCTTTCTGATGAGTGAATGAGAAAAGCAAAGAGCTAATTTTGATTCCCTCCTGCTTCTGAGACAGAAATAGTTCTAGTGCTGTTCCTACTTTAACAACTTCATGCAGAGAACCACAGTTCATTTGAAGTAGTGGTCTAGAATTCTTTCCCTTGGGGTTCTTGGGTGGCTCAGTCGGTTAAGAGTCTGCCTTCGGGGGTGCCTGGGTGGTTCAGTTGGTTAAGCGACTGCCTTCGGCTCAGGTCATGATCCTGGAGTCCCCGGATCGAGTCCCGCATGGGGCTCTCTGCTCGGCAGGGAGCCTGCTTCTCCCTCTGACCCTCCCCCCTCTCATGTGCTCTCTGTCTCTCTCATTCTCTCTGTCTCAGATAAATAAATAAAATCTTTAAAAAAAAAAAAAAAAAAAAAGAGTCTGCCTTCGGCTCAGGTCATGATCCCAGGGTCCTGGGATTGAGCCCCAAGTCAGGCTCTCCTCTCAGCAGGGAGCCTGCTTCTCCCTCTCCCTCTGCCTGTAGCTCCCCATGCTTGTGTTCTCTTCCTGCCACCCCGTCAAATAAATAAATAATACCTTAAGAATTCTTTCCTTTGAGGAATGTTTACCTTCTGAGCCATGCTTTTGTGGATCGAGGCCTGTGAGGGAAGGGTCAAGAAAACTCTTATCTGTGACTTACTTGTGACCTAGTAGGGCAGCTAAACTATAATCTTAAGAAGGTAAAGTATGGATTTCATACAAATACAAAATTAACATGTGTTGAATGTTTTAACTCATTAATTCATGTGGAAACAAGGAAGATGTGAAAGTCATTTCAAAGAGAAATTTGAAGAACAGCCATATCTATATATTCCAAAAAAAACTTGCTAAAAGTTGCAAAATTGGTTCATATTGTATAGGGAAATAAAATGCAAATGCAATAATTGGGGTCATATTTTCTACACAGCAGAAGTCAATTGTATTACCACTAAAAAAAACTTGTACACTTTGCAATGGATAAGAATTATTTGCATTTCCATCCATTTTCTATAATTTAACTTCCACCCTTACAGTCATAAATTCATCTACTCAATAGAAGGGTAATCAAAGGTGAAAACACACAAAAAAATTCAATAACCCTTGAAGGACCACTCGACAATGTCTAGAACTGCAGAGAAAGGAAACCCAGTAATCTTATTTGTCATTTACATGTTGTGGAAAATTTTTCTTGAGAGTCTTCTAGTTGTGTCCAAGGCTGAGCGGTTTTCTTGATTTAATAATTCCCGTTTGGCTACCTTCATGCTTTCTAAATTTCCCAAAGTCAGTAAACAACTAATTGTGATGTTATTCTAGAATCTCCCACTACAGAGATTTCAATGTACAAAATCAAAATATTAGTTCACAATTTTGCTTTTACCTCAAAATACACTGTGTCTCCTAGATTTAAATAAAAATTTAATTTTGAGAAAGACATACTTCTAAAGAAAGTAAAATGTTTTTAGGAATAATGCTAAATGGACTCAAGCATTCTCAAACACAGAACTGGAATTAAAAAGGCAAATTTTAGCCATCTGCCCTTTCAACTCTTAAGTAGGACCAGAAATGATTGGGTAACTCAACAGGACAGCAAACATGTAATACACAAAACTGTGGCCAGAATTAATAGAAAATAAACGAAGGCATTTCAAACACTGCATGCATTGCTTGGCACAAGTTGCATCTCGATGAATAGTTGGGGAAATAAAGATAGGAATGCTATGGGAGAAGACAAAGATGTAGAAGTAAATATCCTCAAGTCCTCATATGCTCATAACTCATAGGTTTTTCTTTAGGAAATGGTGGGAGGTTATTTCAGCCCTAGGTCTAATGGATTACAAACCTAAAGATCCTTAGGGATACAAAGTACCCTTAAAAAACAGCTGCCATTCCATCATGAGTGGCAAATGAATAAAACGGGTTTGTATGATGGAGAAAGCATTTCAGCTGTATAAATCGAGAGTGGTAACAGAAGCAAAAGAAAAAAAATATATATATAGTAAACATCACTCTCAAGGGAAAGGCACAGAATACAATAGATGAACTAGAATAGTTACTATCTCAGAGAGATGTATTTACACCAGTCTATGCTTGAGCCTTTCCATAACCTCTGTAACTTCTGAGAATTCTGGACTCTATGACTTTCCCAAGTTTGTGTTTTATCCTGCTGATTCTATTTAGCTAAAGCAATTCAAAATAAAACCCTTTATTTCTAGAGCAAAATAAAGAGATGAATAGTTTAAGTTCCTATCTTTAGTTGTCCTTGGGTTGGACAGGGGCGTACTGGAGAGTCAGGTAGAGGAGTGTGTGTGTGTGTGAGAGAGAGAGAGAGAAAGAGAGAGACAGAAAAAAGGAGAAGGGGGGGAAAGAGGAAGAGAACAAAAAAGAAGTAACAGGAGAGAAAAGAAGCAGGGAAGGCAGGGAAGAGAGCCAGCTTGGGCTTGAAACAAAACCTGGAATTCAATAGCAGAAAAGCCACAGAGTTCTTCTGAACACAGAGTAGCTACATGCTTGTACCTAGAATCACAGCCTCAGGTACATCTGCAGAGGGAGGAGAGGAGGAAGAATGTCAAACCCTATGGCCTATGGGTCATGGGTTTAGGTTATAAGAATCCTAAAAATGTTCAGCATATTACATAAGTGTGCAGTTGCTGTTGTTAAGTATGTAATTTTAAACCCCAGTTGAATAAATCCTGATCTTTTCTTTTCCTGCTGTTCTTTTGTCCTAACTTCTATGAACATGGGTTCAAATCTTTTTTATGTCCTTAACACCACTTTCCTCACTCCTAGTCCTCAAAGTTGATAGTTTTAGATTTTAGAGACTATTTCACTAAGAAGGAAAACTCTGCTTTATGAAATAGTTCAACTCCAACCATCTTACTACCACTAGCTGCTGAAATATCTAGCCTCTTCTGCACCTACCAGCTCCAGAAGAACTGATGGAAACTAAATTTGTAGAAAGGATTTTGGTTGAAAACAAATTGATCAAAATAATGAATCGGTCAAAACAGAATACTTACAATATGTTTCCTTTCATGTAATGGTAACTTTTAATGCACAGATGACATTTGTGTACTTTAATTTGCCATCAACTTTTTAAGCCATTTGTCTCATATATTCAAATTTATCATTTAAAAATTTAAATGTATTTTAGTCAATTATGTCTATTTTATGGCAATGTTTTCATAACATTTTAAATATTATTTCCAGCTCAAAGCAATTTTTTGAAAACTAACTTGTTGAAATGAATGTTGTAATCATCAAAGTTTGTTTGAATAAATTTTGAGCAACCCAAGGTAATATGAAATTTAAAAACACTAATAATTCCATAGGTTATTACTTATATTTTTTGTTGTTGTTTCATGTAATTTCATGTAAACATTTGAGACCCATGTTTCCTATTTGGCCATAGTTATACTTTTAAAAATGACAGGAAAATATTTGAACAGTTTTTCAATTAACATAATTTGCTTTGGTTTGATATAATTATTATTTGCAGTTATATTAAGAATTGAATTTCCATTGTTAAAAAGTATATTCAAGATTTGGAAATAAGCAAAAGGTTAAAACATGCCAAGTGTGTAAATAGAATAGTATTTCTAAGTGGAACTTAAAAATCTTTAGAATGAACTAAATTTTTGTGTTGGGTATTTAAAGAATACTAATTTATAAAACCAAAGGATAACATCTGAATAATATTTTGTGCATTCAAATCTATACTCAAGGACATTAAAAATAAAATAAAACTCACATTGATACATTCCCATACCTTTTTTTCCTAACAGAATATAGAAAGGAAATTTTGAAATTCCTTTCAATAGAAAAAATTAATATCTACTCAGTGAATTCAAATTCACTGATGCCTTTGTCCTGGTTATTAATAGGGCTACAGGAATAAATTCTACACCTATGAAGGAATACTAACACTTAAAAAAAATATGCTAGACAAACCATAAGAGACCCTTAATCATAGGAAACAAACTGAGGGTTGATGGGGGAGGGGGGAGGGAATGGGGTAACTGGGTGATGGACATTAAGGAGGGCACCAGATGTAATGAACACTGGTTGTTATATAAGACTGATGAATCACTGACCTCTACCTCTGAAACTAATAATACACTATCTGTTAATTAATTGAATTTAAATTTTAAAAAAGATCTACATCGTCAATTATTGACTAACAAAGAATGTAAAGACATTTTAAAGAAAAAAGTATGCTAGGAAGATGCTTTTTATTGTGATAAAATATACATAATATAAAATGATAAAATTTACCATTTTAAACATTTTAAGCACACAATTCAGTCTCATTGAGTGCATTTACATCACCACTAACCCTCTCCAGAAATTTCTCATCATCTCATACCCAAACTCTCTACCTGTTAAAACATAACTCCTCATTCCCTGCTCCCCTCAAGCTCTGTGAACCTCTACTGTAATTTCAGGTCTCTGTGAATTTGACTATTTTGGATATCTCATATAAGTTGAATCATGTAATATTTATCCCTTTGTTGTCTGGCTTATTTCATTTAGCATAATGTTTTCAAGGTTTATTCATGTTGTAGCATGCACCAGAATTTCATTCCTTTTTAAGGCTAAATATTCTATTGTATGTATATGTATCACATTAGTTTGTCTATCCATCTGGTGATGGAGATTAGGGTTGTTTCCACTTTTTAGGTATTGTGAATAATGCTCTATGAACATTGGTTTCAAATATCTGTAGTGGCAAGTGTCAGTCAAAACACCACAAAATTTCCTACTGGTTTGAAGGTCACTGTTTCTTGATTAAGCATTTGCTTGATTGCTGTGGACCTTTAATTGTGTTTCAGAGGACCTATAAGGTTCATAAAGCCAGTTTCTGGTTGTTTTTGATGTTTCTATGAGGGAAAAGGGGTTTGGAGCTTTATAGTCCATCATTTTGTTCTTCAAGAGAAACCTTAACCAGAATTGTCTCAGCAATTTTTTTTAAAAGACTTTATTTATTTATTTGAAAGAGAGAGAGTGAGTGAGAGAGAGAGCATGAGCTGGGAGAGGGGGAGAAGCAGACTCCCCTGCTGAGCAGGGAGCCTGATGTGGGGCTCGATCCCAGGACCCTGGGATCATGACCTAAGCTGAAGGCAGTCGCTTAACCTCCTGAGCCACCCAGGTGCCCCTCAGCAATTTTTTTTATTGATCTAAAAATGAATATCTTGTGATATTGAAAAGAATTTACCTTACATTTAAAAATGTATTACACTTTTATGATATTCATGGTGCACAGATATAAATCTAACAGACTGTTCATACACCAGAGAAGTTCCCAGTATAGGGAAATAATGTCACACATTTTGTTTTTCAGCAACTGTGTGAGGTAGGTGAGGAAAATACTATTATTATTGTATCACGTATAAGGGAATTTAGGCTTAGGGACAAAATGTGATCTACGTAACTCCTAAGTGGTGAACTGAAAACTTGAACACATGCTGTGTGATTTCTTCCTGTCAGAACATTTTCCAAAAGCCTTCTCTAATTGGATTTTTCTGTTTGAATTTATACACTCAAATGTTTAGTCAAAACTTTTCTGCCAATTTCTCATGACAGCTGCCAGAATATATTCAAGCACCATAACCAGTAATTATACGATCTTCTTGGTCTTCCTGGGCCTTAATAAGTTATGGAAACATGAATATCAATGGTATTTATGGTTTGTTAGTGGGATCAATGGTTTAAAATTAAGTTCCCGTTGCATCTGTCTACTCAAAGTTAAGCACTTCCCCAAGTCTCTGCTCACTTCAAGGTAAAAATCACCTCTCAGATTTGAAACAGGACCTGGACCACAGGCGGCTGGAATAGTGGGTTAGTTTGGCTTGGGAAACCGTGGATAAAATAAAGCAAGAGATGATCAGATCAAACCTAAATAAACCTTCAATGTAACAATATGGCATCACATATCCTTCCTTGCTCACTTTACAACATAAATATGAGTAAATATGCCTCCACAGAAAATGGTTTTTATTTCTAATATTCTAAGGCTAGGATCAATCATATATCTTATAAAAACCAAACTCAGTGGCCTTTCCATTATCATTTTATTTGATGCTTCTTGGTTTCTGAACTATTGTTTGCTTTTATTCTCCTTTTTTTTCTGGCCACTTCTTTTCAGGATAAACTGCTGATTCTTATTCCTCTCACACACCAGAATTCACCGATATTTTTCAGGTTTAATTTTGTTAGTTTTCTCATCTCTCTTTTCATGATCTGCCTGATGATCTAATCTCATTATCTCAACTGTGATTTATTTACTGAAGTTTATAAAGTCTTTCCTGAGATCTAAAACTGTAGTTACTCTCTCATATTTATTCATATTATGGACTCATATTGAAAGTATTCATCATGCATCCTTTTCAACTGCATCTCCTCAGTATTTCCAATTTGATGACCCCAAGAAACTTAAATGTAATGTGTTCCATTGGGGCCCCATTCTCCCTATTTCCAGTGCACTCCCTTTGCAGATTTCCTTATAACTCTTATTGATATCCTTATGAGTTGCTTAACTTAAAATCCTAAATTTCTCTTCTCTTCCCACCCTGATTGAATCCATATCGATATAAGTCTCCATCTCATCTCTTTTTCTTTTAAATGGGAATCATTTGCTTTATAGAAAAGATTAACTTACAACAAACAGCTATTAAAATTAATTTGAACCACAGAGGCACAAACAAGCTGAATCATGAAGATGTTACTAAAAATGTGTAAAATTTGAGCCCAAAATTCACACTTGAGTAACTAGAAATTGATTAGTGTCCATAAGTTTCACGAGGTGCTTCAAAGATCTTAGATCTTGGAGCCCTTATTCAGAAGTTCTTATAGAACATGTTAGGATAAGTACAAACAAATTAAACAAAGATCTATCTATCCAGAGGCAATGTGCTTGAACTTCTGGAACCAATTCTTAAGTTATTCTTCCTGAGGTTTTATTATATTGTTTTAAAATGGCACTGGAGAATGAATAAATGGAAACAATAAGATTTTACAAGAGTGAAAGCATTTATGAAACCATATAACTGCGAAATAACATATTTTAAAGCATCTTATATGGTTTGATTAATGAATAATTTAAAAAGTCATTGTAGGGTGCCTGGGTGGCTCAGTTGGTTAGGCGACTGCCTTCGGCTCAGGTCATGATCCTGGAGTCCCGGGATCGAGTCCCGCATCGGGCTCCCTGCTCGGCGGGGAGTCTGCTTCTCCCTCTGACCCTCCTCCCTCTCATGCTCTCTGTCTCTCATTCTCTCTCTCTCAAATAAATAAATAAATAAAATCTTAAAAAAAAAAAAAAAAGTCATTGTAGTTAACTACTCCATGTTAAATGACCTTTATCCCTTGGGCATCTGATAAAGAGAGGTTCAGCTTTAAATATTAAATTGAATTAGATATTCACATGCTTATCCCAAAGTCATTCATTTTATGAACTGATTACCTCTTTTTTCTCTCCATAGATTTCTTTATGAATTTTCATACAGAATGAATCATATGATGACTATGAGAAATTAAGAAAGGAGTATTAAAGGGTATTAGAGTATTGTACTTTATCTTGCAATAACCCATCTATGCCTGTAGCAAAACTGCCTGGATCCTTTGAAATTGAGTGTCTAATTTCTGCATGTGTCCAACACTTCCATGTCTGTGTCTTTGCTCAACTACTCTCCTGGTATAGATTTGCTTTTCTCATTCTATGTCTAAATTCTTATCTCTCAATACCTAACTCACAGGTCACCAATACTGTAAAACTTACCCTGATTTTCTTATTCATGGTTAATACATCATCACTTCCATGCATTCTCTCCTATAACATTTTATCTATAATGTGATTGATTATATGTATCAATATTAATGTGCATTACAACTGGTTACATACACTAATATAAACCCCATATATTCAGTAACATTCCCTTTTTACCTAATAAAATGTTAGCTCATTGAGGTCAGAAACCATAACTTTAGCAGTTTTGTATGTCTTTGGAAATAGCAAAATGCCTTGAACATAATAATCGCTCAAAATTGTTGACTTAATTGAATGTACTGCTCCACAATATTAATTTACTGCTCAAAGAAACTGACCTGGGAGTCCAAAACTTTCATAACCTGCATTCAGTTTAGTTATAGCTATATTTTGGTATTAGTCCATACAGGTATTCTTTGGTTTAATTTAAAAATAACAGTTAAGAAAAAAACTATTATACTTACATATATTGTATTTTCTATTTATTTCATATGTTTATATATTTATTATTACTGCTATGTTAGTTATAAGAACAACAAAAATAAATGTATAAAAACCACCTATGCATAAGCAGGGGAAAAGCTTTCTTACATGCTTTCTGGATATTCAACACATTCAGAATCTTCCTGTGGTGATGATCTCTCCAGCTGGACATCTACTAGAATAGAAATGACTTCAGTTTAATTAAAGTTCCTATTGACACAGTTGCTTCCAAAACATAGGGTAATCCTTGTGGAACAAGCAGTGGTCATCCTACTTATTTTCATAGCTAGGGTTTTATTCCTGATAGGGCTATCCACCATTCACCTTACTTTTAACAAAGAGATCACCTCCAGTGGGCTACAATTCTCTTTTACAGTTCTATAGATTGGAAACATGGGTATTTATTACAGTTAAGGAACTAAGAATTTTAAAGAGGCACTTTGCCAAAGCTGGCTGATAAATGACCTCATTCTCCTTCAAGTGTATTGTCAATACCGTGCTGTGCTGGCTCTCCAAGATGCATGATGTGGTTCAGGTCTTTCTGCATGAGCTTCAAAGGCACAGTTCTCAATAAAGAAGTGTGCTTAAATGGCTAATTTTATTTGTTTACCAAAGACTATCTCTTTTATAATTCATCAAAGTATAAAAGACCATTTTAAGCAGTTTCTAATAATTACAATTTAAAAATGCCAATACATAGACATTCTTCCTCTGCTCAGGCTGGGGGAGCTTGATGAGTTTGCAACCCATGCAACTACATGGAATCCCACACTCAACAGGACCCATGTTCTGTCATCACTGTCTTAAACTTCTTATTTTTGAACAAAGTGCCCATATAATTTCATTTCATTCCATTTTGAAATGCCTGTGGTATCATGGTTTAGAATGAATCACGAGGTTTTTTTTCCTGAAGCTGACAGTTATAAACCAACGAGGTAACGTTTCTTCATTTCTGATTCCTTGAACTGGCAGTTTCTGTACTATGATCTAGAAAACTGTATTGCAAACTTTCATTTTAGCAGTATACTCCACATCCTTTGTTTTTTCCTTTTCCTAATGAGATATTAGACAGAAGTGCAACCTCTGAAAACACTAAAAACTGTAGCTGGTCTTGTTCAAGTGTGGGTTGAAAGGAAAGGATGGTCCACTTTTCTCTGGGCATAGAGATGGGGAGGGTAATTTAAAGAGCATGAGGTAACACTGAGGAGCCCACACATGAGGTAAAACACTGTTTAGAAATTAAAAATCAATGAAGGCCAAAGCTATTGGAACAACTGCAGGTAAGTGAAAGCCTGTTAGTGTTCAGAACCCAAAACATTTTATTTAGAGGACTAAAGAAACATTTGAATTGAATGGAATTTTAAAAAAGGTACTGATCAAAAAAAAAAAAAAAAGGTACTGATCTTGGCTGCTTGATAAAAAGCACAGCAGGCTTTCCAGAAGCTTACTTATTGAATGTTAGAATTTTAAATCTCAGATGATTTTTATCTTTACATCTGAATACAGAGTACAACAGATTATAAAGCATATGATTATATTATGAACAAATTCTAAAATATTGTTATGGTGGTTTTGAATTTATCAAGGAAATATGACACATTTCTTAATATCAGCTTTCAGGTTATTGCTATGACCTCATATATGGTTGTGTAAAATTGTTTGATTAGAACTGGGTATATCCTACAGAAATGTTGCACTTTATCAGAATTAGAAATGGTCCAGACACAATGCCATTAACAGGAGCTCAATGAACTATTCCATCATGAACGGTCTTAGAATATTGGTAAACTTTGCTCAGCATCCAAATTGAGCTTTAGACTCAGTATCTCATTATATAAGTGCAAGGCGTGAATTTCATGTGCCAAAACCATGTCAAGCACTATTAAACTGATAAGGGTATAGAGAAGGAACAATATAGACCTCTTGGAAACTCTCATTATTGCTTTCAGTCAGGAGGCTAGAGGTAGATAGTTTCAAAAGAGAAACTGAATAATTTTCAAAGCTGTCACTGATCAATATTCTAAATGCACAATTTTTAGGAAAATACCACACATAGTGATCCTTTTCCAATATGCTTATCAGTCTGGTTATCAAAGTCATATTTCAACACTGGCTTGCTCATTAAACTTGTACTTGAATATAAAGTTTGAATATGCATTTTTATGTGGGAAAAAAATCTTTAAAAGAATCTAAAGTGGATTCAAGGGCACACTTTGCAATTGATGATTTACTCACTAGAGATAGGACATTTTGATGATCCCTCAAATCTGTTTCCCAGAAGACCCATTGCCCTTTTAAAGCCGTGATGTGTCCTAATGCCTCAGTCACACATGGGCCATTCTGACTTGATTTTTTGAGGGATAGAAATGATATGGATGGCATCAGTTTTCTTAGAAGCCAACTTCAGTAACTTTGAAGGCCTTGGCATCAGTGGGAGAAATACTGACCAATTTTCTACAGAAAAATTGGGCTTGATGGAAGCATTCAGAAAAATACCATTTGATAACCAATGAGATAGTTAGGGTTCTCATCTTGCTCTGAGAATTCTCTGATCTTCTTTTAACCTTTAACAGCAAGGAATTTATTCGTGCTAGCATTATGTCAACAATAGGGTTCAACAGTTGATATTTCCTTTTTCATTAAATAAATAAGTACTGGGAATGAAAGTGTGTCTGGTCAGCTGAAAGTGGTTAGGATGAACCCGTAGCAGAGGCTAGAATATCAGAAAGGTAAACAAGAAGGGTGAGTATTTCTCTAGACACATTCCAAGCAGAATGAAGGCCACCAGAAGGCAGAGTTTGGTATCAAAGCAACTACTGAAGGGTAGAAGACAATATGATATAGAAGCAACACCCAGTGGAGCAGGGCCAACCTGGGGTAAAGTCATGAGCCCGGTTTCCTCTTAGGGCGGGGCTCCTTATCCCTGCCTGCCTTTCTTCCAACTACCCTTCATTATATTGTGGAGCCTCACTTTACTCCTTTGAAACAGGAGAATGGCAACACCTTCATAGACAGTAAGATGGAGATTAAATCATGTAGTTAAAGCATCTGGTAGAGAAATGGGTACTTTGTAATTGCTCCTAAATTTTGGTTACTGATTTTTCTTTTTTTTTTTTTTTAAGATTTTATTTATTTATTAGAGAGAGAGAGCACATGAGAGGGGGGAGGGGCAGAGGGAGAAGCAGACTCCCTGCTGAGCAGGGAGCCCGGTGCGGGACTCGATCCTGGGACTCCAGGATCATGACCTGAGCCGAAGGCAGTCACTTAACCAACTGAGCCACCCAGACGCCCTTGGTTACTGATTTTTCAATGAAAAATAATCCCTATATATCAAAATTAGAGGAAAATTTTATCAACTCATTTTTTTTTCTCATTTTAAGGTGAAACATTTTGATTCTATTTCTTTTCTTTTCTGTGACATTTTAGAGAAGTAAGTAATAGCGTGGATTCTGGGCCTAGTCTGTGTTCAAATGTTGACTATACCACTTTCTAGCTGGGAGAAATTGGACAAGTTGTTTTCCCTTGATGTGTCTTGGTTTCCTCATACATGAGTAATATGAGACTGAATTCTAAGTTGCTATGAGGACTAAATAAGTTAATCTTTAAATAGTTTATAATAGTACTTGGCATATAGAAACTTCTATGTAAATAATAACTATAATTTTTCAATAAAATTATTTTGGTGGCATTTGAGATATTCAACTACATTTAATGTTATAAACTATTGCGTACACTTTTTATGCAGATTTTTTGTATTAAAATATTCATTAAAATTATGTAAATCAATCTGCTAAAATATTGATGTTGTTATGATGGCTTTAAATTTCAGTATCAATTTTGGAATTAGTAAAATAGTAAGATTTTTTTAGAATCTGAAAACATATAGCTTCCTTAAATCATGTATATACGCGTACATGCGTGTTTTTATTTTATCTGATTCCCTTTTCAGATGTAAACGTCCTGTGTGTACTAACTTTCTTTGTTTTCAAATGCATATTTGGGTCTTTGTTCAAATGTGTACTTAAGCTCAATTACTATTACCTTTCCCATTGTTTAAAATATACACTTGAAGCACTCTTCAAATGCATATAATCAACTTAGGGTTTCCCTCCTTTTTGAATTCCAAAACAATTTTTGAAATGTGTTTGTGTGTCAGGGTGGGGCTGTTGTGGGAAAACATGGGTTTAGCCCCATATGAATGAGAATGTGAAAAGGAAGACCTACAGAAACTAAGGTGTGACAGTCAACACTCAACACACCTGTGGATCTCCTCCTGCATAGATTCTGGAGTAAATAGCAAAGATGTGGCTCAACATTTCCGATTCAATGTTTCCACAACACCTCAAAGTCAATATGGATCTTTTGACTGATGTCTTCAGTCAGAAAGGGTTTCTTTCGTTTTGTTCTCAGCCTTTCACAGAGAAAGTCAAGTTATTTCCTGTTAAAAAGAAATGGAATTCCGAAATAATATCCTCAAAGAAACTCTGAATGTTCCTTTATTACCTGAATAAGTAAAATCAACCAAGAAGGATTGAAAAAGTATGTATATAAAATGGACTTAGAGAAAGTAACTGAACTGTGTTAAGGCTTTCAGGTTTTAAGTATTGTGCTGGTTACATGACATTTTGTTGTTGTTGTTATTTAATACTTAAAAGAGTATTATCTGCAAGTTGCATATTATTGACCATTCTTTGGGGGGGGGAGAAATTTGAGGTAAAAACAAAAGTTAAGTAACCAATGACCCTGAACATAACTTCTTATTAAGATTTCAGTTTAGTATTAAAAATGTCTGCATAGGTTTATATAATTATATTTTATTTATGGGAAGCATGTTCTATTTCCTCCCAGGAAAACCAGACTCGAATGTTCTCAAGGTTCTAACAGATAGGATCTAGGATTGGTGGAGAACTTGGCCAGCTAAGGATTGTTGTGCCTGGATATACACTACTTAAGAACAAATAAATAAACTGTATATGATTCGGCTTACATGATATGTACAGAATAGGCAAATCTGTAGAGACAGAAAGTAGATTAAGGTGGTTTAAGGCTGGGGGGTGGGGATTGGGGTGTAGCTAGAGGATATGGGGTTTCTTTTTGAGGTGATGAAAATATTTTATAATGAGAATGGTAATAGCTGTACAACATTATAAATACACTAAAAGCCATTGAGTAATACACTTTATTTTTCTATTTTTTATTTTTAAATGTGAGTATAGTTGACACACAATGTTACATTAGTTTCAATAGTGATTAGTTTCAACATAGTTCATACGGAATAGTGATTCAACAACTCTGTCTTACGCTATGCCCACCACAGGCATAGCTGCCACCTGTCACCACACAAGACGGTTATAATACCAGTGACTATATTCCCTATGTTGTATCTTTTATTCCCCTGACTTACTCATTTCACAACTGGAAGCCTGTAACTCCACTCCCCATCACCCATTTATCCAACCTCTAACCCCTTTCCCTCTAGCAACTATCACAGCTGTCCACTTCAGATGGGTAAATTGTGTAGTATCTCAATAAAGCTGTTACTGAAACTTAAGACGGAGGATGGGGTGACTGGGTGATGGGCATTAGGAGGGCACATGATGTAATGAGCACTGGGTATTATGTAAGACCGATGAATCACTGAACTCTACCTCTGAAACTAATAATACGTGATATGTTAATTAATTGAATTTAAATTAAAAAAATTATTGGGGAAAGAAAACTTAAGACAGTCACAGTAAATTAAAGCACAAGTCTTCAATTTTGTCAAACATATGTCCATTCAGTTTTGGTAAACATACATCTTGTCCTCAGATATTACAGTAAGGAATTAAGGGAAGTATGTGTGTCTATTTCCTGAATGAGGAAATTAACAGGCAGAACACAGAAGATTTTTAATGCAGTGAAGCTATTCTGTATGATTCTGAAATGGTGAACAAATGTATTTATACATTTGTCAAAACCCATAGAATGCACAACACCACGGATGATCCCAAATGTGAACTATGGACCTTAAGTGATAATGATGTGTCGATGTAGGTTCATTTTTCTACAAATGTACCTCTGTGCTGGGGGATGTAGATAGTGGGTGAGGCTATGCATGTGTGAGGGCAGGGGGTATATGGCAATTCTCTGGACTTTCTCCTCAATTTTTCTATGAATAAATCTTCTCTAAGTTAAATTTATGAATTAAAAGAAAGTACTTAACCTCTCTCAACTTCAGTTTTATCAAATGTGGACTGTAGGTAATAATCACATCTATTTCATACAGTAGTTATAAGGCTAAATCAGCAAATATCATTTGCTTATAACAGTGCTTGTCTTTTAGTACCCACGTGTTGGCTGTAATTAGTGGTAGTGTATCATTTAGATTTATCATTACCTCTTTTCCATTTCTATGATTTTTTTTTCTTTCAAAATTTTATTTAAATTCAAGTTAGTTCACATATAGTGAGTGTAGTATTGGTTTCAGGAGTAGAATTTAGTGATTCATTACTTGAATATAACACCCAGTGCTCCTTACATCATGTGCCCTTCTTAATGCCCTTCACCCAATTACCCCATTCCCCCACCCACCTACCCTCCAGCAATCCTCAGTTTGTTCCCTGTATTTTTTCCCTATATTTAAGGGTTAATTATGGTTTGCTTCCCT
The DNA here is from genome assembly GCF_054177405.1 of Leptonychotes weddellii. NCBI lineage: Eukaryota > Metazoa > Chordata > Mammalia > Carnivora > Phocidae > Leptonychotes > Leptonychotes weddellii. The sequence goes on from NC_138369.1 coordinate 173,291,958, forward strand.
CTCTGTATTATTTTATTTTTCCTTCCTTCCCCCATGTTCATGTTTTATATCTTAAATTCCACACATGAGTGAACTCATATGGTATTTGTCTTTCTCTGACTGACTTATTCACTAATACACTCTACTTCCATCCACATTATTGCAAATGGCAAGATTTCATTCTTTTTGATGGCTGGGTAATATTCCCTTGTATATTTATACCACATCTTCTTTATCCATTCATCAGTTGATGGACATTTGGGCTCTTTCCATATTTTGGCTACTGTGGACATTGTTGCTATAAAATTGGGGGTGCATGTGACCCTTCAAATCAATATGCTTGTATCCTTTGGATAACTACCTAGTAGTGCAATTGCTGGGTCACAGGGTAGTTCTATTCTTACCTTTTTGAGGAACCTCCATACTGTTTTCTAGAGTGGCTGCACCAGTTTGCATTCCTACCAATGGTGCACAAATGGACCTACCACCTTGTCTCCACATCCTCCCCAACACCTGTTGTTTCTTGTGTTGTTGATTTTAGCCATTCTGAAAGGTTTGAGGTGATATCTCATTGTATTTTTGATTTGTATTTCCCTGATGATGAGTGATGTTGAATATCTTTTCATCAGTCTGTTGGCCATCTGAATGTCTTCTTTGGAGAAATGTTTGTTCATGTCTTCTACACATATCTTGACTGTTTTTTTGGGGTTTTTGGGGGTGTTGAGTTTGTGAGGTTCTTTATAGATTTTAAATACTAATCCTTTACCAGATATGTCATTTGCAAATATCTTCTCCCATTTCCATAGGTTGACTTTTAATTTCGTTGATTGTTTCCTTTGCTATGCAGAAGCTTTTTATATTGATGAAATCCCAATAGCTCATTTTTGCTTCTGTTTCCCTTGCCTCTGGAGATGTGTCTAATAAGAAATTGCTGCAGCTGAGGTCAAAGAGGCTACTGCCTCTGTTCTCTTCCAGGATTTTGATGGATTCCTGTTGAACATTTAGGTCTTTCATCAATTGTGAATTAATTTTTTGTATTTGGTGTAACAAAGTGGTCCAGTTTCACTCTTCTACATGTTGCTGTCCAATTTTCCCAACACCGTTTGTTGAAGAGACTTTTTTCCTTTGGATATTCTTTCCTGCTTTGTTGGAGATTAGTTGACCATATAGTTGCGGGTACATTTCTGGGTTTTCTATTCTGTTCCATTGATCTATGTCTTTGTTTTTATGCCAGTACCATACTGTCTTGATGATTACAGCTTTGTAATACAGCCTGAAATCTGGAATTGTGATGCCTCCAGCTTTGATTTCTTTTTTCAACATTACTTTGGCTATTCAGAGTCTTTTTTGGTTCCATATAAATTTTAGAACTATTTGTTCCAACTCTGAAAAATGCTGGTATTATCTTGGTAGGGGTTGCATTGAATTTCTAGATTGCTTTGGCTAGTATAGACATTTTAACAGTATTTATTCTTCCAATCCATGAGCATGGAATTGTTTTCCATTTGTTTGTGTCTTCTTCAATTTCTTTATAAGGGTTCAATGGTTTTCAGAGTATAAATGTTTTACATCTTTGGTTAGGTTTATTCCTATGTATTTTATGGTTTTTGTTGCAATTGTAAATGGGATCAATTCTTTGATTTCTCTTTCTGTTACTTAATTATTAGTGTATAGAAATGCAACAGACTTCAGTGCATTGATTTGTATCCTGTAACCTTGCTGAATTCCTGTATCAGTCCTAGTAATTTTTTGGTAGAGTATTTCCATTTTTCTACATAGGGTATCATGACATCTGTGAAGAGTGAGTTTGATTTCTTCTTTGCTGATCTGGATGTCTTTAATTTCCTTTAGTTGTCTGATTGCTGAGGCTAGGACTACTAGTACTATGTGGAATGGTAGTGGTGAGAGTGGACATCCCTGTTGTGTTCCTGACCTTAGGGGAAAAGCTCTCAGTTTTTTCCAATTGAGGATGGTATTAGCTGTGGGTCTTGCATATATGGTCTTTATGATGTTGAGGTATGTTCCTTCTATCCCTAATTTCTTGAGGGTTTTTATCAAGAAATGATGCTGTATTTTGTCAATTTTTTTTCTGCATCTATTGAGAGGATCATATGGTTCTTACACTTTCTTTTATTAATCTGGTGTATCATGTTCATTGATTTGCATATGTTGAACCACCCCTGCAGCCCAGGAACCCATTTGGTCATACAGTCTGAAACCTTTGGGATGCTGCAAAGGCAGTCCTAAGAGGGAAATATATAGCAATACAGGCCTTCCTCAAGAAGCAAGAAAAGTCTCAAATACACAACTTAACCTTACACCTAAAGGAGCTGGAAAAGAACAGCATATAAAGCCTAAATCCAACCGAAGGGAAATAATAAAAATTAGAGCAGAAATAAATGATATAGAAATTAAAAACAAAACAAAACAAAAACACAGAACAGATCAATGAAACTAGGAGCTGGTTCTTTGAACGAATTAACAAAATTGATAAATCCCTCATTAGACTTTTCAAAAAGAAATGAGGAAGGACCCAAAAAATAAAATCATGAATGAAAGAGGAGAGTTTACAACCAACACCACAGAAATACTTTTCTTTGTTCTTCACAGTCACCAACCACCCACACTTAATCTATGAAGTAGACTAAACAGAAATTCTTAGCCCTTCTTTACATCAGGAATCAAAAGGTAAGAATTCAAATAAATTCCATAGTATCATATGTCAGACTGAAAGTCGGCCTTCTGTCTCTTAGAACAATCCTTTTCCCATTACACACTTTGTCTAAGGACACCTTTACACTCTTAAAATTACAGGCCACTCTTCACAGTACAGTGTTAATGGAAAATTCATGCATATGAAAACCATGCAAAGCAAAGAATGCCTGCATTGAGGAACCCAAAGAACTTGTTTATGTAGCTTATATCTCTTGATGTTTACCTTATTAGATATTTAAACTGAAAAGTGTAAAAATCCAAGACACATAAGAATGCAATTCATTAGTCTTCAGACTGATGACACTAATAAGAAAATTACACTGTATGTTCCCGAGAGAATAAGAATGAAAGGCAAATAAAATCTTAGTCTTTTTTTTATGAAAACAAGTCAGTTTGACCTTTTAGATGCCAATGAAAAGGTCTTGGAACACCTAGCAGTCAGTCCCCAAACCGCAGTTTAAGAATGACTGTGACATACGGTATGTCATGAGACTACTTCATACATGGCCGTCCCCATCCTCAGTTACCTCACAATCTCCCTGCTCTGTAGAGGGAGCTTTTCCATATTCTGCCAGTCATCCTTCACTCTGATCATTAATTTCACACAGGACAGCTTCTGAGTCTCTGTCCCCTCCATGTCCATTGATACCTTTCCGGTAGGTGTATGCTCCCTTGGGGGAGAAGGCCTTAGAATCTAAAAGCTTTCTGCCTGTATGAAACTCTCAGCTCAATTCCTGCACAGCAGAGCCTGGGATAAGAAGCAGTTCTGGTCTCAGCTAAAGAACAAGAGAACCCTGAGCTGTGAGCAGGCTTCAGAAGCCACAGAGGTGGCCTAGGCCAAGCTGTTGGATGAAATGGCTGCTTTAATGTAACCAAGTGGGAGGAGGCCACAGAATGAGGTGTAGAGTTGAGCAGGGCAGGGCAGTGTATGAGCCAGCTGAGACCCATCCAGAGGCTTCATGAATAATCAACAATGTGGAGAAACACTGGTTGGCTACTTAATGCAGTTTATACAAGGTAATTTCCTTTGTTTTTAAAGCATCACGGATGTCGATGAAATGCCCTTTCATTTCACATTTAAGCTATAAAATGTCACCACCATTTCCAGTTTATTAGATGATGTGTTTCCTTAAAACTTTTGGTTTCACAAATACCAAGCTCTATTGTTGCATAAGGTCAGAATTATTTTCTGCCTGTTTATATGCAGTTTGACAAACTAAATCAATTTTTGGTCTTTAGGAGAATAGAGCCACAGCTAATAGGTTAGACTTTGTGTACATAGCAGTTTTTCATAAGGGATCCTTATACTGAGCGATGTGCTATGTATTGAAACATCTCCCTATCACAGGCTTTCACACACAAGTTAGCATAGGATATGCTGATTAATTATTGGATATCCTTTCCTGTAATTCTGCATTACCCACAAGTGTTTATTGAATTCCTATTTTGCACAGATCACTAGACTGATTGCTGGGTATAAAAAATAATATAAAATGTAGTCTTCCATAAAGGCTTATCATGGTCTTGATGAGAAAACACATGCATTCATAAACATAATGTGGGTGGATACAGTGTAGTTATAATGATGTAAGGTAAATGCTAAATGTCAGGTGCTACAGACCAGAAATATAGGAGGATAGAGGAAGGATCTCTGGTGGAAATCTGTTTTTATCAACTCAGTTTTTTTAAGAATATATCTCTTCCCCCTCAGACCATGAGATATAATAAGAGCACAATGAACCCCAATGGTGTATACGTGACTCCTGCCTGGTTAATTAGCGTATTCTTCTTGCTAGCTACACTGCCTCAAGCTGGACCAATGAAAATCTGCTTCCTGATTTACTGGACCAATGCCATGGGACTATTTTTGTGCAGGTCATAGGCTAGTAGTATTAAATCATGGGAGTCCTCCTGACCATCTTTGCTACTCAATTAGAAGAGCTTTCTGGGAATAAAGCTTATGTCAAAGAAAGCAGAATTGAGAGATGCAGAAAGAGGGGTATTCCTGGATGTAGTTATACCTAGAGTTTCTTCTACCCCTGGACTTTTCAAGGCATGTTGGCCAAAAACTTCTTATTCTTAAATCAGTTTGAGTTGAATTCATGAAACCAGCCACTAAATGAGTTTTGATTCACACAGGAGTAATAACCACTTGAAGACTGAAATGGTCCTCTCTCACTTTCTCTCTCCCAAATAAATAAATAAAATCTTAAAAAAAAAAAAAAAGACTGACATGGCCCAAGAGGTCTTTTTGGAATGATTTAAACAGAATCCTGAATGCTGTTTAAGACTCAATTGAGAGGGAAGGATGAAAAAAGAATATTTAAGATAAGGAAAATACAAAGGGCAAAAATCCATAGTTGGAAGTTTAAAGTCTAATTTTGTGTAATATAGGGTGGCTTCATGTATGGAAAGAGATGCAAAGTTTTATGAAAGGGAAAGGACTCAATTTAGCAAGGGTAGCAGTTGGTAGATGGTTTTAGGGGCACTCATATTTAAGCAATGGAACACAGAACTGAAATTAATGAAGGAAGCCTATACAAAAGAATCTAAATAACCAATAGAGAAGGAAAAAATACGTTTTATATATAGATATATCTTTATATATATGTATATATATATCTCTCTATCATCTATCTATCATCTGTCTATCATCTATATCTGTATATATATATCCGGAATATGGGTTTTGTCCTGCTACTGGCCCTGTAAAATTGTACATGTGATGATGCATTTTTTTAATCGAATAGGTTTTACTTTTCTGCTCCATCAAACCTGTCAAATAATTTTTAGGAATATTGTTTTCCAAATGCTCAAAAATATCATGATAACCTATCAATTTCAATTTTCTTTCTTGATCTTTCTTGAGCTCTCCCTCTTCTCTTTTTAATCTCAGCTTCAAACTTCATGTCTTAAGGCCTGTTTTCAAGATATCTGAGGGCTCCAAGTGCTAACTTTCTAGGCTTTGATGGGGTCATTTTACTCTGGAACTGTTCCTCCCCTTTCTCTGGTAAGTCAGCTACTGCATTTCTGTCTGCTGACTTTTACAAAAACATGTTGAAATCACATTATGGTTTGTACATATTGACTTACACTTTTTTTAAAACTTCTTTTCTATGTTTTAGTTTTGAATAGGAGAGGAGATAACTACATATGGTCAAACTACCTTGATTATCTAGAAATTGCCCCATTCACTTTAATCTCTTTTGTTCTGTCTCCATATCTCTGAATTTTATATTCTGTATTCTCTTTGGAATATGAAAAGTTTGTTTTTTTTTTTCCCAAAGAATCTTTGAAAAATTTTTAAAAGGTTCTTTTATCTCTTAAAGTTACTTCTTGGTATTTAGTGTTATCCCCAAACACACTCATTTTTATCCCTTAAATTCACCATTTATATTCCCCAGAGTCCCCACATTTCACTTTTTATTAAGAATTATAAATAACTCAGAAATGATTTTCAGGTCTCCATGCTTCTGCTAATAGATTTTAGTAATGTCCCTGACTTGCTTTATAGTCACATATAAGGGTACATCAATCACTTTGAAAACTGATTATAGAATAATGCCTATACTTTAAGAATCTCCTTAAAATCAGTGGCCTGCAAATATACACAGGTATCTTAATAAGTTAATAGGCATTTACCCTTAGAAAACAGTCACCCCAGAAGACAATAACTTTAGCTATTGGCAGTTTGAAACATGAAAACTTGAGTAATAATCGGTTCCAAAGCTTTTTTTGCAGTCTCCCTGATGGTCCCATGCTATCGGATAGGTTCCCTATCAATGAACTGGAGATGGCAACCCCAGTTCAATACAATAGGCATTGATTTCACCCACAGACCTGCTATGGGCCAGAAATGCAAATTTTATTTTTATTTATTCATTTTTTCTGGAAATGCAAATTTTAGAACAGTCCTTCCATACGTCTTTTTCTCCCCAATGAAAGCAAAAACAAAAATAAAACAAACACCAAAAAATCTCACATTTAATTTAGAGAAAAAGTTGTTAGATGTACAGCTTATTTTTGGCTCCTAATATGGTCTTGTATGTCTTTATTCAATAATAGCTCTCAGTAAATTCCTCTTAACCTGTATGTGTTTAATTTTTAAAGTTTTGAAGTCTTTCAGGCACTTTTGACAATTACCTAAGTTCTAGCTGTCCATGCCCATTGAAACCATTTATCAGGGTAAATTCTAGCTGCCCATACCCATTGGAACCATTTATCAGGGACTGGTAGTAGAAAGGGAGAGATTCAGCCAATCCTCATTATTCTTAGATTTCGTATTTGCAAATTAGCCTCCTTGCTAAAATTTATATATAACCCCCAGATCAGTATTCCCAGCACTTTCAAGGTTATTCACAGACATGCCAAGAGCAGCAAAAAATGTGATTTGCCCAGAGCACACCTCCCCAGCTGACATGGAGCAAGGCCACTCTGGCTTTTAGCGTCAGCTCTCATAGTCTAAAGGAGCATCCTTTTTGCAGTCTATTTAGTGCTATGTTTTCTGCATTTTTGTTTTTGTTGTTGTTGATGATGATTTAGCTGTTTAAAATGGCCCCCTAGCTGGTGTTAAAGTGTGGTCTGAATTTCCTAAAGGCAAGAAGATTATGATATGCCTTACTGATAAAATACATGTGTTAGATAACCTTCACTCAGGCATGAGATATGCTGTTCTTGGCCCTGAGTTCAGTGTTAATCAATCAGCACTATATATTAAATAAAGTGTTCTTAAACAGACACACGTTAAAAAAAAAGGTTATGTATAAGGTTGATGCACATTTTGTGACCAGAGTCTCACAGTACTTAACTCTGTATTTTCCCTAGGAACAATGGTTCCGTACTTGCTACACCAGTGTTCACAGAAACTTTGTAAAACATAATTATCAAGAGTAATGAGGACAGACTGTATTTACTTATTAACTCCATGGATGCCTATTCTAATTGGAAAATCTTGAGGTAAATCCATGAGGGAGATTTCAAGTCAAGGATGGATAAATAAGTTGGCCTTGGCTATTTTTACTATTATACCAAGACTCAAGATAACGAAATTAATAGTTCTACTTTCATTTGGATTTTTTCACTTTTGTTACAAAAATGATTAAACAAAACAATAGGTGATATAAACAAAATTTATTAAGTAATTCATGAAACTGCAGTCTTCATTCTGAGAACTGCAAAAGGGGTGGAAGGCAGGAAGCTTTTATAAGATAAAGAATAATGAACAAGGAAGAGACAAATAGAAAATATCTGATTGGCTGGGGCCACATAGTCAGCCTTGTTTGGGGTGAGAAGGAACCAGGAAGTAAGTATGGAGTGCAGAGTTGGTTTTGTGTTTGGGAACTGGCTGACCGGATTATAGTACTACATTTCTTGTCAAGCAAAGTTATCTATAGGGACATGAAAGTTATCTGACTTTCAGTTCAAGAGCAGCTCCATCTTGGGCCTAGAAAGTTATTTCAACATTTCTATGGACCATAGGAAAAGAAAAAAAAAAAAAATGACTCAAGTATCTTTGTAAAAGCAAACTGTTTTTTTTTCTTCTTTTGTTTATGGCAAGAACATGTATATAATCTTAAATTGTCTTTCATATTAATTTACTTTCAAATTTATGTCTTTTGTTTCTTGATACTTGTAATTATAGCAATATCTGAACTTCTAAACCCAAAATACTATGTTGTTTATAGGCTTCAGTGAGGGGTTCTGAGTTACCTGCCAGGTAAAACCAGTTAAACCCTTATAATATTTCTGTCCTTTTCTTTTTTTTTTTTTTTTAAGATTTTATTTATTTATTTGAGAGAGAGTATGAGAGACAGCCCAAGAGGGAAGAAGGTCAGAGGGAGAAGCAGACCCCCCGCTGAGCAGGGAGCCCGATGCGGGACTCGATCCCGGGACTCCATCCCGGGACTCCAGGATCATGACCTGAGCCGAAGGCAGTCACTCAACCAACTGAGCCACCCAGGCACCCTATTTCTGTCCTTTTCTTGAAAAATTCTAAAATCTTAGTTCTAAGTTCTATAGAATCACATATTGAATGTAAAATACATTATTAATTGATGCTAATCCTTCACAAAACTGAGTGCATTTAACTATCATAATTCATCTGCAATATCCAAGTGATCATTTCAGTTAAAACAAAGTAAGCTATAAATGAATGTTTCAAATTATTTTGCTATGCTCTGATTTTTTTCCTCACTAGGAATTACAGCTGCAGCAAAATAAACTACAGCCTAATATATAGGTAATAAGTTAATGATTTATACAGTCATGTGCATTTTTTATGTTACTTTGAATATTTATGTACTTGTATACATTCAAATCAGAGTCTCTTTTTTGTAACTCTACATGAAATTATTTGATTAAATGACCCTTGCCAATAACACAAGCCTTTGAAAGTTAGCTTGTCAGTCTATTACCAATAATTAAGGTATGACTGACCCTATCTTGCCTCCCTATTTCTGCTTTAGTTGCAAAATTTTTTTTTTTTCTTTAGAAAATATCTCCTAGTTGCTGAAGCAGAAAAATTACTTTATTTCTACCTCAGTGGAGCTTCTGTTTTGGAGGTTGAAACACCTGCTGTGCATATATTATGTAAAGAACATACCAATCATTTAGAATGAAAGTTTGAATATAAGTGCCACACATTACTGAAACCTGTTTCATAATGTGCTTATGTATCATTTTCATTGTTTTACTATTTTATTGCTGTAGAAGCAGGCAGGCCTATGTGTGTGTGGGTGTGTGCTTGGGTAATTAATGGGTGAGAGTAACAACTAGTGGTTAACATAAGCAAATAACCTTAGTTACTTACCTGTGCTAACATTATTTGACAAAAACTCTGTAAAAATGATGCAAAAATGTCCAACCCTTGTGTTTCTACTTCATTCTATTTGCATTGAGGTATCTGCATTTAATCAGTGATGTTTTTCAAATTGTCTTTCTTTCTCAAAAGACTGAGAGTGATCTACACATTTTAAGAACTTCCTGATGTATTCCACAAAGTTCAACTAAAATAGAAAGTGGGCACTAGAAACAAGTGAAATGTGGAGAAAGTGAAATTTGACCCACTGCCCAAAGCTTGTTAATTACTTCTTTTATTTCAATTTTGATCATGAGAACTCAAGTAACTTACCCATCCCAATCAGCTCTTTACAACTGGTATTTATATATGCCCTGGTCTTTCTCATATTCTTTATCTCCTCATTTTTTTTAAGTTTGCAAAAGATACTATTAATTGTTAGCAAATGTTGGAGATAGGGTTCCATGTTTGAGCCTCCCTAAAGTCCTCCTTTTTTCCTTGTCTTTTATGACAACATCTCCTGGTTTTCCTCTCACTTCTCCACCTTATTTATCCAGTTTTATACATCTTCTACCTGGGCTTTACAACTCGGTCCTTTAATCTGTTAATTCTGCATGTTTTCAAGGCAATTTTTCCATATTAACTGTGTATTTTTCCCCCTTGTTCTACCTTCCAGCACTGCCTTCTCCTCAAATACCCATACTCCTATGTTCAGACACTTGCTTCATATCTCCATGTTATTTCCAGACACCTTTAATTCAATCCATTCAAAAGTGAACCCATGAATTTCCATCTGCAATTTTTTGTAGCCCAGATTTAAAGTGTCCTCATTGGCCTTCCAATGATTAAATTCAGAAGAGTTAGATTTTTCTAGCTGTCTTCTTTCTTACTCTCTTTATCTCATTGATGATCAAGTTCTATTTATTTTACTCAATAAATATCTTTACAATATACTGTTTTCTAAATGTTTCACACCTTTTGGGGTTCAAGTTATTATCACTTCTTACCTAGATTATAGCAGTAACCCAATACCTGGTTTCCTTCCTCCAAATTAATTTTTTTTGTCTGCCTATGTAATTAATATTATACAACATGGTACCAAAAGCAACGGACAGTCAGTAAAAGATGTAAGGTTGAGTGTTGTTATCGTATCGATGTTAGAAAGCTATCTGGCACTAGTGAAGCCTCTGGGTTGAAGGGAGACTCTGGTTTGAGGGGTGATGAGCTAGTGTGAAGGGCCTGAAGCTAGTAAATAGTAATCGGAATGAAAAAGCGAGATAGATAAGTAAATATTTTTCAGTGTGGTGTTTGTGGTTAATAGGATATGGTGGTGAGGAAGAGGCCTGGCAGTCTGA
>NC_138369.1:173303302-173415575 GCF_054177405.1 Leptonychotes weddellii
CGATCCCAGGACCCTGGGATCATGACCTGAGCCGAAGGCAGACGCTTAATGACTGAGCCACCCAGGCGCCCCTCAAGTCAGTGTTTTACTTGGTAAACATGTCTGAGACCATGCATCCCTGGCTGCTAAGCACCATGGCGGACAGGGCTAGAAAGGTAACAGCTTTATTTTGAGCAGGGGGCAAAGACAAGGCAGCACTGAATATCTTGAATATTTTGAATATTCTTAAATTTCAGTAAAAAAGAGAATAGATTTCTTATTTATTTATTTATTTATTTAATTTATTTATTTTTAAAGGTTTTATTTATTTATTTGACAGAGACAGAGACAGCGAGAGCAGGAACACAAGCAGCAGGACTGGGAGAGGGAGAGCAGGCTTCCCGCCAAAGAGGGAGCCGATGTGGGACTCGATCCCAGGACCCTGGGATCATGACTTGAGCTGAAGGCAGATGCTTAACGACTGAGCCACCCAGGCACCCTAGATTTCTTATTTAATATGTATAGTTTCACTGGTTTTTTACTCTAAATCTTTTCTTTATATTGTTCCTACTTGCTAGAGATACATGTAATTTGTAGTCACATATAGAAACATATTAATATTATTTTTATTTAGAAAATAATTATTTTACAACATACCAAGGTACAAAGTAATTGAGCGTAATAATCAATGAGACCATAGTTTTTCTTAAATGTATGGGAAAGTTATTGTAGCATAGTGGAAGTGTGGCCAAATCTGGCTTTTAGTTGTTTAACTATTCTATTATATATTACTGGTAAATAGAAATCAGATCAAATAAGATGGACAGATTTTTTTTTTCTATTTCATTATCTCAAAATTGAGAAATGCCAAGACATAAAAGACCAAAGGATAAGAATCCATGTATACTCCATGGTCAGAGTCCTTTGATTTGAATTTCAACCCTTCCACTTGTAGGTGCATGATCATGGAAAATTCCCTTCCTCATTCTAAATGTAATGTCTCTACCTCTAAACCAGAGATGAGTGTAATGCTGTCACAGGCCTATTGAACGTTTACATGAAATAATTCTTGGAAAATACTTGTTACTCAATAATTTTTTTAAATGTAGCATACTATAACAATCTATAAAATTTGTAATTTCTTTGAAGATTGCTGAAAGACAGTGTAAATAAGGATATTGAACCAATGAAATTCTACTTCATAATGGACAAATGGGTGTTTTCAGTGCTGACCTCTTCCTAGTGCTCATATTTCCAGAAGCATGTCTAAGTCACCCCAATCAATATTTAATCTGACTTTAGTTTACATAAGAATTTATATAAATGAAATACACTGGATACATTTTTAAAGACAGTTATGCTTTATATATTACTTTAAAAATTACAAAGAGTTTAATATCCAGCATAAGCTGAATATTGGCATTTTAAAATAAAGCAGTTACATAACTCCTTTAAACACTTCCAGTGGAATCAAAATACTTTAATGATTTAATATCTACTATTATCTCTTTTTAGGAATATATCTACATTGTTTTGTTTAACCATCAGAAATTTTACATTTTTTTTCTTCTAAAACCAGTATCATTCAACTCCCCACACTTAACTTTTATCATAAGGTGATATATTTTATGCTAGGAAGAGTTTTATTGATTTAATTTATTTTTGTGGCCATAAGCTTCTCTAAATATTTAAAAATTCATTTAGGAGTATTATTATTATTTTTTTAAAGATTTTATTTATTTGACAGAGAAAGAGACAGCCAGAGAGGGAACACAAGCAGGGCGGAGCAGGAGAGGGAGAAGCAGCCTTCCCGCCTAGCAGGGAGCCCGATGTGGGGTTAGATCCCAGGACCCCTGAACCATGACCCGATTGGAAGGCAGACGCCCAATGACTGAGCCACCCAGGCATCACTAGGAGTATTATTATTGTAGTAATTATTACTGCTTATAGGTTATGATGATAATTATTAGTAACATAATTGATATAGACAATATAAATGCATTCATATTTTCATAAAAACTTTTACACATTAAAGTGATTTTTATGTAAAACATATCACTTTATGAAATATGTTGGACTTTTTTATTATATTAAATCTAATATCTATGAATGAATCACTTATTGTTAGAATGAGACAGAGTTTACCATAAATTCTGTTCTCCTTATTTTTTGGTTCATTTTTATACATGTAGGTATTGAAATACCTTGTTCACATAAATAAATAGAGAGGAATAAGAGTACACTTACCATGATGAGTACTGAGTAATACAGAATTGTTGAATGACTATATTGTACACCTGAAACTAATATAACACTGTACTAGAATTAAAATAAAAAATAAAAAGGAAAAAGAAAGAAAAGAAAAATTACTATAAAAAGAGTACTATTCTAGCAATCTCATTGAATTATTTGAACTCCTCTTAGATTGTATGCAAAAGTCTTGTTCTAGGGGCGCCTGGGTGGCTCAGTCTTTAAGCGGCTGCCTTGGGCTCAGGTCATGATCCCAGAGTCCTGGATCGAGCCCCACATGGGGCTCCCTGCTCAGCAGGAAGCTTGCTTCTCCCTCTCCCACTCCCCTTGCTTGTGTTCCCGCTCTTGCTGTCTCTGTCTCTGTCAAATAAATAAATAAAATCTTAAAAAAAAAAAAAGTCTTGTTCTAATTCTTCAACAAATATCCTTTTTAAATGAGCTATCAGCTTACAATTCATGTAAATATTCCTTCAATTTGGTTTAAAAGAGTTAGTTGAAAACCATTGGCCTTCCAAATTTATTTATTTTTTACTTTTTAAAAATATTTTATTTATTTATTTGTCAGAGAGAGAGAGAGGGGGAACGCACAAGCAGGGGGAGCGGCAGGCTCCCCACCGAGCAAGGAGCCCTGTGTGGGACTGGATGCCAGGACCTGGGATCATGACCTGAGCTGAAGGCAGATGTTTAACCAACTGAGCCCCCAGGCATCCCAGCCAATTTTATTTTTATCTTGTCACTAGAATTCTTTATTTTCTCAAAATCAATAATAAATCCTAATATTCTGAACAATTATCATTATAAGTTTAGTGTTGGGAAGGAGGTATTTGATTTTTAAAGTTGGAGAATTTTCATAGAGGGTGGTGGAAAATTGGACGTAAAGTTCCATCAAAGACTCTTAGGAAAGATTTAATATAAAATATGTAATTCTTTAATTTGAAAATCAATTCCCTTAAACTGTCTGTAGCCACATACCCTTGAATGCCTCCAGATACTTCAGAGGCACCCCATAGCCAAGTGGTAGTCCACTGATCTGAGGAACACCACCACACTGGTTAACCAAACAACTTCACAAAGGATCTTCTGGCTGCTTCTTTCGGATTTCCATTCTTAGGCTCCCTTCTAAGTAGAAATTCTGGAGACTCACAAGGAAACTTAAAAAAAAAAAGTCTTTAAAAGCAGATGTATAACTTTTTTTTTTTTTTTTTATCAAGGCTGGATATTCTCTTGGGGCATAGTCTCTTTTGTGTACAGAACAGTTTCTTATTTTAATTTCCTACATAATTTAAAACTTGATGAATTGATTTCATTAGCACATTAAATCTGCACAGCACTTACATTGCCCATTTCTCTTAACACAAACTAAAGTAAGAAAATAACCTCTGTTGTTGTTTGAGATTTCATTTGGGTAGATTGGGTTCTGACTGATTGCCTCATCACAAGTTGCATTGATTAAGATGAAAGTAGCTACACTTCTTACATCTTCTCAACATCTTATTTAAAGCTTATTTCAAACTTTTATTCATTTTAGAAATTGTGTGTTATACATACTTGGAAATAGTTTCCAAAAATTCTTTAAGCCTTTAATGTATTCACAAGCTCTTGATTTTCACCTTGCCCACACTAACGCCTTTCATCTAGGGCAATTTTTAAACATCAGCTGCATTTTTTATCAAGTGAAAGTTGCATACAGCTGATAAAATCAAAAATTCATGGTCCGTTTCTAAAAGAAAGAGGTAGTTCCCTTGTCTCAAGACCTGTACTGTATTTGTGGACAAATTAGTTTTCATTCAATTGGATATCCATCAAAAGGGGTAGGTAGTAGTTGAAATACCACAGTCCAAGATCTCCTCTAAAAATAAAACTTAAAGAGAACCTCACTGGTTTGAGGGACTAGATTCTGATACTTTGCACAAACATTATGTTTTACATGTCTAAGGGGGTCGGAATTTTTATTACTGTGTCTGAAAAGGGAAAATTTTAAGCAGTCATATGTAGATTAAAATCCTGATATATTTAGTTGTGCCTGGGTGGCTCAGTTGGTTAAGTGTCTGACTCTTGGTTTTAGCTCAGGTCATGGTCTCAGGGCACTCAACGGGGAGTCTGCTTGAGATTCTCTCTCTCCCTCTCCCCTTGCTCGTGTTCTCTCTTTCTCTCTCTCAAAATAAATAACATCTTAAAAAAAATCTTCAAGGGCTTTCCATTAAAAAAATATCCTGATTATATATCATGAAAAGATCCAAGTCATAATATCAGATCATAAAGAAAATAGCCATAACCGTGGCAATCTGAATAACTGCACTTTCAATTTTCATGTGTATTGTGGAATAATACTGAACAATAATTAGGATTAACCAAACATTTATTATATTTTGGCTCTAGACTAAGAATTTTAACTATTTATAAATTTAGAGAAATTTATAAAGAAATTTATATTTATATATATAAATATAAATATATATAATAAATAAATATATAAATAAATAAATATATAATATTTATTATATATATATTATATATATATATTATATATTATATAATATATATATTATATAATATATAATATATATATATAATATATATATTATATAAATAAATAAATATATAAATATAAATATATATAATAAATAAAAAAATATATATTTTATATATTTATATATATAAATATATATATTTATATATATAAAGAAATTTAACTATTTATACCATTTAATCAAAGCAACTCCATGAAGCATGCATTTTTTAATTGGCACTTGACAGAGGTGTAAACTGAGGTTTACAAGATATAGATAAATCCAGGTTTAGACCTTCAACCTACATGACTCTGAGATCTGTGCTCAAAAGCCTTTGGTATCTCTCTGAAAAGGAGACAAAGTTTTTTCTCTTTAGATAGCCTAATATTCAAAGAGAAGATAAATAGGATGAAATAGATAAAGGGGATTAAGACATACGAACTTTCAGTTATAAAATAAATTATGTCACAGAGATGAAAATTACAGCATAGGGAATATAGTCAATAATATTGTGATAATGATGTTTGGTGACCGATGGTAACTGTACTTATCATGGTGAGCACTGAGTAAAGTATAGAATTGTTGAGTCAATGTGGTGTATACCTGAATCTAATACAACATTGTATGTTAATTATACTTCCATTAAAAAGGGAAAAAGGAATTTAAATAGAAAGGAGAAGAGGTAAATAGTACAATTAAAATGACTATGCTTATTTTTTTTCTTCCCATGTTTTATTGGTGGGGACAATAGATCCTTCCTGAGCTGCTAACTTGATTTCTAGTAGCAGGGCATAAGAGGTCTGGGTAGCATTTGCTTCATCACAAATTCAATGTTGTGGTGATTCAGTAAGACATTGCACTTTTGAAAGTTTGTATCAACGCTGATGAAAGAGAAAAATGAAAATACATTATCTTTGAAAGCAAAACTAACAATAGAGAGTAAATGTTGACTAAATCTTTTCCTTGAGAACTCTATCCCCCATCATGATTTGTTGATTTATAGCAGTGACAATTCTTTTAGATATTTTTCTTGGAGGTCAGTCAAATTTATCCACTCAGTTGGGTTAGGATTTGGGGCAGTTTCTTTCTATTCATGAAGCCATAGTCTTACCTCGTTGGGATAAAGTTGATGATTTGCTAGTCATGATGGCTGCAAGGTTGGGACTCTATATGCATGTGAAGGAAACTCTTGGCACAGAGAAGAGTTTACAAGACTTTAACATGGGTATTATTTCTGTAATGAACAAGACTAACAGAGACAGACACTGTGGAAATTCATTAGTACTAAAAACACAATCAGTAAAGCACTATGCCAGAACCCATTCCTCATCAAAAACATCTAACTCCATTTTAGTTCTTGACTTGGGACGGTCAATCACACAATCAATACTCACTAAGTATCACACAAGGTAAAACTATAAGCAAAGCCTCTGCCCTCCTAAATATGTAACATACTTATCATTTTACAAAGAAAGCTTTTACACACAGCTATTTTATTGTCCTTCAAAATATTTTAAAACAATATTTTCTGCATAAAAATACTTAATACAAATGGTGGATTAGTGTTTCTAGTGAAAAAATATCCAATGTTTCTTTCCCCAAACACCTTACTTTTTGTTTGTTACCCCATTTCAGAGATGATCTGATAAGAAAATACTAACAGCTGTTTCACTGTGAGCTTAGGTGCCAAAGATCAAATCAAGTTCATATTTAATTCAAGACCAGACACAGTAGGGACTGTTGGTATCCAAGATCAGACCATAATCATATGTAATTCAAAACCAGACTCAGTAAGACTCTGCCACTGGTTTTTGAATGAATTAGCCAAGCTGTTTTAAGGATAACTGTCAGTTGTTATTCAGCAAATGAGGGTTTAGCAAGAAAGAAACATAAATTATACTGAAAACCTACCCTGCTGTCCACAATATAGGCAAATTATGATTTAACTCCACCCTAAACAGTTTAGTTCAAAGACTCTTAAGAAGTTATATAAAAGGCTAGCATTGATGGATCCAGTGATCACATACAAGCTTGACTTCAGAATCCATTCTCTTCCACTGACCTATAGTTTACTGCCTTATTAATTTATCTCTTGTAGAGAAATATGGGATAGTAGAAATATTGTTATGCAAGAATTCTCTCTGTATACAGACAACCAACAATATACATTTATGTAGGTTTGCTCCTACCTGGTTCCTATGCCCATTAGTTTCACCATGCAACCATTATATAAAATCTACATTCATTCATTTATCCCACCCTACAATTTTTAAAAATGACCCTGAATATATCAAGATATTATTGAAAAGGAAAAGAAAGACAAGTTATTTTAATTCAGATGCTGCGTTAATGCCACATGCTTTTATGTCCCCTATAATCTTTTTTTGTGCATACATATATCTTTTTTAAACTTTGAGAATCCCTTGAAGTTAAAGGGTGTTTCATACAAGATGAGATAGATGGGTCTGTGGAGAAGTCAAAAATTAGGGTGATTATTAATTTTGGCCCAGAGTGTCACACTATAGTTCTAGGAGAAACCTAAGCCAATACCATAATTCTCATAAGGTTGAAGTTCAACCAGAGCAAGAAATTGATCATATGCATGTTCAATCACTAAACTTACATCTTGACAGAATAATGATATAGATTTCACATTTCAAAAACGGTATTGCATACCAATATAAATTCTAAATTTATTCCAGAAACCTTGAGCTGAACAATTTAATAGTGGTGTTACCTAGTAATTAGAACTAAAAAGATTTAACATGCTGTCTTTTAGTTTTACTTATGCAGGGCAAATTATTTACATCACTTGTCTCCAATTATGTAGGCCAACTTTTAAGGGCAGGGTAGTTTTTCAGAGCTGCCTTTGGGAAAAGAGAATAAACTAAAAGATAAATTTGGTATGGAAACTCTATCTTGTCGAACCACACTGGCTAATACAGAAATTAAAAACTGATTTTAATAAATATTTTATGTTATTCAGAAAAACAAGGATTTTATAATATCAACACTTTTATTAAGACCTAAAACCCCCCCCTCAAAAAAAAAAAGACCTAAAACCCTTGTTTCATACTCCATTGTCATCTTGAACTTGTAGGAATCTGAAGATTAAGCATGTCTTACAGAGCTGTAAAACAAACAGAATCCTTCAGGGTTGTTCTTCTACCCTTGATGTCAGAAGCTGATTTTTCAAACAGTGGTGTGAAGAAATTAAACATGACCTGAAGCAGGAGAGAACAATACTGTAGAGCTCAACAAAATCCTTTCTGCTGTACCAATTTTGCTATGAGTGATTCAAAGGAGAAAAGTTACAGAGCAGAACATGGTTGCTATGAAACTGCAGATCACTCCAGCAAGAAATGCTGTGGGTTTATAATCGTATTTGAAGAGACTTAACTTGATTTTTTTCCAGAATTTTTTTAGTTGATGTCATTAAAACTTTACATAATTTAGATTAATGGTAGTGTGATTTTTTCCTTGAAAACAATCCAGACATACTTGAGTTATTAAGCATTTACTAATTGTTTAAGAAATTTAACTATTTAGTGATGATTTATTAAAGTATGGGTTTTTTTTGCAGTTTTTATATGCTTATATAATTACCATTTTAGCCCGATTGGTATAGCTACTGATACAGCAAGCACGACTGGATCGAAAAAGAAATGAGAGGAAACGAATGTATTGGCACACTCAGATAAATATTTTTTGGTTGAGATCCTAAAAATAAAATGTGAAAAAAATTAAAAAAAAAAAGTGATTATATGGAATTTATGAAAAGATAATCCTTTTTAAACAGGTAACAAGTAGTTCTAAAATATCAGCTTTCAGGGTGCCTGGGTGGCTCAGTTGGTTTAGCGTCTGACTCTTGGTTTCTGCTCAGGTCATGATCTCAGGATCCTGGGATTGGAGCCAGACATGCTCAGTGCAGAGTCTGCTTGAGATTCTCTCCCTCTGCTCCTCCCCTACTCAAATGCATGTGCATGCACGGTCGCTCTCTCTCTCTTTCTCTCTCTCTAAAATAAATAAATAAAACCTTTAAAAAATATATCAGCGGGGCGCCTGGGCGGCTCAGATGGTTAGGCGTCTGCCTTCGGCTCAGGTCGTGATCCCAGGGTCCTGGGATCGAGCCCCACATCGGGCTCCTTGCTCAGCGGGAAGCCTGCTTCTCCCTCTCCTTCTGCTGCTCCCCCTGCTTGTGCTCTCTCTCTCTCTCTCTGTCAAATAAATAAATAAAATCTTAAAAAAAAATAAATAAAAAATATATCAGCTTTCTACAATGCATTTTTTTCTACAATGCATTTATTTTGCTCTAGATGTCCAATAAAGCTGAAATTAAAATCTCACTAATAATTTTCCTCCTCTATTGTTAGAACCATATAAAATATTTCATATAAAGATTCTTTATATAATTCTTAAATAGTTCCAAGACTTTCCTAAAGAATTTAGGATAAATTTGAAGCCACCACTCTATTCTCTTTGCTGTATCTTGTGTATATGTGTCAAGGAGAGATTTCTGGTCTGGCTAAAGCTTACTGGATAGTAGCAAAACTATGTTATATAAGAAAGTGGAGGTTGGAATCCCAAGACATTGACATCTAGGTAGAAATATTTTGACAGTGAATGTGTAGAATGAACAAGAATGGATAATGATGAAAACAATGTTGAAATGATGAAAGACTGGTGTGGGAAATGAGGAGACTATATAAGGCACATAATGAAAGCTCTGCTTTCATGCTCAGTTTCCTTACTGGTTTATTTTAGTGTATGTCTGTCTACACTCTTGTTTGGATTGGTTATGTGCAAATTCCCAGACCTGCTCTGTCAGTATTGGATATGATAATAAGAATGCTAGGTCTGAGGTTTCAATAATCTCTCTAGGGTTTACCGATAGGAAAATTAGGTAAACAAAGTCTATGGATGCCGGTAGATGTGATGGTTCCCTCTAGACCTAGTGATAACCAGAGCTGGGATTTAGAGTCATAAATCATATACTCACAGAACACACAAGCCAGAACAGGAGGGGGGAAAAATTTGACAAAAAGGGGAGTTTATTGTACTATTAATTATGCTGGTCTTTCCATTTGTGGATATGCTTAAATATTTCTAGAATGTACAGATAATTTATAAAAGAGTATGGGAAGAATCTTAATTGAAAAAAAAAAACACAAGACAAAGGACTAAAAATATTATTCAAGTTCTATATCTTTAATTTCAATTTTATGGCCTTGTTTCAAATAAATAAGCTAAAAAAATGGTTAGGAAATTAATGTGTAAATTTTATTTTACATGTATTTGTCTCTAAGATAATACATCCAACTTGGAGTAGTTGGGAATATGGAATTGGTTTTTGAGAAAGAGTGAAACAGATAAGGAATTGGCTGTAGGTAGCCAAGAAGTCAGAGATGAAGTCAAAAAGTTTGTGTTCTCTCCTGTATTGAGCATAGAGAGAAATAGAGAAGACCAAGAATTGAGCCTTAATTGAGGCCATACCATGCATTTCTCTTACTCTATGCAAGTTTCCAAAGCCTACATTCTTCTTCACGTTTCACTAAATCAGTCTAACCTGGGCATTTAGTGATGGATTTTGACATTTGATGAAGTAAGGAACTGAATGTAAACAGGAACCAGAACATTAAAGAAGTATACAGAAACACAAACAGAAGGGCTTTGAAGTTAAACTTTCACTTGTTTTAACAATTACAGCTTATCCAGCACCTAGTATTATGCTCGATATGAAGATAAGCAGGCCTTGGATTTGATGCATTTGTGTTTTCAACATTTAGCTTCCATATTTTATATGTATATTTATATATATATACGTATATATACATATATATATACATATATATATACACTACAAAAATACATTGAAAAATACTTCTCCTTAGGGAATCTATAATTTAGTTTAGAAGAGTAAGCATACGTGATTCTAAAAATATGAACATATACAGAAACAAGTAATTTTTACTAAGTTTAATAAGAATTACAGGCATTCAGAGGACATGCATTTAATTGTGTCAACATAATTGAGGGAGACTCTACAGAATAAAATGGGCGTTAAAGAATACGTTCATAAAAAAATTATGATGTAAATGAACAAAGAAAGCATCAGAAACAAAGTTTCAGATTTCATGATAACCTTGTGATTTGATCATGGAGTCTCCTGAAGTACTGAGAGAAGAAAATAAGGTCTATTCTACACTAACACCTTGTCATTGCCCATGGATCTGATCTCTCCTCTCCTTTCGGCCTCCCATTATGCTTCTCTTTCAAGTTTTGCCATTATAACTTACCATGGGTGTAGGTTTCCAGAATCCTTACTTTGCTGTTTCCAAGTTTGGAAATGATATCTATGTTGTGTTTCTAAGTGTTAAGGGGGCAGCTCACTGCTGGCTTGGTCTTTTGTGAATTTCCATTGCTATGACATTTCTACAGGCTCTTTCTCAATCATTTTGTATCAGGTAGTTCAGTCCGAGGTTTCATGGAATATTTCTGGAATTAAAAAGCAGTTTGTAAACAGTTTTTTAATAGCAACACCAGCTAAGAAATACAAGGAAAGAGTCTATTTTAAATGAGTTTCTTTTAGCAATTATTAAAATTTGTCCTGAAAGTGATTACTGTCTCCACATAATAACAAGTGAGAAATGCTATGGACCTTAAAATGGAAGCAAGGGAAGCAGAGTGAGAGAGATTAGCCACAGAGGTTCTTAACTGGAAGCAGCAAATTGGTTTACTCTTCAACAGGTCTGTGATTATGGCACAATGGAAGGGAGGCAGCAGAAATACTAAACACCCACCTATCAGCATAACCCTTTCCATTTGGTTTGATATTAGAACTCTGAAAACGTGCCAACAGACTAAATATTAGAGAAAACAGTGGAGGTTATGATGGAATGTATTTAGATAAGATTGAACAGATAAGATAAAAACAATCTTTGCATTCAGTGATTTTTTTTTTATTTTTAAGATTTTATTTATTTATTTGAGAGAGAGAGAGAGAGAGATCATGAACAGGGGAGAAGGGTAGAGGGAGAAGCAGACTCCCCACTGAGCAGGGAGCCAGATGCAGGACTCGATCCTAGGACCCCGGATCATGACCTAAGCTGAAGGTAGACACTTAACTGACTGAGCCACCCAGGAGCCCATATTCAATGATTTTCAAGTTTGAGGAATGTTATTTGAGGTTCCTGGACAAGTCTTATCTTGTTTTGTTTTAATTCAATTCTTGTTGGAGTCATCTTCCTGGAACTAATAGTGTGCCCTCTCTTGGAGGGCATAGTAAAAGCAAAGAGGACCTGGACATATGTGTTATAGCTTTCCAGGCAGTTATGATATGACCTCATCTTTCACTAAGTGTCACTGCAAAGTATCAAATTGTGGAATTCTGAGTCCAAATAAAGACATCAGCCATTTTTTTCATTTATTTCTAAATCCTCAGATAGCTAAGTCAGGCGTTGATGGAAAGGATATATGGCTGGACACTCTAAAAATCTTGGGGATAAATTAAAAGCGGAGATATAACTTATACTTGGTGTCATCAACATTCTCCCTGAGAGGCACAGGAGTTGTGACATTAAACCCAAAGTGTAACAAGTAAAATCCTTGCTCACCCTTTGCTCAGTTTTGACGAATATTCAGAGTCATAGGGAAAGGGAACGTTTCCTGTTAATATGCATTCTTTAGAATCATTTCATGGACACTGTCTAATAGACGTAACTACGGCTTTAGTACAGAGTATAAACCTTCCCAATGTTAATGAGTTAGAAATGAGAGTATAGCCAGCAAAGTTTGACAGCTGTAACTAGGGGAAAGTTGTAAGGGGGACAAATGGGAACACAATTGTCTCCTTTTTAGAAAATGAGAATTCAAGAGATACTGCCTGTGCTATAGGGAACAAAATTGGGGTCAAAATATTGAGGGACTAGAAATGGGGCAATTGGGTCCAGTGACATAAGCAGAGAGAAGGGTTATATACAGATGAGCAGCTGGACCACAGGGAGTGAGGGAGAGGGCTAACACCTACAATTTTTTGAGAACTTTTCTCTGGGTCCAATCTTTTAGAAAGTTTTCTTGGTTAAGATGCAGAGCAATGATGTGCATAAAACATCAATCACTGTTTTACAGAAAAATAACCAAGGTTCAAGGAGATTAAGTAACCTGACAAGTTTATGCAGCTGTAAAGAGATATGACCTGGTTTTGAATGCATTTCTACTGCTTCCAAAGCTCCTATCCAATGCACTGTACCACACTCCTTTCTCCATAGGTCACTTCTTTAGTAAAAAGTGCTGGGGCATAAATCTAGACCTACCAAAACCGGTTGACTTGCTGCTTCATAGTTCACACCCTGAACCAAGTACTATTGTGTTTTGTGAGAGTAAAGGAAGAAAAGAAGGAGCAAGGATTTAAAAAAAAAAAAAAAAAAGGTCCATGTTCCATGCTTTTTATCAAGGCTAGAGTGTAGCCTGAAGAAATACCACTGCTGTTACAGTGATAAGAAATCATGAAAGCCAAATCCAACCATTAAATATAGTAAAACCCTGACCTATTTAATGAATTTCCCAAGCTTTAGGACAATAGAGATATCAGATTAGTCTAGAGAAAGAAATGAGACAATATTTCCTTTTAAAAATGTATTGGCATTAATGCGGGTTTGTGAGATAAAAATTACTTTGTGTTTATTCAGAAAACTGTATGAAAAAACATATTTTGTATTGACATCTGTGATTTCATGTATTTTCTCTAATTTGTGAAAATATATGGAAATGAATTTTGTTAGAAATTCCTGATCTTATTGTTTAAGTGATCTTTTAGAAGTAAATGTTTAAAAACACTGCCTATTATTTCCATATTACAATATCAAGAAATAACTTAAAAAACAATTGTTCATTCTGTGATACCTGGTATTACATAAATTGTGTCTAAACTCTATATGAGAACTTTCCATTAACATTTAAATGTCAGAATTTCTGTTTTATTTCAACAATGGAAATTAAGACATCCATATTTTTTTAAAGTAAGTACCATTCAAAGGAGTTCATATGTTGGTTTGACTGTGGCTGTTGTGCTTCGGGTACTTTTAAATCTCTATATAAGTCAGTTCTGGAATGCAGTTTGCTTTGCTAATAGTACTCTGTCAGTATCTCACCTGCAGGTGACAGATATACAGTTTTGTAGAACTTTTTGTAGCATACCCAAATTCAGATTAAGGGTTTATGGGAGAGGGAGAAAAAGCATGAGAGACTCAACTCTAGGAAACAAAGTGAGGGTTGCTGGAGGGGAGAGGGTGAAGGGATGGGGTAACTGGGTGATGAGCATTAAGGAGGGTGCGTGATGTGATGAGCACTGGGTGTTATATGCAACTGATAAATTATTGAACATTATATCTGAAACTAATGACATACTATGTTGGCTAACTGAACTTAAATTAAAGAAATTAAAAAAAAAAGTTTACGGGGATAAAGAGCCAAAATACAGTAGTTTTATCATGCTAAATCATTGCAAAATAATATCTATGATGGTCATTTTAAATTTGTCATCTACTTTGCCTTTGAATATATAATAAAAATCAGTAAAAAGAGTGAATATTTTGATCACCTAATGTTTAACCTACGAAACTTCAATTTTATGTATACTCTAAATATTGAGACGTAGATTTTATATTAAAGTAAAGCTACGTGGAGATTTTCTTTTTCAAGCTGAAGTTTTATTTAAAATGCAAAAGAAACAATTCTTGAAAATGCTGATATATTAATAAAGCAAAGGATAGAGTGCCCTCTTCTTCCTCCTCAGCCAGCCTACCCATGTATGGGGCGGTAGACAGCACTTATTGTGCGTGCAGAATTTCACAGTAGTCCGTGTTATATTATCTGTGCCTAGGTGATGGTCAGATTCTCAGTGTGTAATCTGTTTGCTGTAGACCTGTGAGGTTGAACACTCTCTGGCTTGATGCCCAGCCTCTCACCCGGTCCCTGGCCATGACCGAAGCCTTTGCGCGTATACTTCTTTCCATGGCAGATCTCTTCATCATGTGTTGCTACTGTTGTGCTATCTAAATTTTTCCTGCAAACCATGCACAAAAAGCAGCAGCGGTGGAAGCTTCTCCCATCCCACTGCACGTCTTCCGTGTGGTACACGGTTCTCCCACAGCCCCGACACTTTTTTCCACCTCCCCAGACTGGCATTTCCAGTGGGAGGCAGGACTACGCACCGCCCGCGGAGGTGGCAAGTCCAGACTGGAGGAAGCCTGCTGCATATTCTCGGATCTACATGGAGATTTTTTGGTGATACATAAATTAGGCTGGATTTGGAGTGGACACTATGAATTTATTCTTATTACATATTATCCAATTTTGAGCCTCAATTTGAATAAGAAGTTTTGAAACAGAAACTATTACTGTGGGAAAATCAAAATGCCATTGAAGAGATTCAAAATATCATCTCCGGTTTAGCTTGCAGCTCAGAGCAGTGGACGGAGAACCTATGGGAATGGCTCCTTGATAAAATATTTTTTAAAGGAGTGGAGTGATTTTGTGAGGACAGAGTTGGTTAATCAAGGGTCCTATTTGGGACATTTGAGTTTGAAATTCCTATCAGATCACCTTGTAGCAAAGTCTGTGTATTTCAGGCAAGGCGCTCAGGAGGAGGTACATAAAGAATCAGCTTTCCCTCGCATCTCAATGTGGTGGTAGGAAGGAACCCTGGAGGGCAGTTAAGCACAAATTAGGGGAAAAGCCCTTTTTGTAAGCAATTTAGGCAGAAGAGGGAGTTCCAAGGTGAATATTCTGGATCCTCTGTGTGTTCAGCTACCTGATAATTTTCATTACCAACATCAAGCATACACATTTAAAAAACGATGAACAGAATATTTCAACTAGGGCGCCTGGGTGGCTCAGTTGGTTAAGCGACTGCCTTCCGCTCAGGTCATGATCCTGGAGTCACAGGATCGAGTCCCGCATCAGGCTCCCTGCTCGGCAGGGAGTCTGCTTCTCCCTCTGACCCTCCCCCCTCTCATGTACACGCTCTCTCTCATTCTCTCTCTCTCAAATAAATAAATAAAATCTTAAAAAAGAAAAAAGAATATTTCAACTAAATAATGGAAGAATAGATTAATCACTACGTCATACAGGCACAAGTGATTAATCATTAAAAACAAAGAAAGACAAATTCCATTTCACCCAGAAAATAAAAGGCAGAAATTATAAAAGCAAAGCTTAATAGTTTGACTGTATATAAATATAAAAGCTCTGTATGATGAAATACACGTAAGAAGAGGTAAACAACAACAAATTCTTAAAAAATAAGTGCTGTATGGGGGCGCCTGGGTGGCTCAGTCAGTTAACGGTCTGCCTTTGGCTCAGGTCATGATCCCAGGGTCCTGGGATAGAGCCCCACATCAGTCTCCTTGCTCAGGGGGAGCCTGCTTCTCCCTCTTTCTCTGCTTGCAGTTCCCCCTGCTTGTGATCTCTCTGCCAAATAAATAAATAAAAAAATAAATAAATAAAATCTCTTAAAAAAATAATTGCTGTATACATAAGAATCAAAGAGTTAACAAACAAAACATTTAAAGACCTCTTATAAATCAATAAATAATAGACAAATTTTCTAGGGCAAAAACTGAGCTATGTTTAGGCCAGACAATACACAAAAGAAAAACCTATCATGAAGAGCTCATCCAGTTTTTAAAAAAAATCTGATTGGTGGCCCAAGAGCTACAAATAAAATAGCAATGAAATAAGACAACAAATCAAATGTTTCATGTGTTTAGAAAATATTCCCTTCAACTAGGGGTTCAAGTTTAAGTGGGTATAAACTTTCTGATGGGCAGTTAGCTGAAAAAAGTTTTAAGTTGCATTGAACCAGTGCATTGGAGATGTCTTAGAAAGCCTTGGCTGCCAGTTTAATAATCACAATGTTGAATACAATGACAAAAATTAGAAAGCAGTTAATGTCCAGCAGAAAGTGACTGATTAGATAATCTATTAAGTGGAATACTAATAAGTCATTAAAATCACATTTGTAGCTGCTGGAATCACATCAATTTGACCTTTTTTTGGGTACTCATACTAATTAGCCTTTGTGGACTAGCACCCCCTGTCCTTGCCACACACAGAATGGACAGTCCTCATGAGAAATGTCAAGATGCCCTATACTCTCCTGGATCTTGAATGGAGTGACACAGGCAAGCAGCACTTAGAGCTGATTAATCCTGACAGAGACACCTAGGATTGGCTGTCCCTTGGTCTCTGTTAGTTATACCTTGAAGGTTATCCACTTTTTGTCCGAAATATGATGTTTTTTTAGCTTCTCTGTAAGTTCTATGAGCCAGTCCATATACTTGAGATTATTGCTTGCTTAATGTACCCTAGATGGTTGCTGTTGCTTGCTACCAGAGGACTTGAAATAAATTAGATATATTTACTGAGGAAATTGGTCACCAAATATTGGTGATTAGAGAAAGAAACCTCAACACAACATAGTCATGTGATTACATTTTTTTTCCCTTTTCAGTATATTTGCTTTCCAAATAAACAAGCACATTTTAATATTTAACTAGTAAAATATAACTAATATATTTAACTAATAAAATATAAATAATAACAATATATGCTTAATATATTTGGTTTAAAACATAATACATATTGGACATTATAGGTCCAATAATTATATTTGAATATACGATTATCTCAATAAAAATTTCTATTAAAATACCTTATAAGTATATAAGAGGTGTCCAAATTCATTTATAAATAGATAAATGCAAGTTAAAATAGGAAGGGACCATATTATACATAATAGATTGGCAAAATAGTAAAGTTTGAAACCTAGAATTGGTAAGAGTGTGTTATTTTCTAGTGTGTGTGTACCAGTTTAATAGACAGGTCCTCTGCTCAGGGTTTCACAAGGCTACAATCAAAGTGTCAATAAGGCTGAATTCCTTTCTGGATCTTGGGATCTTTTTCCAAGCTCATGTGATTATTAGTAGAATTCATCTCCTTGTTACTATATGAGTACAGTATTGCTTTTCTTGCTGACTGTCTATTGGGCGAGGCTCTTAGCTCCCAGAGACCATCCAAAGTTTTCGGTCATGTGACTTTTCCCAAGGCCCTCTCATAATGGCAGTTTACTTCTTAAAGACTAGCAGACTCTCTGAATTTACTCTGCTAAGATGGGGTCTTATATAACATAACATAGTCATAGGAGTGACTATCCCATCATCTTTGCTATATTCTATTGGCACAATCAAGTCAGAGTTTCCATCACACTCAAGGTGAGTGGATTTTCCAAGAGGGTAACCCATAGGGGGTCACTTTGTGTAAGTCCACCATGAGTTACTTTATAATTCCTTGTTTCAACATCTCACTAGCCCTGCTTTTAAAATAACCATATTGGGGGATGGGGTTAACCAAGTCCAATTTATTCATATTAGATTCAGTCTTGCAATTTGACCATGCTGATCACAAAGAACAAATTAAATATTTTCAGGTCATTTGAACATGTCATTGTGGAAACATGCATGGAGAATCCAACTTAATATAAAATACTAAATTTAGAGTGTTCAAAAGTGTGAACTGTCTTGATCTGAGGATATTAACTTTGCATGATCCTCTTTAAGGTGAGGAAAAAAAACCCTCTTGAATTGTTCAGGAAATCTTTGATTTGAGTGTACAATGAATAAATGTCCTTCAAAAAAAGAAATTTTGAGTTATTTTTGGAAGTAGATTGAAAAAAGACAAGATCCAATCAATCTTACTTGAGGCTAGAGAGAGATTTTGGTTAAAATAATACAGGATATTCATATCCATTCTATATTTATATTTCCCTGAGCTAAAAATCAATTTAGCCAAAAGGATCATGTTTATTTATACATGAAGAAGGATATGACATAAAGACAAATATAATTCCTAACCTCATGTTTCATTTTTTCAGAGTATGCATAAAATATACAAATGGAACATAAATTTGAAAAAGTTAATATTTAATAAGAAGTATAACAGGTTTTGAAGCAGATATTCTGCCTTAAGGACTTGTGTAAAATACAAAAATTAATAACTATTGAGATCTAGCTGAGAATGTGATAAAGTAAGGATAGGATAAGGTATACTCAAAGAAAAATGGAGGTTGATATATTAATTTTAGTGCCTATAATTTCTCTAATCAAAGTTTTATTTGGTGGCCCTAGCAAAAATAACTTGACTTTATAATTTTCTTTACTTAACTATTGTCATTTTTAAATGGAAAAATTCTGACAGTACCTCTTGTAGAGCTTAGTTTTATATTTTTATTTTATTTAGATTTTACAACTCAAAGTCAGCAATTTGACATATGAATTATTTTAATTTATGATTTTTCCCTTGGATTTTATTTTAGTATGTAAACATGTAAACTTTTAAATCAATATATATGTCATTTTTATGCTAAGGATGCACTTATCAAGCATTACTTGATATGCAAATATCTGGTAATTTTGCCTTAAAATATGTGTGTGTGTGAGTGTGTGTATTTTTTCCCTTGAAAAATCTGCATTAAAGCTAAATAATTTTTTTGCCTCTTTGAATATGGGTTAGCAAAAAAAAAAAAATTAAAGATTTTATTTATTTATTTGACAGTGAGAGCACAAGTAGGCAGAGAGGCAGACAGAGGGCGAGAGAGAAGCAGGCTCCTCGCTGAGCAGAGAGCACGATGTGGGACTCGACCCCAGGACCCTGGGATAATGACCTGAGCCGAAGGCAGACGCTTAACCAACTGAGCCACCCAGGGGCCCCTAGCAAAAAAAATTTAATATAAAATGTGAAGAATGATACTATTGGGAGGACTTATGGTATGCATAGCTGGAAATAGCTGCTTTTATAATATCGTGTTGTCCATAATAGAAAATAATTTCTTTTGAGGACAAATTAAATATAAATGGACAAGTATTTATATTTAAGATTAACTACAATAAGAGTTTAGTCACTAAGAATTGAAAAAGATAATACATTTATATTGTACTATAGAGATATTCCATACATGTGTATACTAAGACCAAATATTGATTTTCTTTCTAACCATGTAAAAACAGTTCATGAAAGTATGACCCGGGATTCACTATAATGTGAAAGAATATTTCTTCTTAACATAATTTTATGATTGAGATATTCTCTGTGGAAATGCCCAGCATGGTATAATTATAACATAGCAAAATTTCAGGAACACTTTCAACCTATAATGGCTGATAAAAAGTGTGTGAATGACAATACTAAGCTCCCTGCAAAGACACCAAGTATATTGGGTGAAACTTTTAGTTCAGTTCCAGGCAGCTACACAAAAATGTTGGAAGATACAGAAGTTCAACATGCAGAGGACCATTTTCTAGGAAGACGGGGCAAGAATTCTTGAAATGGTTTTGAAAGAAATTATTTGCACAGGAATTTGCAGTGAGTTTAAAAGGTACAATTCCAAAAGCATCTCTTATATACTCCATATGGCTGTAGCTTCATTTAGGAAGACTTCTAGGTTGACTAAATGTCTCTGTTGTCCAACACAAGGTCTTTCTTAGGACAAAGGGTGTGCTCAAACCAGGAAAATCCATGGCCAGGTCGGGACTAGCGGGGGTCACCCTAGTTTTGGTTCTGACTGTACAAACTATCTTGGAATTTTTGCAAGAAAAATATACGCCCAAGCTCCTACTAACAGATTCTATTTAAATTTATCTGGGATGGGTCTCAAGTATTGTTTTGTTTGTTTATTACTTTTCTACTCCTGCCATAATAGATGACCACACACTTAGTGATTTAAAACAATACAAATCTATTACTTCACAGTTCTATATGTCAGATGGGCAGGTACAGCATGACTTGACTGGTCCCTCTGGTTAGAATTTCAAAAGACCAAAAGTAAGGTGTCGGAGGTATGTGCTCATATCTGGAAGATTTGGGGATGAATTCCTTGCTCGTACAGATTGTTGGCAGAATTCAATTCCCTGCATAGGTAGGACTGAGTTTCTTGTGTCCTTGCTGACTATAAACTGTGAACTCTTATCAGATCCTAGAGTCCTCTCATGTTGCCTGGCTCATGACCCACTGAACTCCATCCTTGGATTGAGTCCTTTTCATGTATCAAATCCCTCTGAGCAGCCTTCTGCCTCATCTCTCCTGCCTGTTCTTCCACATCCGACTCTTGTCATTCCTCTTCTCATCAGAAGGGCCATGCAATTACATTGAACCCACCTGGATAATTCAATGCCATCTCCTTATTTTAAGGTAAGCTAATAACCTTACTTTCCCCTGTCACATCCCTTCATAGCAGTACCTAGATTGGTGTTTGGTTGAATAACCAGGGGATGACAATTCCGTGGGAATATCTTTAGAATTCTGCCTGCTCCATTTTGTTTTAGGTTATCTGAGTAATTCTATAGTGCAGTCAGAGTTGAAAAATATTGGTAGGGATGCATCCCTCCTACCTTCCTATCTCATTTCAAACACTTCCATCCCTCTACAAAAGCCAAGTATACCCAGTATGGGGAGAAATTTAAAAATCTCTCTGGAACTTCTGGTTTAAGCTCTGACATATAAAGAGCTCAGAAGCTGTATTACATTCCCATTGCTGCTGTAACAAGTTTTTACAAACATAGTGGCTTCCAATAGCACAAATTTATTATCTTACATTTCTGGAGGTCAGACATCCAAAATCGGTCTCACTGAGCTAAAGGAAGTTGCATGACTTATCTATTTTGTCTACAAAATTTTTTCCCAGATAAATAAAGCTGTAAATCAGTGAACAATTTTACTTTTATTCAGGAAATTCTTACAAGCTATTTTTTTCCAAGCAAAGAGTTAGCTCACTTGGGCAAAGAAATTTCCCTCAATCGGTTGTAACCTGGCCACACACCTTGCTTGTTAATTTCAAGACCCTCAACTCTCACTGTTTCCATTAGTCCTAAATTATTATGTCACAATCTTTGCCCAAACCCAGTTAATTTTCCTCTTTGAAGAAGGGAAATAATCTAAAGTAATCTGAAATACCTACTTTATCTCAGACCCCAACACCCTAATAATGTCCTCCTCTGACAATTCCCTTCTGGGACACTGCAAAGACTCTCTGCAATGAACAGATTATTCTGTTGCTTTTTGGATGGTATCAGCAGTCGACACTTGTTTTATGGCAACTTGCACCCATTTTATACACTGCAAATGTAGAAATGTTTTATTTTACCACTTAAAGAAGAAATAGAGGCTCTGAGAAGGTAAGTGATTTGTACCATAATATGGAAGTCAGAGACATAGAGTTAGGTTCTAATCCCTGGCTTGACTCAAAGTTCTCCAATGTGTCCAGTCACTTCAATGCTGTACTACTTTTTTGTCTATATAGTTAAGTGTCTTGAGAAACCCACCCACTTCTATGCAATAGAATAATTCATCTTTATCTCTCATTTTCACCATTCTCTGAGCATCCGTCCTACATTTTCAACCGCTGGCGGGACTTTTCCACTTGAATGCATTTCCATCATCTGACACCATTTAACTGACACCATTTAAACTAAATTCTTCTACACCAAAAATGTAATTCTCCAGACTTCATTATTATACAGAAATTTGACAGTGGTTTTAAAAATCTTAAGCATATATTTCTTGTCTCCACATTAACATTGTAAATGTCCTGAGGAAAGGATCTAGGATGATACTTCTCAATACTGTCCTCTCTGTTAAGCACAGTGCAGTGTGTGAGGCATTCAGTGAAAGGGAGAGCAAAGCAGGGTATCTAAATTGAACAGTGAAAAGTGATTGAGCTATAAGTCATTTTAATTACTACATTAAATTAAGTTCAGTGTGACATTTAAAATTACAATTCAATTTGATTCAATGGCCATGAGCTAGCATCACCAGGGGTGTTCAGAAAAAAAAAAAAAAACCCAGGGGTACATATAAAGGATAATTACAATACCTTCACCCCTAAGCAAGCTGCTCTCAGGTTTCTGGTACCAAACAATGAGTTCTTGAGGTGATTCAAGGGAGGAGAGGAAAAAAGGAAACAGAAGGGTAGAAATTTCTCTTTATTATCTTTGCTTTCTCTCAGCTGAAGTTGTCTACAGAAGAGGGACATTTCAATTTTCAAGGATATTTAGAAAGGAAGAACATTTTAAAGAGGGAAGAGAAAGTGGAATACTAGAACGGGCCAGAAAGATTAAGACCATCAGTGCAATCACAGGAAGAAGCCTCTAAAATTGCTGAGCTTTCTTCCCTAGAATCACCTCGGGTGACTTCCATGCTGATGATGTAAGCAAAGGCAGTTCTCCAATACTCTAAGCTTGTAAATCTCTCTCTAAGGATGATCAGCAACAAATACAACAAAAATCATATACAAGGGAGTGCAACACTGTCAGACACCAGGGCTCTTTAACTAAGTCCCAGTGTTAGTGGTGAAGGAAAATCAGGAAATCAAATGTAAAGGTTTTCTCTTTGTGAAAGAATCCTAGAGAAGCTTGAGACACCATCTAATAGGTGAGGGATAAGTCTCATGATGCAGCATTCATTTTCATTCAATTTTAGTCCACAAAATCTTAGTAAATGAAATATGCTAGATACTCTATTAATATTATGGGCATACAAAGGAAGTGAATACATATCATATGTCCTCAGGGAGATGCATTTGTTTGTAGATATAAACCTCTGATGCTATATGGGAATTCTACATTTCTCTATTCTGTTCCTATCCATGTTCCTGGATGATTTCCTGGATACTTTTTCCCATCTTCTCAAACTTTCCAAAGCTCCTCCACCATCCTTACTCACAGAAGGTAATCTTGCTTCCTCTTTCACTGAGAGAATATGAGAAAACTGAAGAGAACTTCCACATGTTCTGACACCAAATTCACCCACCTGCTCACAGGGTGAGTACACCAGGTTTAAATATCACCTGTTCACTGAGCACTCCCAAATACCTAACCTTGGCCCTAAACTTTCCCCTGAACTCCAGACTAATATATCTGGGAGCTTAGTCGCAATACCCACTTGGATGTCTAAAGAGGCATCCAAATTTTAGTGTGTCCTAAAAAGGTAGGGGATAGTTTTATTCTTCCAATTCCTTATGTTCCAAATCTTGCATTTATCCATGGTCTCTCTTTTTATCTGAAGTCACCTATCTTTTTTTTTTTTTTTTTTGACAGAGAGAGCATAGGCAAGGGGGAGCGGGAGAGGGAGAAGCAGTCTCCCCGCTGAGCAGGGAGCCCAATGTGATGGGCTCAATCCCAGGACCCTGGGATCACGCTCTGAGCCACCCAGGCACCCCTGATGTCACCTGTCTTGCCCACCAGTAAATCCTATCTAATCTACCTTCGAAACACGCTCAGAATCTTATCAAGTCTCACTGTTCATCGATACAACCCAGGCCTATCACACCATCATCCCATGGGGATTATGCTGTAGATCCTAACTGGTATCCCTATTGGGCTCTCTCTGTGTCACTGTATTTTTGTGATAACACTAAGGAGTCCAAGAATTCTAAATGCAAATAGACTTCTCGGTTGTTTGAAAAGTAAATTTGTCAATGTAGGAAGCTTCTCTGTATTTTATTCGGGAGTTGGCTGTCTGACTTATCCATTTTATATACTGGACATGGGATTCTTGAGCCCCACTTGTATTCTTACTCTGGATCCCCTCATGTCAGGTGCAAGTCTGCCCCTTCCCTCTGACTCTTCCCCTTCCCTGCTCTGCTCTGCCTGCTGGCCTCTCTGCTTTTTTCTCAAACATGCCAACTTTGTTCCTACTGAAGGATCTTTTCACTTGCATCTCTCTCAGCTTTGGACTAGCTTGCACACACACTGTTTTGAGACCTCCTCCAGGCTTAATTTTCACCCGATTCAAAAGGCCTCCTGTCACACCCATATGCATCTCCATTCCCAAATTCCCTTTCCTCCTATGCTATTTTATTTTTGTTCTCTACAAAAATACCACCAGCTAACTTGTAGAGATGTAGCGTGTGTTTGTTTTCTGTCTCATCCCACTTGAATGTGAGCTCTAGGAGAGCAGAGACTTGACCTAACTGATAATATTGGGCACTTGGAGTTAGTGCCTGCCACAGAGTGGAGCTGTGACTAATAAAGGTCTGTGAGTAATAAAATAAATGAAATTTTATGGTAGGATGAGGCTCTCTAATGTTTTACATTAAAGACCTCTGATTTGATACTGTGCGGCTTTTTGTCTGAGAACCATGTGCAAGTGCACAAACACACCCAAACCTCCAGAATATTATAAATACATCTTAATCTCATGAATCTCAAATTCATTTATGTGACTTTTAAGTATGAGTGACCTATGTTTGCCACCTCACATGTTTCATTTTAATAGCCCACAATCCTGGGACACATACTCTTTATTTTGTTTTATTTTATTTAGACTTTATTTAAATTCAAGTTAGTTAACATATAAGTATATTATTAGTTTCAGAGGTAGAATTTAAAGATTTGTCAGCTGCATATAATACCCAGTGCTTATTACTTCGAGTGCCCTCCTTAATGCCCATCACCAAATTACCCCATCCTTCACACCAACCTTCCCTCCAACAACCCTGTTTGTTCCCTATAGTTGAGAGTCTCTTATGGTTTGGCTCCCTCTCTGTTTTTACCTTACTTTATTTTCCCTTCCCTTCTCCTATGTTCATCTGTTTTGTTTCTTAGATTCCACATATAAGTGAAGTCATATGGTATTTGTCTTTCCCTGACTGACTCATTTTGTTTAGTGTCATACACTCCAGTTCCATCCACATCACTGCAAATGGCAAGATTCCATTCTTTTTGATGGCTGAGTAATATTCCATTATATATATATACAACCTCTTCTTTATCCATTCATCAGCCGATGACACATACTCTTTTAGCTCAAGTGTGTGAACATGAGCACACTGTAAAGAACCCTAGTGACACTCATTCTGTCCCCTTCTCTTCTCCCTTGAATAACAGCATGTGACTTTTAAAAAAAAATAAATTTATGTTTAATGCATACTCTAAGTATTGATTTTCAGCCATTTTATTTTATTTTATTTTATTTTTTATTTTTTAAAGATTTTATTTATTTGACAGCGAGACACACGGTGAGAGAGGGAACACAAGCAGGGGGAGTGGGAGAGGGAGAAGCAGGCTCCCTGCCAAGCAGGGAGCCTGATGCGGGGCTCGATCCCAGGACCCTGGGATCATGACCTGAGCTGAAGGCAGACGCCTAACGACTGAGCCACCCAGGCGCCCCTTAGCCATTTTAAATGTAAACTATTATCTTTTGGTTTATGTCACTGGTGGAATAAATCTATTTTAAAGTATGATAAAATAAGTCAATAAATGCAAATCACTTCTCAAAAAACAGCATGTATGATGAGATAGTATTTGGAGGTATTAACTAGTATTGTGTTATATATGTTGTTCCCTTTTTTCCAGTCCTCATTCATTCAACAACTTTGTTAGTTTCCTTGTGATTCTAAAATAGAGAATTTATCCTCATATATGCCATGCATGTTTGAAAATTAAGCTTCCACTGTATAATAGGGAACAAATGTTTCTATAATATTAAAATAGTGTTGTCATTTGCAGCTTTGCAAATTTGATTAACTTTTGGCATTTCTATAGTTATAGAACACTACTTTATTCTTAGGAATGTAACAGAGTAATATTAATTTTAATTTTCCCAATGAATGTCTGATGTTCATTCCTCAGTGATGTGAATAGTGAACATATTTTCCAAGGTCCAGGGGGGTTGCAATATTATTGACATACATACAGATTTTAATACACCTACCTTGTTTCATTTAGGTGGGCAGTTTCTTCAAATGGCAAGATATATACTTTTCAAGATACCTCATTTTTCTTCCTATTCTCATACTTAATAGGACTAAATCAGGTAATCTAGACTGTGACTTAATTGCACTGCTGAACTAAAGATCAATTTTGGTCATCCATTTAATCTTGCAGAATGCTGAGTTACTCCCAGTTAGGTTTAATAAACTCCTCGTGTGTGTGTGTGTGTGTATGTGTGTGTGTATCTAAACTCAATATATTTAGTAGTTTTTAAATTAAAAGGGTCATTTTGATAAAATCACTTTGTTATAATAAATATTTTCTTGCTCTGACCTGCCATGTGGAATACAAATTAAGCTTCTTTGTAAGTCTAGTATCTATAGTATCTGTAGGCTAGTATCTCTAGCATGAGTGTCACATATGAAATATAGTATAATACCCTCTGTTAGTAGAGTACAGGCTTTGAATTTTTTCCCTTGGAAGTTGATGGTTGGCATGAAATCATTCATGTTATCTTGGCCTAGCTGCCAAGAAGCAACAAACACTTATTCTTAAAATGTCTGGTTGACATTAGTGTTGCAGTTGGGGGACAAGATAGAGTGATGCTAGTTGACCCATATGAGAATTGGACTCAAGAACGTAGTTGCAGCAAGTGCCAAGTGTCACTTACTTGATTAACTATTCTCTTGATATTATTCAAAATCTGCATGCATTGCACATCACAACTCAAATGCTGCCTCATTCACCTTTGGCCTTCAGCAGGAACATGTCCTCAAAAGGTATTTTAGGCTGCTTTTATTATATGTACAATATAAATGTAAAAATTTTAAAGTCTGTATGTAAAATACTTTAAGTAAATAGCCCTAAGTATATTTTCTAAGGGTGACTTATATGGTGAGAGCCCCAGAAGAAGCCCGATTTGTAGAATCTGTGATTTCACATATGTCTGCATAGGTTTTGGTCCATTAAAATCATCAATGTGCTTGAGAGGATAATGAAACTCATGGGAAACATGTGATCAGACTTGTTGAGACTGTCAACTCTTAAGGCCTAGACTCTCAGAAAGACATGGACACTACGGACCTTCTTTAATACCCTGAGCAGTGTATTGAATTTGGAAGGAATCCCTTCTCTTCTTCCACCCCTAACCCCAAGAGAAAGTATTAGAATGAGTATTAGGATAGTGGCAGCTTATAAAGGCCAAGGGAGGATTTTGAGCACAACTTTGAAGAATATTCCTTGAATGATCTTTCAATCCAGCCTACCAAGATAATTTTTAACAAGTTCCTTAGGAGGGGGAATATGTAATGAACCGAACATGTAAATGAAATAAAATGATTGCTATCTTAGTGAGTAATGTAAAAAATGACAAGGACAAAGTTCTCTGGATTTTACATCCAGAAAATTGTTTTTCATAAATAACTATCATCTTCACTGCTGACTCATTTTTATAGAAATATTGCCATAATTCTAGTTGCTCTTTCTAATTAACCGTCACAGACTGTAGGCAAATGAAAAAGCCTTTCTAATTATAAATGTGAATTTAAGAATGTAATGCATTTAATGTAACACTCTTTAATAACATATTGATTATAAGATATTCTTTAGTGTTGATCATGCTTTAATTATATAAATGTAGTTACACACATATAGAGGTATAGACGTATTATTTGTCACAGACATATAATAAATATAAATGAGCATGGATTATAAGCAAATAAATGTTATTGAAATGCATTATTAATAACATTGATATAGAATCCCCAGTCTAGGTAACAGTCTAGGTAAAACTGATTAAAATAAATATATTTACAGACAATCTAGTTAATTAGTGCTATAATTTGCCTTTGCCTGTGGAAACCCAACTATAGACATTATAGCCAAATATTTTTTTTTTGTAAAAGATGTCATACTGAATAAAATTCAATCATTTCTTTTTTTAATTTAAGGATTAATTTAATAGTTATTTGAAAAATTAATTTGTGTCTTAATAACTATGAACAACTTAGATTCTCCTATAAATATGTTTATTGATAGAATGTAAGTTGCATTTATAGAATCACAAAATATTTTCCAAAGTGGAAGCTATGATTTGTTTACCAACTGAATCTTGTCAGCTACACTGTATCTATTGAAAGTAGCAGTAATTCTTGTCTTTCTTCTCTCTTTTTATTTTAATTAACAGGAGATTATTTTTGCTATATTATAATAGCTATAATATCAGTTTAGGTTTTGCCTGACTCCTCTTCTGCAATGGTATATAGTTGTCTCTATTGAATACACTGGTGCAGCCAATTTGTCCCTGACATGCTAGCTGACCTAGAAAGTGCTTCTTTCTGGTCAGCTATGGGGACCATGTTAAGTGGAGTGGTTTAAGGGATCTACCAATGTTACAGATTTTTTTTTTTCCTTGATGGATTACCAGTATCTATTTTTCTTTTCATGATGAAATAGTCAATGATAATCCAAACCTTTGAATTGCTCATAAACGCATCTTGATTAAAGAGGAACAAGTTATAATCTGTGGTTCCATCAGTGTTGGAGGCAACTATTAAGTGTTCAAATTACTTACTGAAGTATAACAAACCATCTAGAACTTAATGGCTTAAATAACCTCCATTTACTGATGACTGCTCATTTTCTACATTCTGAATTAGAACCGAAAGGGATGGCTTGTTTCTAATGGAAAGACTCCAATGACTGGGAAAAATTGAATATCTGGAGGCTCCATTACTCATATGTCTAATGCCTGAGTGGGAATGGCTCCAAGGCTGGGGTCAGCAAGGGGGATAGACCAAAGCACCTACAGATGCCTGTCTTTGAGGCTTGAACTTCTCCCAGAATGGAATTTGGATTATGAAAGGATCCATCTCAAGAGGGACCATCCAGAGAGCAAGTGAAACAAGATAACCAGGTGGCAGTTGCATGACCTGTTATATATATATATTTTTTAAGATTTTATTTATTTAGGGCACCTGGGTGGCTCAGTTGGTTAAGCGACTGCCTTCGGCTCAGGTCATGATCCTGGAGTCCCGGGATCGAGTCCCGCATCCGGCTCCCTGCTCGGCAGGGAGTCTGCTTCTCCCTCTGACCCTACCCCCTCTCATGTACTCTCTCTCATTCTCGCTCTCTCAAATGAATAAATAAATCTTTAAAAAAAAATAAAAATAAAAAATAAAAAAATAAAAAAATAAATAAAAATTTTGCTGTCAAAGCTTTAGCGCTTGTAATTGACCTTCCTAACTATCATTAATTCCGTCTTCAAGAATTTTGACTTACATTTTATGAAATTCAAATCAGCATTATAATTCTTTGAAAAATTTGATTCTCTTGCTATCTTCCCTTTATGTTTACCCATAATTGATCTTTCTTTCTTGACAGCATTTTGAGGACATTGAGTGGCATCTGAAGGCAGTCATGACAGCATCTGTGGGAGATTTACAGCACTTAACCTGTCAGGGATTTGTCCTTAGAATTAAAGAGGAACAGGATATCTTTAGAGCTCAGGTCTCATGCTTAGTTACATTCAAAATATCTTGTAAAATTAGTTTCAATGTCAGCATACTAATGCCTATGTCAGCTTTTTAAAAAAGAGTGGCAATGATATACAGCCACCTAACTGACTGGAGGCTATAAAATAGATGGAGTGGTCAGATTTAATCCTAAGTAACGTTTTATCCAATGACAGTAATTACTTATTTGAACCTTTAATTCATTTAAATTTGCTTGAACTTTCAAGTGACTACTCCCATATTTTCCCTTTTGACAGATAAAATTAAATGACTAATATGTAGAACAACCTACCTAATGCTATGGTGTGATTGACAGTTAAAAAAATCATAAAGCACCTTTTACCTTTCCAACTTTGAAAAGCTGAATCTTTAATAAGATCAATTTATATTTGTTACTTTATTACACTGATTTCACAGAAACATCCTCTAAACTAAAAATTCAGGATTAGAAAGGAGATTCCAAGAGATTCTGGAACGTATGAAAATGCCCTATATATGTGCTCTTTGCTTGTGAAAAGTTCAAAATCTTCATCATATTTTCAAGTTTGTCTGTGACTTCGGTAAAGTATGGTCACTACTTTAAATGGCATTTAGAGCATTTGTGGAGCAAATGACAAAATGACCCTACCAAAAACACAGTTTAAATGTATTATTCCAATGAAAGAATCCAATATAAATGTTCTTCTCGTTTTCCCCCCAAAGATACCATTCTCTCATTCACTTGTATCTCTTAAAATTGTTGGCTATGTTTACTGACATGAAATCCTTTGAAATAGTTTGCTTTAAGTGGGCTGCTGAGCAAAAGTACAAAAGGTTTTGTCTTACATTTGTACTCATGTCATTTCTGCTTGAGGGAATAATAAGTCATCCCTTGATTGAACTCACTGTGGAGCATTTTGGAATATCCACATTGTCCTTAATATCTTCCCTTGAAATATGGTGGGGCAACCATATTTCCCTTCACAGTCGATGCTAAGAAAGCTAGTGTAATTGCACTGTGTTTGGGAACTTTGTATTCGTTGATATGGGAGTGATTATAACTTGTGACACTTCTTCTTGGTTCCACTGAAGTACCTGAACACACCGCACAGCCACTGATGGGCTACCGTTGCCTAAAATCTACTTTTATATTACCCTGGAAATTTCTCATTAACTTCACTCCAGCAATATTACTGCTATATTCTTTCTAAGGTTATCAATTCAGATTCCTATAACTTAGAGCCAGTGGTCATCTAGATACAGAATAGAGGATTCAAGGCAGGTCCATGAAAAAACAAATTAAATCATACATGGTGAAGTCTACAATTAGCCTGTTACTTTTATTTTGTCGTTATTACTGGCCACTATTTTTCCCTAATTGTAATTTTAGGTGGTTCTCTGATATCATCAGCTATAAGAGTAACTGGAGAAACTTGTTGTAAATGACGATTATTAGGATCCACCTCAAGTTTCTAATTCAATAGCTCTTGGGTGTAGCCCAGGAATTAGTATATTTAATAAGCTCCCCCTAATTACTCTGCTTCTAGTTTTTCAAAGATCTTGGTTTGAGAAAAATTAAGAATTTCAGGTGGGTCCTGTAACATGAAAGATTATCTCTTTTCCCTATCCTCTATGTGAATTGCAATCAGCAGACATATTTAATAAACCTTATACAGTTATGAAGAAAAATGAAGGCATACTTTTAAATCTGAAGATTCTTGCTTTTATATGTAAACTTTAGTGAGCATAATGCCATCAGTTGATTTTGCATTTTCCCTACTCTTTGTATTTTTCTCTCATGGGTATTCTGATTTAATTATTATTTAGAATCAGAGGACATTAGAACTTTATATTGGACATTATATTACTTTATACTGAAGTAAATAATTGCCTCAATTTACAAATGAAGAACCTGTTCGGAAAATATATGACTTTTACTTTAAAAGTAATGACATAT
This sequence comes from Leptonychotes weddellii, assembly GCF_054177405.1. Classification (NCBI taxonomy): domain Eukaryota; kingdom Metazoa; phylum Chordata; class Mammalia; order Carnivora; family Phocidae; genus Leptonychotes; species Leptonychotes weddellii. The sequence continues at coordinate 173,335,251 of NC_138369.1, forward strand.
TTAAGATCACTTAAATAAAAAATTAATTATATGTAATAATTGTTCTGGTATTAGAGCTAGTACTGACACTAATTTTCGTGTTATTTCTGACATCTTCTTTTTTTTTTTTAAAGATTTTATTTTTTTATTTGAGAGAGAGAGAATGAGAGACAGAGAGCATGAGAGGGAGGAAGGTCAGAGGGAGAAGCAGACTCCCTGCCGAGCAGGGAGCCCGATGCGGGACTTGATCCCGGGACTCCAGGATCATGACCTGAGCCGAAGGCGGTCGCTTAACCAACTGAGCCACCCAGGCGCCCCTCTGACATCTTCTTAAAAGAAATTTCTTGCCAAATAAGAACTTTGCTCAATAATAATATTTAACTTTATTTTTCATTTTAAATACTATATGCTTGTTGCAAAAGTAAAAATAATACAAATATTCTCAATTAAGAATGAATAGTAAGCTAAATAATTTCTCCCATTTTCCAAATGTTAGTGCTCAGAGGTAAAAGGTATTTTCCAGGCTTATTAATGGACTATAGATTGAATATTTATGTATTCATTTTTATGTACATACATAATGCCCATATCTGTATGTATTTTGTATATATAAAATCAATGTATATATGATTGTCCTACAACTTGTTTTACGTAACAATATATCATTGATATTAAGCCAATATAAGGGTCCTAAAATTAAACTGTTTTTTTAACAGCATTTGGCACATAAAAATCATTAATAAATATTATATTGAATATATTGAATAAATAAACCAATAGAAGAATGTGTTATGTCTCTTGGTTCCTACACCCCTATAATACTTCATTTTTGCTTATGGCCATAAAATGTTTCCAATCAATGTATATAAGTAGTAATATATAAATAAAGTTAGATAGGGCGGATGGGTGGCTCAGTCGGTTAAGCATATGCCTTTGGCTCAGGTCACAATCCCAGGGTCCTGGGATTGAGCACCACATCAGGTTCCCTGCTCAGCCAGGAGCCTGCTTCTCCCTTTCCCTCTGCTGCTTTCTCTGCTTGTGCTCTCACTCTTGCTCTCTCTCAAATAAATAAATGAAATCTTTTAAAAAATAAATAAAGTTGGATAGAGAATAACTAGAACAGATGTTCAGTGCACATTTTTCCTTAAGAAATAATACAGTCTTTTATTTTTCCTTATTAGGAAAAAGAATAGGAAATAATTTTATATCATCAGAATATGTATCCATTATCACATTGCCTTCTAAATATCACAAGATATAAAATAAGCTTCCATATATTTACCTCTTCCCCTTACGTATGCACATATACGTAATAAATGGATACAACTAAACTAGTGAAAAGTCATCAATGTACAAAGCTGGAGACATCATAGCATATTTATTTTCTACCAGACATCTATTAGATATGTACATTAAACATCTATTATGGGTGTGTGTGATATAATAATCTATAAGACAACATGATTCCTACTTGAAAGCGCAGATTGTTTAATAAGGTAGTCTTGAATGCTCATATAGATTTTGTCATTCTTTTTAAAAATTTTTTAAATTTTTTAGAAGATTTTACTTATTTATGTGAGAGAAAGAGAGAGATAGTACAAGTGGGGGGGAGGGGCAGAGGAAGAGGGAGAAGCAGACTACCCACTGAGCAGGGAGCCCAATGAGGGACTCGATCCCAGGACTCTGGGATCATGACCAGAGCTGAAGGCAGACACTTCACCAACAGAGCCACCAAGGTGCCCAGATTTTGCCATTCTCTAATTGTATAACTTTGTATCTGTATAACCATCAAATAGTTTAGATGTTCTCTGCAAAGCTCATATTGCCAGTTTACAGTCATGGGGACTAAACCACCCATTTTATTGATAAACCTAATCTTCAGAATGTACTTATCCCTAATTTATTTACCCTTAGGACATGTGCTTCTCAGAACTGGGAGTTGTTCATTCATTTATGCCTCATACCCATTCCCCAACAACTCAAATTCTTGCTTTTCTGTCCCTTTTCACATGACCAACCTAAATGTGTGTAATATATAAAATGTCTACTCATGATCAGAAACTCGATGTATTCTTAATTTCAGAATAATCTTCCTGCTAGCAGTAATTAAAACTTTCTTTTTTTTTCCTCCTCTTTTTTCCTTCGGTTTTATTCTAGAATACTGATAGAAACTTACTAAACCCTCCTAAAAGCTTAATTTTCCCCGTTTAAAAGTGTGGGGAAAACAATACTGAGAACTAATACAGCCTGCAGACACAGCATGTCTATTAGGAGTAAGAAGTAAAGCTGCCTACATTTTACTATTTGTTCCAGGAAACTCTTTCCCTGGAGGACAAGTCTGTAAATCAGTAAATAATTTCATTATTTATTTCTGGAACTTCTCAGAAATCAATTTATCTGAAGAATAACCTGGTCAAATAATTCCCTTTTCAGGGCAGCAATTTGTTCATCTGGGCCAAAAGCCCCCTTTACGGACAATAACTTGTTCAAACAGGCAAACCATTCAATTTTGGAACAAACCATTGTTTGTTGACACTTTCAAGATGCTCACTGAGTCCATTAATCTTAAAAAAATTGTTTCATAAAACTGGCTCATTTCTTTTCTTTTTTTTTAAGATTTTATTTATTTATTTGTGAGAGAGTGAGAACTAGAGAAAGAGAGCACACACACAGAGGGAGAAGGGGAGAGAGAAGCAGACTCCCCACGGAGCAGGGAGCCCAATGCAGGGCTCTATCCCGGGACCCTGGGATCATGACCTGAGCCGAAGGCAGACGCTTAATGCCTGAGCCACCCAGGTGCCCCAAAACTGTTTCATTTCAATCAGATGTCCACATTGAAATGTCTACCTTAAACTCCCCACTCCCAGACACTGAACACCTATTGATATTTCCCCCATGGCCACACCACTAAGATGCATTAGATGGATGCCTTGTAGTCGCAGACAATAAACTCAACTCTGCATGATCAACTCTGGCCATCTTCTGGAGATCTATAGCCAGCAGTCATAGAAGTCTGGCAAGATAGAATTGAGTCCCTTTACCACTGCTGTTCAATTTCCTGTCATCTATTTCTCAAATTCTGCGTTTTTTTTTTCCCTAAGAGTAAGAAATGCCTTTCAATAATTCTTTAATTATTTAATAAGACTTGCACATTTTTATACTTGGTAAAAATATGTCTTATTAATGATGACACTACTATTTGTCCCTCTTTTCCCCTTTCCCAGGCAGTACTATAACCCTGTCAAATTGATACTTTCCCTTCATACAGCAGATTGTAAGCTCAGCTTTGGTTGATAAACAAGCTATTCTGATGATCTTTGGGGGAGTCAAAAGTCCAACCTGCCTGTGTCACAGTAAATGTGAAAAAATGTGTAAATATGAAAAAACAAAAAAACCTTTGTCAGTCAAATAATAAGTAGTCTTTTTTTTTTTTTTAAAGATTTTATGTATTTATTTGAGACAGAATGAGAGAGAGAGAGAGAGAGAGAGCACATGAGATGGGGGAGGGTCAGAGGGAGAAGCAGACTCCCTGCCAAGCAGGGAGCCCGATGCGGGACTCGATCCAGGGACTCTAGAATCATGACCTGAGCCAAAGGCAGTGGCTTAACCAACTGAGCCACCCAGGCGCCCCAAATAATAAGTAGTCTTAAATTAAAATTTTCCCTAGTTGTGATCAAATCCTTCAACAGGCTATAATGTTTTCCTTTTTATTGTCTAGATTTTCTTCTTTTGGTCTCATTTGGCAATGCAATCTATTTTTAGCCAAATATTATTCGCAGTAGTCCACAATTGAATAAGATTTGTCTTTATCTGTGGTGAAACAGTAATTAAAGAGAGTTTGTGAATGTCTTTTGGGTTTCCAAATCTCACTTTACACACCATCTTTTTCCCTCTATACAACATGGATTTAATTTTTTAAGTTTCATGTTATAGCTCGTAGGTTGTTAATTTCTAATTGTACAATCCACACAAATGGTTGAAGTTCAATTCCTCCCCCAAATGAATGCTGTGTTAAGGCCTTAACAAATGCAATTACTTTATCTGCCTGTCAATACCTTCCATGGCTTTTAACATAAAAACTTATTTATTTTCTTTTAAAAGATTTTATTTATTTGTCAGAGAGAGCGCACAAGCAGGGGGAGCAGCAGGCAAGAGGGAGAAACAAGCGCTCTGAGGAGCAGGGAGCCCAATGAGGGACTTGATCCCAGGACCCTGGGATCATGACCAGAGCCGAAGGCAAACGCTTAACCAACTGAGCCACTCAGGCATCCGCATAAAAACTTATTTTTAAGCTATTTTTTGACTAAGCATAAGAAGGATCATCTGTAGGTTGATTAAAGTCTAATTGTGTTTGGGTAGACTTCAAGAGAGCCAAGAATCATCCCTGTTCCTGATATTCGTTCTTAAGTTAAATCCTCCCCTCTAGTCATTTGCTTCCTACCAACAGTACACAGTAAAGTTGAGGGGATGTCACTTCCCAGATTTTTTACAAAAGACTGTAACCTCTGTATTGTTACTACACTTTTCCAATTACCTTCTCAGTTTGTTCTTTGATGAAGCAAACTGCCATGTGAGAGGGGCCCAGCAAGGAACTTTGAGCCGCCTCACGTGAAGAGCCTCAATTCAACATCCCACAAATGACTGAAAAAGAAACACTAAGTGAACTTGTAAATGGTTTCATCCTGAATTGAGAATTCAGGTGAGACCAGGCACCCTGGCCCTGTACCTTGAGTATCGCCTCCTGGGAGAAGCAGAGGGCTCAGCTGACCCACAGAAACTGTAATATGATAAGTGTGTGTTGTGTTCATTGCAAAATTTGGGGGTGATGTGTTATTCAGCCATTGAAAACTAATGTACATGTTCTAAGATATCAATTAGAACTTTTTTATTTTGTGGTTACTTTTTGATGTCTTTCAATTTTATTCTTTGAGTGCAAGGATGATTTTAAAAATAGGCTTGTGTATCACAAAGGTTTTATGATTTAACCATTTAGAAGCCATAAAAATATATTTTTTTTTTTTTTTTTTGGTAGCAGATACAACTCTTACTGCTTAAACACTAAGTAGAGAGAGAAGTTTTTATTTTTGTTTTGATAGTCTGTGAAATTGCTCAGGGAGGAGTCCAGAGAGCCAGGCTTGAAACAAAGCTTTCTTAAACACACAACAGGCTGTCAAGGAAACCAATCAAGCTCCTGCTGCCCTACTAAGCTCTAGTCACAGAAGCAGATTAGGAAAGGACTCAAACTTACAATCACTACCACTTCTGAGAGTTGGACGCGTGCTTCTTTTTTCCAACTACAGTTGACCCTGGAACCATGTAGATTTTAGGGGTGCTGACCCCTATGCAATTGAAAATCCATGTATGCAACTTTTGACTCCCCCTAAATTTAACTACCAACAGCCAACTATTGACTGAAAGCCTTACCGATAAAAGTCGATTAACACTTATTTTGTATATTATGTGTATTATATACTGTATTCTTACAATAAAGTAAGCTAGAGAAAGGGAAATGTTACTAAGAAAATCCCAAGGAAGAGAAAATACATTTAGAGTACTATACTATATATATCGAAAAATGTCACATGTAAGTAGAACCACAGGGTTAAAATACATGTTGTTCAAGGGTCAACTATAGTCCCTTCCAAATGAAGTCTCTCTTGAGTGTATCTGATTGGTAAACCAATGCTATATATCTGAATCTTGACTCCAGTAGAGGCTGATACTTTCAGGATTTTTGAGATCAATCTTGAGTTGATGGGATTTAGGAGTCTGAAAATTCCCCCAGCATAGCCAGGCTTTAAAGAAATGAAAGCACAGGCTTTAAAGAAATGAAAGCACATGTCCTGAAGCATGTATTTTGTTGTTTACTGAGAATCTTCTGTGGGAAACAATGAGGGGGATTGAGCACCATGAAAAAGCGGGAGATATCACACCAGTTTTAACATTTTAATATTATGAGTGCAATTCAAAATTTTCCCACATTTCCAATTGCTAATTTTGAGATTAGAAAGGAAAAGAAAAGTCCTTGTGCTCAAAAACAAAGGAAATTACAATGCTTAATAATACATATTTGGAAAGTGGTTTAAATGTACATTTTGGAAAGGGAGAGGACTGAAGCAACATGGTAAATTTACATCTAAAAAAAATATTTAAATACTCATTCCTAAAAGGAAAATTTCAGGAAAAATAAAGTATACATATGAGAGATTTAAATACATATTTGAAAACAAAGTGAGTATCAAAAACTAGTGAAGTAATGTATGGTGATTAACATAACGTAATAAAAAAAAGAAAACAAAGTGAGTCATGGTCATTCTGAAAATAAGAGTAAAAAAAATAAAAAGGAAATATGACACTGAATAAGTAAAAATTGTTAAAGATATATTTTGATGGTTTAGTTACAGATATCATAATATTCTGTTGATTATGAATGGGCAGTTTTCCCTCATTGTTAAGCAGTCAAAAACATAGATGTCAACTATCTATACTCGCATGTGATACAAAATATTCAAATCACATCTAGTTTTCTGATAGGTTTTAGAGAGGATTCTACCCTTTATCGCCAAAGCTTGGGTAGGTGTTTCTCATCGAGTTCCAAATATCCATTTTAATTTTTATACTAGAAAATTATATTACAATTTCCTGTGTACTTTTCTGGAATTTCATTTGAGTATAAATTACTTTAGGGCACAGAAGAGTCTCATTCATCCTTCCATCCATATTGGTTGCCCAAACCTGAAGCTAAAAATCATGGATGCTACAGAGCTTTCTGTGGGCAAAAGGGAGACTTGACATTTCACATACATTTATTTGACAGACTAAACCATGTCAATCTATGAGATAGGAATACTAAAACTTTTTTTAAATTAGAAAGTCTAAGGGAGGAAAAATTAGTATCGAAGAAGTGATATTTTGAATGCTTTACATTTTAAGATGTTGATTAACATGATATTAAAATGGGAAGATGAACTTTAGTAATCAATTCTTAAAATAGCTTCAAAGAAGAGAGATCAGTATTTGAAATTATTTGGTATGCATGATAAAGGGCCTATTTTTTCTTATTATGCCATAAAGAGTTTTGTCTTTTCCCTACATTTTGTCTGGAACTCTTTTCCTGTCATTTGGCAGTAAATTTCTTAGAGCCCTTTTTGCCTTAAAACAGTATTATTTTTACATATAGGTTATGGAACTATAATTCACATAGGACACCTCTCTATTATAAATGCTATTCTTAAAATGCAAAGACCCTTAATTAGCTCATTCATGGTAGTCATTCTCTAATAAATATTGTAAAATACAGTTTAAAATATATAAAGGTTATATTTATTAAAACTGTCTTATTTCAGAGAGGATAAATATGTCCTGATCTATTCATTCACATATTTATTTTAAAACTTCAACTATGAGTGTATGTCAATAGCCAACTTCCAAAAGATGACACTAAAATCAAATTTGGGGCACCTGAGTGGCTGAGTAGGTTAAGTGTTTCACTCTTGGTTTTGGCTGAGGTCATGATCTCAGGGTTGTGAGATTAAGCCCCTCATGAGGCCCCATGCTAAGTGCGGAGTCTGCTTGGCCTTCTCTCCCTCTCCTGTGCACACTCTTTCTCTCACCCTCTGAAATAAATAAATAAATAAAATATTAAAAAACATAAAATAAAATCACTCCAAATTTATTGTTTACTATGGTAGGACACACTATTACTACTATAATCTTGATAATTTACAATGAGGAGGGACCAAGGTCATGATATTTACAAAAATTTTGGATTAATTTAATTGGATTTTTAAAATTAGACTCCCAGTTAGGATTTGTGATGTAATAGTTTAAGTATAGTGCTCAGAATGAATCAAGAGTTTTGAAATATTTTTTTAAAATACAACAATCAATTGCTCTGAGAAGAGGACTATTACCTTGACTAGTGTTTGAATAAAGAGATATACAGGAAGCTACTTAAATAAACAATAATGTTATTTGCAACTCATCTTTCTGGTTGAGAAATGTCCTGGAATAGTAAAATTAATTTGACATAGGTTTTTTTTTTAAGATTTTATTTATTCATTTGAGAGAGAAGCATGAGAGGGGGAATGGGCAAAGGGAGAGGGAGAAGCAGACTCCCCACTGAGCAGGGAGCCTGATGTGGGGCTTGACCCCAGGACCCCGGGATCAGGACCTGAGCCGAAGGCAGTTGCTTAACCAACTGAGCCACCCAGGTGCCCCTGACATAGGTTTTAATTAGTAAATTCAATGTAATGTAAACAGTAAGCTTTGGGGCTGTAGATGTTTTCCTCTTGAACCTGCTATCTTAATATGTAACTTTATGGAGCCAATTGAAGTAGAAGATGAGACCTGTGACTAGGACTAAGTCACATAGAGAATACACAGGACCAGGCAAATATTTGCTGGGCCCTAACTATATATGGCCAATGTGAATTATAGTAACTCATCAATGAAGTTTTAAAATAATGAGTAGAGGGCGCCTGGGTGGCTCAGTTGGTTAGGCGACTGCCTTCGGCTCGGGTCATGATCCCGGGGTCCTGGGATCGAGTCCTGCATCGGGCTCCCTGCTCTGCGGGGAGCCTGCTTCTCCCTCTCCCACTCCCCCTGCTTGTGTTCCCGCTCTCGCTGTGTCTCTCTTTGTCAAATAAATAAATAAAATCTTTAAAATAAAAAAAAAAATAATGAGTAGAGAAGAGGCACTGGCATATTTATTTATTATTCAGTAAGTTCCCGTGAAGATTTTTCCAGTGTTCAGGCACATCTCTTCCTTTGTTGGTATAGGGATACCTATATGGGTGTGTGTGTGTGTGTGTGTGTTATCATCAAATGTAGAATTGTTGGTTAATATCTTGTCACCAACATTGAAAAAGGACAGCATGACGTCATGGCTCTTCCGAATCTGTATTAAAATTATATAAATCTAAAAAAAATCCAAACTATATAAATCTTTCCTCATAGTTTTTTTTTTTTTTTTTAAGATTTTATTTATTTATTTGACAGAGAGAGACATAGCGAGAGCAGGAACACAAGCAGGGGGAGTGGGAGAGGGAGAAGCAGGCTTCCCACAGAGCGGGGAGCCCGATGTGGGACTTGATCCCAGGATCCTGGGATCATGACCTGAGCCGAAGGCAGACGCTTAACGGCTGAGCCACCCAGGCGCCCTCCTCACAGTTTCTTGACATAACTTATTTCATGCTGTTTACATCACTGCTCACGGTGCTGCATCATCCATTTTGCCACTGTTAGTACTGGCTTCTCATGACTCAGCAGTTATTACCATGCTTCCTTGATGATGACGAGGAATGCAAATCTTCTTAACAGTATGAAAGAGGATGCACAAGGTCATTTGTTATCTACTCCAGTTTTCCTGGGACTAAGTGTGGTACTGAACCCAGTCATTTGAATACTACTGTTATAGACCTTCAGAAGCTCGGTTTGAGTAAGGAATTTCTTCATCTTCATTGTCCTTGGAGCACTTTCTTTTTATTCTAGCCCACAGATTTTGTAGATATACCACTTGAAAATCAGATCAAATCAAATATATATATTTTTTCGTTTCTTACATTCTTACAGGTTCCTTTAAATTGGGTATAAGGCTTGGGTAGAAATTGGAATCACCACCATCTTCTGGTTTAATAGTGGAAAGAAATATTTTTTGAAAGTACTAGTTTTGTTTCTTAATAGCTTTACGCTGTTACAGATTATGAACTTTCTTTCTTTCTTCTCTTCCTGTCTTCCTTTCTTTCTCCTTATGTGACTAATGCTATAATAAAACATGTCTACAAAATAAAAGACATTGATTGAAGATGGCAGAATATGATTTGTCAAAAGAATATAGTGTTGAGAAAGATTACCTAAAATTTGGAAATAAAGCAAAATTGAATATTCACTATAATGGTCTCTTAGTGTTATAATTGAACATGTTTGGGGTTTTTTAGATTTATTTATTTATTTTGGGGGGAGGCAGAGGGAGAGGGACAGAAAGAATCTCTAGCAGACTCCCCAGTGAGCCGGGAGCCTGACAACATGGGGCTTGATCTCAGGACCCTGAGATCATGACCTGAGCTAAATCAAGAGTCAGACGCTCAACCAACTGAGCCACCCAGGAACCCCTAATTGGGCATGTTTTAACAGGCCCTTCGAAGAAGTATTTGAGTCTCAAAGTATGGTCTGGGGGTCCTGAGGAGTCCCCAAAATTCTTTTAAACATCTATGAGACCTTAATTTTCCCTACTACATAGTGGGTAAAGCTAAATTTTCTTCATATACTTCAAATTAAATAATATATTGCATCATATTTAATGCAGAAGCAGAAATAAAAATCCTGCAGTTTTATTTCTAATATTAAAAGATTTGCAATAAATCTATAAACTATAAAATGATTATAAAATAATGTCACATTTTCTGCTTTTTGTTATAGAAATATATTTATTTTTTAGAATAATATATGTTATTTATGTTAATGCTTATTGGAGCTATTATTTTTAAATGAAATAATAAACATTTTTAAAGATTTGTTAGGTTTAATTTCTAATATGGTAAATTTCAGTAGATCGAACTTAAAAAAACAAAACTCATTAGTGTCTTGAATTTTTCTTTTTGTATGTTTTCAATAATTTTTAATATCATAAAGGATTACTGAGAAAAACATTTTAAGGAATCCAGCTGTAGGAGAATATAACTAGTATAATGTTGCTATTTGGATAGAAGCTATGGGATTACATACTAAGTTATATACTTCTGTCTGTAAGAAAAAGTAATTCAAAAGATATGCTTTAATTGCCCACTAAGACACACATTAACCAATTTTGCATCTAAATTAGCATTATTAGCCTTTTTTTTTGTCTATACATAATCAGTTCCTCAAGTGCTCTTAGAAACAGCTTTACCATCTTATTGGCTTCCTCATTTATAAGTTTATAAATCTTTGATATGGTTAAATCTATACCTGGATGAGAGTCACATTTTTAACTTTTTGAAAATTTACTTTGACAGCAGATTAACTAAATTTTATATCTTATGTGAGTGGGAAAGATCTTATAATACACACTCACAATACAACCTTAGTTTTGGCCCATAAAGGAAATTAAAATATGACATTTAACAAGAATGGCTGGGTCTCTGGTAGCACACCAGGAAAATATAGTTTTTTCTGTAATTCAGGCTTATTATAAGGTACAGTTTTTCAGGAAATGAAATAAATACTATCTTCACAAAATTCAACCCCAGAAGTTTTGATTTCTATTTGAATTTACTAAATAACATCTTTGGGACAAGATTGGTTAAAAGTAGTAAAATGTATTCAAAGCTAAATGTATTTTCAAAAATTGGTAGTAGAACATGCAAGTATATGAACATAGAATAGGGAAAGCAACAGATTTATTTTGTCACTCAGTAACATGCAGATAGTTTAAATTTACACATAATACAACAAATGCTTTGAACATTTGAGAAATGAACACACAAAAACCCAGGTGGATAAATGTGATCATCTCTAGAAATTACTATTATAACAAGAAATCTTTAAAATTCTGATATTCTGGTAATTCTGATATTTGGTCAAACATTTTTGCCAGGTTGGGCAAAGTTTATTATTGCTTATGCAAGTACTACATATTCCGGAAAAACCAATAAAAATAAAGAAAATCTGTGTAACAACAAAATACCATATTTTCTTTAACTATACAATTAATTATGTAATGAGCTTAGGCTATGAGCTGGGTACTAGAAGTAATGAGTAAGATTATCAAAAATATTTCTTTAATTTCTAGAAACTAATATTATTTCCAGTACTTTTATATTCATAATTGGTCCAAGCATTAGTCTGCTTACCTCAGATTGAATCTAGTGACATGTCTTTCTGCACATTATTCAGGTTTTGAAAATAAATAGCTAAATAAACTTTAACAAATAGCGAGAAATATTTTCCTTAATTTTTGAATTATTAAATATTTAATGAGCATGGGAGGTTTTATCTTATGCACTACACATGAACAAGGAAAAGAAGAATGGAATTTGTCTCTATTTTGAGAGATTTACTCTAGACCTGACATAGTATGATATATGAAAATTTTTAATATGTTTTAAAACTGGAAGAAAAATTAAATATTAGTAACTCTATTATTTCACAATTGAGAAAACTAAAGCCCAAAGTGTTTCAATGACTTCACCTAAAAGTAGACACAAATTTATTCAGTGGCAGAACTGAGAGTATCACACAATTTTTATGACTCCAAGTCCAATTGGTTTACTACACAACATTGTCCTACAGAAAAGGAAGCAATGGAAAACAGAAAAAGTGTGCTCAATATCAATGTCTTAGCAAAATGGATTATTGGCAATAAAACTTAAGGAGAAATGAACTCCTCAATCAGGTTTCTGTGTGATCTTCCCTTACAAGTGATAGAGAGATTTATAAAAGCGATTAACAATCTTTTTAGCTTCTTCTGGAAGGAGCTGCCATTCATTTGCCAATCACGGAAGCAAGAAGAGATGGCCAAGAGAATTAACATGTGGTGAACAAGAAAAGACAACTTGAAAGCAGATCAAGAAAATAATAATGACCTAAGTAAAATAGAAGAATATATACAGCATGAACCTAAGGGCATTTTGTGTCTGAGATAAGAACACTCGGGAAATTAGAAACCAGAGATACAACAGAGTGCTGGGTGGAAGGATCAGTGGGCGTGGTGACCAACACAGATTATGAAAGATTGACTGCATAACCTGGATGATGGCTGTGAGGGTGATAAGTAATGATTATAATTAAAGTGAAAAATCTACAGAATGAGAGATGAAAATTGTGAGGTTACCAGAAATGCAATATGTTGCTAAGAATCTTTTTTCCTCCTTGGTCTTTGTTTAAAAGAAGTAGCTGTTTTACGAACAGCCTTTGGATCTGAGTGAGGAATCTGGAAGATCTAGAGAGAATAGCTTAAGAGTAAGAGACCTCTTAATAAGTTCAATTGCTTCAGCAATATGTTCAGCTGAACAGTCATAGTTTTTTTTTTTACTTTTGTAGCACAAGACAATTTTTTTTTTTGACATTTTTTGGTGTAGATTTTGCAAGGAAATATTGAAGGTATTTTTTAAAGTTACTTTTAATGTGTACATTTTTATCACTCCATGGAAAATGTCTCTATGTCATATTTCACTTTTCCCCAAGGGTTAGCTTAGGATGGCAATGGTGAGAAGAGATTAATAATGCCTTTAACCCAAGAAACTAGCATATCCGAGCTATTCCAGGGTAAAGGACAATCACAGGTTTAATGGCAGTGTGAAACTACTGGGCACTGCAGAGAAATTAAGAAGAAAAGCAAAAACTGAGACTTTATTCTTGAGACACTAGTGGGACATCTATAAAGAGACATCTGAGAGAGTTGGAAAGAAGATTAAAAACAAAACAAACAAAACAAAACAAAAACAGGTGAGAAGACAGGACTGAGGTACTGATTTCTTTATTCCATGAGTCTAAAGGCCACTGTTGATATCATTGAGGGGGGAGGGGCGAATGCCTGGGGCATGGAAAAAATGGACTAAAGTTAATCTTGAGCTGCTGAACACTAGGAGGTAAAAAGGGAATTTGAGAAATTGTTTATATATCTTTCAAGGCATTCACTTTTTACTAAGCCTGGATTTGGAGCTAGAGATTGTAGGTTAAATCTTTTCTTCACTCTCTCCAGCTGTTTTTTTTTTTTTGAGCATGACTTATAACTCTTCTTGGACTTGAGTTTCCTTATTTGTGAAATATAATACCCACACTTCTGTACTAAAAGTGATTTGAAAATTAAGGCTGCAGTTTACGTAAATTCTTAACTCAGGATTATACAAATATAGATTTTATGGAGTGATTTGACTACAAACTACATTTTCCCTGATCTTGGAACTTATAAGGCAGTGTTGATAAGGTGTGTTGGGTCGCCAATGAACTCCATGCATTTCCTCGATACTTTAGTAAAGACTAGAAGCTGACAGGGCGCCTGGGTGGCTCAGTCATTAAGCATCTGCCTTCGGCTCAGGTCATGATCCCAGGGTCCTGGGATCAAGCCCCGCATCAGGCTCCCTGCTCCGCGGGAAATGTGCTTCTCCCTCTCCCACTCCCCCTGCTTGTGTTCCCTCTCTCGCTGTGTCTCTCTGTCAAATAAATAAATAAAATCTTAAAAAAAAAAAAAAAGACTAGAAGCTGAAACAGTGAAAACAATAGTCAATGTCTCTGTGTTCCTTGGGTGAGGCATAGTAAGGTTCCTATAAATAGGAATTTGGCCACCTACCACACATCTGGAAATAATGGCTAAGAAAGAAGGAGATGTCTCATTTAAAGATGAGGAGTAGAACATTCTGTTCACTGATAAACAATTTCAGCCTTAAAATAACAATCTGTCAGTTCAAAAAACAAATCTCCATATCTAAAAAGTAAATTAACATTTTTTGAAAGGATCTCTAAACATCCTGAGTTTGGAAAAAATAATCTATCACCCCCATTTATATGTAGGGCTTTCAGATAATGGAATGCAACCCCTTAAAAGGGAAATTCAGATTAAAGTTTCATCTCTTATAAACTAAATCTTTTATCCCCAAATGAAAGTGTTGCATTTTTCAATGAAATGTGGTTTCTTCGATATTTAGAATTTGGTATCTGGGAGAGCTGAATGAAAAGCTTAATTGCTAGAAGGACAATGCGTAATAGGAAATGGAAAGGAATAAGATATTTGACCCATGCATTTTTCCTCAATTTCAGTGGATATCTTTTGTTATGATTATCTTTAAGCCTCAAGGTACTTTTTCCTTGTATATCATAAAATCATTAATTAATCATTTGCTGGTCCATATAAAAATGAAATGAATTAGATTCAGCTCTGAATTATCCATAGTAATGGAAGAGTCACATATAATTTAACAATTGTAATATGGAGGGAATTGGTAAATGTTTTTTGCAATACAGTTAGATACAGAGACTCTGTTCAACATTCAATTGCCGATCCCATGCATACACTTTCAGCTAATCATTGCTCTGCTTTTGTATCTAATAGCTTGAACTTCATTCTTTGGTTGGATTCCCAAAAATCAAGAAGTTGGAAAAGCAGCTTATCTCAAAAGCAATAAGCTCATGGGATTTTGCAAAACATGATTCATCATGATCATCTTTGCCATCCTTTGGTCCCTGTCTCAATAAGTTAATGCTTTGTGAAGATGGCTTACTAAATGAATTGTATATCTCTGTAACTAGATGATGTAATACTCAATAGAGGCCAATATTATCTATCAATATTATCTATCTTTAAAGAATAGCTGCATTTCTTATGCCTTCAGTCTCTCTATCAAACATTTTACTCTGTCACACTATAGTGACCTTTGCTCACACATGTTCTTCTCACAGCCGAGCAACACTAAGCTATTGGTAGGAATTTTCCTTTATTTTTAACTGATAAGTCCTTGTTCATATTTTTGAGCACTAAAATATAAATAAAAGAATATTCAGTTGAGAGAGAACTGATTTCCTAGGTGTTTACTTTTAAAATATGTGGTCTAGTTGACAGGGTATTTGATTTTTAAACTCATATATATTATATATATGCAAAGGATGGATCTATTTCTGACCTTTTCATAATGAGTTATTATAGGAATTCTAGCTTTCTCTCAGTGTAATATCATCTTGGGTTAAAGCAAACACATTTAAAATTCCCAGATGTGCAATGTGACAATCATGATTTCTAGTAGGTTTGTTTCCAGGCATTTTGGACATGTAAATTTTCTTTGGAGAAGGTAGTTCTAAACACCTGACAAAATTCTCTGATTGGAGCAAATGACACTCTACCTCAGCCATCAACGTCTTTTCTCTTTTGTAAATTTAAGAGAAGAGATGAATGGGGAAAATTTAAAACTAGTTCTTTGGTAATTAGCCTTGACTGGAGCAATTCAAATTCACAACTTAATGGCAATTCTGAATTGGTTTACATTACTTAAAGCAAAATGTTCTCACTTGGATCTATCATCCATTAAATGAGACATATTAATAAATGCAATTTTAAAAAGCAAAGCTTAAATGAATACAAGATACTTATAGAAGATAGATTCATCTTACTGAGGGCAGTTTTTACTGTCTGCTGGAAAAGGTGTATTCTCAAACTCAAAGGAAATGAGAGATTTTTAGAAACGACACTCCAATTTCCAAGATGAAACAGATACAATGGCCATTTTTTTTCCATCTCTAAATGACAAGCAACTCTAACACATCTTTGTCCCCTTCTCTGAAAGATTGCTCTGGATTCAAATATATATCCCAATAAAAAATCTATAATATATAAAAACCATGAAATCTTCCCTTCATAAGGAGACAATAAAGTTTTTGTCTTTTTGGAAATATGTGAAGTTCTTACTTCAGAAAATATACAATAGACAATACAAAATATAAAAAATAGTTTCATACTCTTTCATTCTACGCAAAAAGTTATTTTGGTTAAAATATTTCTGAATTTGAAAAAAGTCAAAACATTTCATGTTTATATATTATGAAGGGATTTATAGTATGGTTCAGTTCACCTAAGAAAGATGGAGTATACAAAAATATCTGCTTATAATAAGCAAAGCATGAAAAAATATAGAGTAAAATTAAAAATAAGGGTTACCTACAATGAAAGAAAGAAAGTAGAGGGGGCTTCTGTAAAAATTAGGCTTCTTTAAATAGTCATTGTTTTGTAAATTTTACTTTGGAGCTATGCAAATATTTCATATAATTATTAAACAAAATTAAATTAAAAATCCAAAATAATACAAACAACAGTAAAAATTAACAAATGCGTATAAACAGGCACGAAGTTGGTCATATCCGCACAGGTGGGAATTATGCCAAATGGATTTAAAATACAGTAATTTGACTATAAATTTGTAGTAGAACCGAAATAACAATTGTGAAAGTATTAGTATTTTTCAAAATGTATATTGTTCAATGTGGTGTTGATATTTCCATTCTGAGATAGTTGTATGTATCATAAAGTATATAAATTGAGTAATTATATAATTTTTTAATTCTATCACTCCTGATGTCCCAGAATATTGATCTTCCCATCACAGGTAAAGGAGATACAATTTTTTTTGTTTGTTTATTTTGCTTTCCCATACTTTGTTTTCTTACTTGGTACATTTATTTTATTTTATTTTATTTTTAATTTTTTAAATTAACATATAACATATTATTTGTTTCAGGGGTACAAGTCTGTGATTCATCAGTCTTACACAATTCACAGTGCTCACCATAGCACATACCCTCCCCAATGTTTCTCACCTAGCCACATCATCCCTCCCATCCCCCACCACTCCAGCAACCCTCAGTTTGTTTGCTGAGATTAAGAGTCTCTTATGTGTCTCTCTCTCTGGTTTCATTTTATTTCATTTTTCCCTCCCTTCCCCTATGATCCTCTGTCTTGTTTCTCAAATTCCTCATATCAGTGAGATCATATGATACTTGACTTTCTCTGATTGACTTATTTCGCTTAGCATAATGCCCTCTAGCTCCATCCACGCCATTGCAAATGGCAAGATTTCATTTTTTGATGGCTACCTAATATTCCATTTTATATATATATATGTATATATATATATATACACCACTTCTTCTTTATCCATACATCTGTTGATGGACATCTAGGCTCTTTCCATAGTTTGGCTCTTGTGGACATTGCTGCTATAAACATCAGGGTGCATGTGCCCCTTTGGATCCCTACTTTTATATCTTTGGGGTAAATCCCCAGTAGTGCAATTGCTGGGTCATAGGGTAGCTCTATTTTCAACTTTTTGAGGAACCTCCATACTGTTTTCCAGAGTGGCTGCACCAGCTTGCATTCCCACCAAAAGTGTAGGAGGGTTTCCCTTTCTCAGCATCCTCACCAACATCTGTCATTTCCTGACTTGTTAATTTTAACCATTCTGACTGGTATGAGGTGGTATCTCATTGAGGTTTTGATTTGGATTTCCCTGATGCCGAGTCATGTTCAGCACTTTTTCATGTGTCTGTTGGCCATTTGGATGTCTTCTTTGGAAAAATGTCTGTTCGTGTTTTCTGCCCATTTCTTCATTGGATTGTTTGTTCTTTGGGTGTTGATTTGGTTAAGTTCTTTATAGATTTTGGATAGTAGCCCTTTATCTGATACGTCATTTGCAAATATCTTCTCCCATTCTGTTGGTTGTCTTTTGGTTTTGTTGACTGTTTCCTTTGCCGTGCAGAAGTTTTTTATCTTGATGAAGTCCCGATGGTTCATTTTTGTCCTTGCTTCCCTTGCCTTTGGCGTTGTTTCTAGGAAGAAGTTGCTGCACCTGAGGTTGAAGAGGTTGCTGCATGTGGTCTCCTCAAGGATTTTGATGGATTCCTGTCTCACATTGAGGTCTTTCATCCATTTTGAGTCTATTTTTGTGTGTGGTGTAAGGAAATGGTCCAGTTTCATTCTTCTGCATGTGGCTGTCCAATTTTCCCAACACCATTTGTTGAAGAGACTGTCTTTTTTCCAATGGACATTCTTTCCTGCTTTGTCGAAGATTAGTTGGCCATAGAGTTGAGGGTACATTTCTGGGCTCTTTATTCCATTCCATTGATCTATGTGTCTGTTTTTGTGCCAGTACCATACTGTCTTGATGATGACAGCTTTGTAATAGAGCTGGAAGTCCAGAATTGAGATGCCACTGGCTTTGCTTTTCTTTTTCAACATTCCTCTGGCTATTCGGGGTCTTTTCTGGTTCCATACAAATTTTAGGATTATTTGTTCCATTTCTTTGAAAAAAGTTATTGCTATTTTGATAGGGATTGAATTAAATGTGTAGATTGTTCTAAGTAGCATAGACATTATCCTAATATTTGTTCTTCCAATCCATGAGCATGGAACATTTTTCCATTTCTTTGTGTCTTCTTCAATTTCTTTCATGAGTATTCTATAGTCTGAGTACAGATTCATTGCCTCTTTGGTTAGATTTATTCCTAGGTATCTTATAGTTTTGGGTGCAATTGTAAATGGGATTGACTCCTTAATTTCTCTTTCTTCTGTCTTGTTGTTGGTTTATAGAAATGCAACTGGATTTCTGTGCATTGATTTTATATCCTGCCACTTTACAGAATTCCTGTATGAGTTCTAGCAGTTTTGGGGTGGAATCTTTTGGGTTTTCCTCATAAAGTATCATATCATCTGCAAAAAAGTGAGATTTTCAGTTCTTCGCTGATTCGGAAGCTATTTATTTCTTTTTGTTGTCTGATTGCTGAGGCTAGGACTTCTAGTACTACATTGAATAGCAGTGGTGATAGTGGACATCCCTGCCATGTTCCTGACCTTAGGGGGAAAGCTCTCAGTTTTTCCCCATTGAGAATGATATTCACTGTGGGTTTTTCATAGATGGCTTATATGACACTGAGGTATGCGCCCTCTATCCCTACACTGTGAAGAGTTTTAATCAAGAAAGGATGCTGTACTTTGTCAAATGCTTTTTCTGCATCTATTGAGAGGATCATATGGTTCTTGTTCTTTCTTTTATTAATGTATTGTATCAATTGATTGATTTGTGGATGTTGAACCAACCTTGCATCCTGGGGATAAATCCCACTTGGTCGTGGTGCATAATCCTTTTAATGTACCGTTGGATCCTATTGGCTAGTATTTTGGTGAGAATTTTTGCATCCATGTTCATCTGAGATATTGGTCTGTAATTCTCCTTTTTGATGGGGTCTTTGTCTGGTTTTGGGATCAAGGTAATGCTGACCTCATAAAATGTGTTTGGAAGTTTTCCTTCCATTTCTATTTTTTTTGAACAGTTTCAGAAGAATAGGTATTAATTCTTCTTGGAATGTTTGGTAGAATTCCCCTGGGAAGTCATCTGGCCCTGGGCTCTTGTTTTTTGGGAGATTTTTGATGACTGTTTCAATTTCCTTAGTGGTTATGGGTCTGTTCAGGTTTTCTATTTCTTCCTGGTTCAGTTTTGGTAGTTGATACATCTCTAGGAATGCATCCATTTCTTCCAGATTATCTAATTTGCTGGCATATACTGGCCCATAATATGTTCTTATAATTGTTTGTATTTTTTTGGTGTTGGTTGTGATCCCTCCTCTTTCATTCATGATTTTATTTATTTGTGTCCTTTCTCTTTTGTTTTGGATATGTCTGATCAGGCATTTATCAATCTTATTAATTCTTTCAAAGTACCAGCTCCTAGTTTCATTGATCTGTTCTACTGTGCTTTTGGTTTCTATTTCATTGATTTTTGCTCTGATCTTTATTATATCTCTTCTCCTGCTGGGTTTAGGCTTTATTTGATGCTCTTTCTCCAGCTCCTTTAGGTATAAGATTAGGTTGGGGTGTATTTGAGACCTTTTTTGTTTCTTGAGAAAGCCTTGTATTGCTATATAATTTCCTCTTAGGACCTCCTTTGCTGCATCCCAAAGATTTTGAACTGTTGTGTTTTCATTTTCACTTGTTTCCATGAATTTTTTAAATTTTTCTTTAATTTTTGGTTGACCCATTCATTTGTTAGTAGGATGTTCTTTAGCCTCCATATATTTGAGTTCTATCCAACTTTCCTCTTGTAATTGAGTTCTAGTTTCAAAGCATTGTGGTCTGAAAATATGCAGGGTATGATCCCAATCTTTTGGTACTGGTTGAGACCTGATTTGTGACCTAGGATGTGATCTATTCTGGAGAATATTCCATGGGCACTAGAGAAGAATGTGTATTCTGTTGCTTTGGGTTGGAATGTCCTGAATATATCTGTGAAGTCCATTTGGTCCAGTGTGTCATTTAAAGCCTTTATTTCCTTGTTGCTCTTTTGCTTAGATGATCTGTCCATTTCAGTGAGGGTGGTGTTAAAAGTCCCCTACTATTATTGTATTATTGTCCATGTGTTTCTTTAATATTGTTAATAATTGGCTTACATATTTTGCTGATCCCATGTTAGGGGCATAGATATTTACAATTGTTAGATCTTATTGTTAGATCCTTTAAGTAGGATATAGTGCCCTTCCTCATCTCTTATTATAGTCTTTGGTTTAAAATCTAATTTGTCTGATATAAGGATTGCCATCTCAGCTTTCTTTTGATATCCATTGGCATGGTAAATGATTTTCCACCCCCTCACTTTCAATTTGGAGTTGTCTTGGGTCTAAAATGAGTCTCTTGCAGACAACATATCGATGGGTCTTGTTTTTTATCCAATCTGATACCCTGTGTCTTTTGATTAGGACATTTAGCCCATCTACATTCAGGGTAACTATTGAAAGATAACGAATTTAGTGCCATTGTATTGCCTATAAGGTGACTGTTACTGTATATTGTCTCTGTTCCTTTCTGGTCTATGTTACTTTTAGGCTCTTTCTTTGCTTAGAGGACTCCTTTCAATTTTTTTTTTTTGTAGGGCTGGTTTGGTGTTTGCAAATACTTTTAGATTTTATTTGTCCTGGAAGCTTTTTATCTCTCCTTCTATTTTCAGTGACAGCCTAGCTGGATACAGTATTCTTGGTTGCATATTTTTCTCATTTAGTGCTCTGAATATATCATGCCAGTCCTTTCTGGCCTGCCAGGTCTCTGTGGTTAGGTCTGCTACCAATCTAATGTTTCTACCATTGTAGTTTACTGATCTCTTGTCCCATGCTGCCTTCAGGATTTTCTCTTTGTCTCTGAGACTTGTGAGTTTTACTATTAGATGTCAGGGTGTTGGCCTATTTTTATTGATTTTGAGGGGGGTTCTCTGTGCCTCCTTGAATGTGATGCCTGTTTCCTTCCCCAAATTAGGGAAGTTCTCTGCTATAATTGGCTCCAATATACCTTCTGCCCCTCTCTCTCTTTCTTCTTCTTCTGGGATCCCAATTATTCTAATATTGTTTCATCTTATGGTATCACTTATCTCTCGAATTCTGTCCTCGTGATCCAGTAGTTGTTTATCTCTCTTTTTCCCAGCTTCTTTATTTTCCATCATTTGGGCTTCTATATTACTAATTCTCTCTTCTGCCTCATTTATCCTAGCAGTTAAAGCTTCCATTTTTGATTGCACCTCATTAATAGCCTTTTTTATTTTGACTTGGTTAGATCTTAGTTCTTTTATTTGTCCAGAAAGAGATTCTCTAGTATATTCTATGCTTTTTTCAAGCCCAGCTAATATGTTTATAATCATCATTCTGAACTCTAGTTCTGACATCTTAATAATGTCCATATTGATTAGGTCCCTGGTAATCAGTACTGCCTCTTGTTCTTTTTTTTTGAGGTGAGTTTTTCCATCTTGTCATTTTGTCCAGAGAAGAATAGAAGAATAAGAGAACAAAATGCTAACAGGGTAATAATGACCCCAGAAAAATATACACTTCCAGAAAGTGATCGCTTTTCTGTTCATACAATTGCTGCTATTCTTTTCTTCATTCTCCTGTTGAGTTTGTAGGTGTTCTGAATGGTGTGATAATTATCTAGCTGAATTCCTGGGACCAGATGAAATTTAGGTCTCCTACTCCTTCACCGTCTTGCTCATCCTCCAAGGAGATACAAATATAAAGAAAAGCAGATTAAGTAAAATTCCTATAATTTGGCATTTTATGTGTATGTATGTATGTATTTATTTATTTATTTTTATTTTTAATTAGGCTCCATACCAGCATGTAGCCCAATGCAGGGATTGAACCCAAGTACACTGAGATCGAGACATGAGCTGAGATCTAAAGTTGGCCGCTTAACTGCCTGAGCCACCCAGGTGCCTAAAATGGGAAATATTCTCATGAACTTTTTATGTGCTTTATCTTCAAAATCAGCAAACAACAACAAAAGTTTTCTAGCACTTACTACAGAAAAGACCTAGGAAAAATGGGCTATCCCCTAGTAATAGCATCTGTAGCTAGTGCCCAGATAGGTCTTCCACAAAATTTGAGTCAGGATATAGAGGAGAAATGTCTTACTCTAACTATGGATAATATCTATGGATAATATCATTTTTTAAATTTATTTTATTTTATTTATTTTATTTTTTTTAAGATTTTATTTATTTATTTGACAGAGAGAGACACAGCGAGAGAGGGAACACAAGCAGGGGGAGTGGGAGAGGGAGAAGCAGGCTTCCCGCTGAGCAGGGAGCCCTATGTGGGGCTCAATCCCAGAACCCTGGGATCATGACCTGAGCCGAAGGCAGATGCTTAACGACTGAGCCACCCAGGTGCCCCTGGATAATAACCTTTTTTTTTTAAAGGTTTTATTTATTCACTTGACAGAGAGAGAGTACAAGCAGGGAGAGTGGTAGGCTGAAGGAGGAGAAGCAGACTCCCTATTGAGCAAGGAGCCCTGTGTGGGACTCGATCTCAGGACCCTGGGATCATAACCTGAGCAGAAGGCAGACACTTAATTGGCTGAGCCATCTGTTCCCCTAACTATGTATAATATAATACACAAAATGAGTCTGCAACATCCTAATATCCAATAGCAAGGAAGCTCTTGAAGAATGCTAGGATCATGTCAAAAAATATGCAGGAACCTAAAAGAAGCTTCCACAGGCTGAAGGTAGTACATGCTTGACATCACCAAAAATAAATCCATCAAATGTATTTACACCCATAAGTTAATTAAGTTTTTTAAAAATTCATTTTTGAAGCTTAAGGAAAGAATGTGTTGAAAGCTCCTAAAATCAAAAGAAAGAAGGATGTATTTAGGTTTTTCTCTTAAAAATTGTATGTGCTACATACTGGGTAATCAAGTAGGAAATGAAGGGAAACTACTTTTTATAGACATTTTCCAGGTAATACATAAAGAATGAACAATTGGATTTGAATTTTTATTTTGCAATCCTCAGTGAAATAATGGAACTATGCATTAACCACCAATAGGTGTTAACATCACATACACAAAAAAGACAATCAGATCATATGTGTTGCCTGATGAAAACTATGTGTCTTCTGTTGAAAAACAACAACATAGATATAGTATTAACTTAATCTTGTTAAAAAAATTCAACCTGAATTCAGATTCACCTACCAATATATGGAGTATACCATGAACAAAGAAAGCAGTTTTATTACTTCTTAACAATACAGTCTGTAAGACCAAGAATATGGAAAATGCTATAGGAAGGAAATATTTAAAACAAAACAAAATGGAAATAACACAGAAACCAAAAACAGTCTAATCAACAAATGAACGAAAATGAGAAAAAAAAGGGGAAGGAGGAGAAAGAAAGAGAAAGAGAATGAAAGTCTGTAAAGGAAAAGAAACTTAAAAAAAATTAATAGAAATTTACATATATTTTAAAGTTCTGTTAAAAAATCGTGACACTTATAAAATGATTAGAATTTGAACACTGACACTGAATATTAAAGTATTTGCATATATTTTAGGTGTATTAAAGATACTGTGGTTATATTTTTTAAAAGGCTTACTTTTTAAAGATACATACTTAACTCTGTGAATGAAATGTTATGATGTATCTAATTTGCTTTATAATAAAAATAGTGGTGGAAGTGGGTGGAGATATGGATGACACATGAGTTGAGAAGAAATACCACCATAAGTGGATAACTCTGACAGCTGAGTGATGCACACAAGGGATCTGTCACATTATTGAATCTCCTTTTCTTTCTTTCTTTCTTTCTTTCCTTTCTTTCTTTCTTTCCTTTCTTTCTTTCTTTCTTTCTTTCTTTCTTTCTTTCTTTCTTTCTTTCTTTCTTTCTTTCTTTCTTCTTTCTTTCTTTCTTTCTTTCTTTCTTTCTTTTCTTTCTTTCTTTTTTTCTTCTTTGTCTCTTCTTTGTTTCTTTCTTCTTTCTTTCTTTTTTTGAATTTCCTTTTCAATTAGTTGGGAAGTTTTCCATTATAAAAGTTAAAATCAATTTTAACATTTAGAGAAAGTGAGAATGCTTGAGCACTTAGCTTAAGCAATTTTTTAATGCATTTATTTGGAGTAATTTAAGACACATTCTAGGGCACTGAGTTGGTTGAGTGGCCAACTCAATTTCAGCTCAGGTCATGATCTCAGGATCCTGGGATTGAGCCCCATCGGGCTCTGTGCTCAGAGGGGAGTTTGCTTGAGATTCCCTCTCCCTCTGCCACTCCTCCTGTTCATGCTCTCTCTCTGTTTCTCCCTCACTCTCAAATAAATAAGTAAATCTTAAAAAAGAAACAAAACACTTTATGCTTATGAGAACTGCATTGTCCAATATGGTATCCACTAGTCACATGTGGATATTGAGCACTTGAAATGTGACTAATGTAAATTGAGATGCAAATACACAATAAATTTCATATACAGTATAAAATGTATAATATCTCATTTATAATTTTTATATTGATTGCATGTTGAAATGATATTTTGAATATATTGTTCATGCAAATTTTCCTTGTTCTTTTAACTTTCTTAATGTGGCTATAAGAAAATTTAAAATTATGTATGTCACTTGTAGTATGTTCCTATTGTACAGTGCTGTTCTAGATAATATAGGAAGGCAAACTAAATAATGCCACTAAGGGCTCTTGAAAAATTAGCTTTAATGTAGAAATATACTTGATTTAAATATGCAGAAAAGTATAACTGGCTAAGGCATTTAAGCCATCAAGAAAAACAATAACAAACAACAAATTACTTATTCAGCAAGCAGGATGTACTATAGAGAAATGAAAAAGTAAATAAATTCAAGTCTGAAATAAAATACTCCCTGAGCATAATTTCCTGAATGTTATCATTTAATTGATTAAGTGTAGAACAATAAAAGATACTTTTGTTAAATGTTATTTATAGAATGATTGATCATTATTGTGCATAATCACAATTTTAACTGGGAAAGTTTTATTATATCTTAGAGAAACATTAATAATTATAATATCCAAATGCTCCAGAATTATGTTTAAATATTTAGTATTGAATTATTAAAAATTTCCTTCTATGTTTAGTATTTTCTTACAAGTTTCATCTGACAGATGAAACTGCAACATTTAAGATGATTTTTTTAATCATTAAATTTTATTCTTATAAAAAACTCAAAGCTAATTTGGAAGAAGAATTAAGTAATGCAGGTTTAGATAGAGCAATGCTTTGACCATATCAATTTATTTTATTTTTCAAAGAAAAGAACTTTTAGAAACTATTACTATCGATAGTTATATAAAGTAAATTTCTTGAATCGACTAAAACTTAGCACTTCGTAATGAATCATGTATCATTACATATTATCTACCTTTTTTTTAAAAAAAGGTCTAACTCTTTTCTGTCAAAAATAAAATTCATACTGCTTTGTATTACTCTCTTTCTCCCTGTCTACTTCTTTGTGCATGGAGGTCATATTGGATTTGGTCTTAACTGAGTGCGAATCTTAATTCTATTAGTATTTATCTGTTTTTTGCAAGTTCTCTGACACTCTTACTTCTGAGTAGTTGTAAAATATTCAGATTATATTATCTATTGTGGTTTGTTGGGAATATGTGAATCTGAGAGACAGAATGTTTTACCGATGTGACATCCAACTCCATACAAAATTGAGATAATAGATATTGTAATAAAAGTTATGAGAATGTGGTTTCACTCTCTTTTCAAAATATCTTTTTTTTTTTTAAAGATTTTATTTATTTATTTGACAGAGAGGGAACACAAGCAGGGGGAGTGGGAGAGGGAGAAGCAAGCTTCCTGCTAAACAGGGAGCCCAATGTGGGGCTCAATCCCAGGACCCTGGGATCATGACCGGAGCCGAAGGCAGACGTTTAATGACTGAGCCACCCAGGCGCCCCATCTCAAAATATCTTATTGTACTGTACTTACCTTTCTCTTGTAATGATGTGAGATGATACAAGTCCAACAGAATGAGATGAAATGAGGTGAATGGCATAAGCTTTATGATGTAGCCCTGGGCTACTATTGACCTACTGAGGATACATCAGAAGAAGGATCATCTGCTTCTGGACTGTGGTCGACTGGGGATAACTGAAACCTTGAAAGGGAGACTACTGTAGTCAATATCCATTTGTTTGGGGAGTGCCTGAGTAGCTCAGTCGTTAAGCATCTGCCTTTGGCTCAGGTCATGATCCCAGGGTCCTGGTATCCAGCCCCGCATTGGGCTCCCTGCTTTGCAGGAAGCCTGCTTCTCCCTCTCTTTCTGTCCCTGCTTGTGTTCCCTCTCTCGCTGTGTCTCTCTCTGTCAAATAAATAAATAATATCTTTAAAAAAATAAAAAATAAAAAAAAATATCCATTTGTTTGTCTAAAATTTTTCAAAGATAATTTACTAATGGGAAGGAGTGGCGTATTAGGCACTCCTGGTTTTACTACAACACAGATAGTATGATTCTCGTGTTTTCCGTGTATGGATGAAAGTCTACATGTTAGAGGATGGGCAGTAGTATTGAAATCACATAGTAATGATGTATGGGGTCCTTGCCTTATGGAAGAATATGAGACAATGATAGATGACTGAATAAGGCATTTGTAAATGGAAAGAGAATATAAATGTGGACTTGTCTAATCCCCAATTATGTAAATAAAAGTAAATTTGAATATCTATCAAGATTGTGTTATAAAATGGAGGGGGATAAATTCTAGTGTTTAAACTACCTCAGAAGACAAAATTGCCTCCCTTATATTTTATTCTTTTTTGGACATGACTGCACTACCTAATAGAATGGCTGAACTAGGGAATTTTGTGTAGGCTGCATGACTGAATAGAAAAGTGGGGTCACATTTTTTTTATCCAGTGAGTACCAGCTTATTGTTCTGCATAGTTCTTTGAATGGCTGTTTTAAAATTTTTCCATCAAGTATTTACTCCTGTGCATTGCTAAAGGACACAGGGAATATATTTATGGTGAATTTAATTTTTAATTCATTTTAAAAAGTTAATTCAAAATGATTACTGTTACATGATTATTGTATTTTCTTAAGAAAATTCTTTTACTAAGAAGTAATAAAACTAGAAAGAACATTTCAACTTCATTTATATCAGCTTCTCACATCATTCCCCTTTGGCACAATCAGTGTAAACGAGTCTCAATCTATTTTGGTTTTCATTGGCATAAAAAAGGACTAGCAGTTCCTCTCTGGAAGCCAGCGAAAGAGAAAACACAGAAAATCAGTTCTTAAAATTTAAAGTGCTCTTTTTTCTTGGCAGTTGTAACTGTGACTCACAGTTCAGGAGTGTGGTGAAAATGTAGGTGTGACATAGGTGTGACACATCATTGTAAAGTTGCTTGCTTAAGAACATCAACAATTTCATGTACTCAAGACTGCCTTAAAAAAAAGAAAAGCAAACCTAGAGAAAGTTCATTTCTTGTTCTAGATAGTTTCTCTAATTTCTTCAGGTATAATCCTAAGTAACAATACAGGATGTCTTTCCTAAAAAAAGAAAGAAAGAAGGAAGGGAAGATGGAAGGAAGGAGGAAGGAAAGAGGGAAGGAAGGAAGGGAGGAAGGAAGGATGGGAGAAAGGAAGGGGAAGGAGGAAAGAAGGAAGGAAAGAACAAGAAAGAAAGAAAAAGAAAGAAAGAAAGAAAGAAAGAAAGAAAGAAAGAAAGACAGAAAGAAAAAGAAAGAAAGAAAGGAAAGAAAGAAAGAAAAAAGAAAGGAAGAAAGAAAGAAAGGAAGAAAAAGAAAGAGAAAGAAACTATATTAAAGAAAAGAAGTCTACTTAGGGGGAAAAACATTGCTTAGGAGTGCCTGCCTGCTATTTCAAGATTCAACACAATCTTCTGGATTTTAAATTACAAAGCATTGACTTGAGGAGGAACAAAAAGAAACTTCAGTGCCAAATCAGGCCACTGAAAGGAACATATCCTCCCAAGAATGATGATCTGTAATTAATGCCAATTGTTTGAGAAAGATTAGAAACTATACACCAGCCCAAAGGAAAAGTATAGTGATTTCCACCCACTATTTTTATAGAGAGAAAGTGTGATTAGATTCAGTGGAAAAGCATATTGTGAGGTGGTAAGGATGATGGAGACTTACAGCACTCCAGAACAGTTTAAGTAAAAATGGTGAAAACAAAGACAATGAAACATTCATTTTAGTTTAAAAAATAATTTAAGGGGCACCTGGGTGGCTCGGTTGGTTGAGCGACTGCCTTCGGCTCAGGTCATGATCCCAGGGTCCTGGGATCGAGCCCCGCATCGGGCTCCCTGCTCAGCGGGGAGTCTGCTTCTCTCTCTGCTCCTCCCCCTTCCACTTGTTCTCTCAATCTCTCTCTCTCTCTCTCAAATAAATAAAATAAAATAATAAAAATAATAAAAAAATAATTCAAATAATTCTTTATTATGACCTTCTACTCTCTTGTATGACTTTCATTTCTTGTACCGGTCCTGGCTAAACATTCCTTAGATTCTGAACAAATATTTTTCTTTGTGTTCAGTGCTCATACGCAGCTCATGATTACGTGTGGCTGAATTTACTCAACTGCACATGGAGTTTCCAAAATAAGTTTCGTTTCACACCTTATTTAGGCATTAAAAACACTTCTTCACAGCTCCTACTGTATTTTTCTGGTTAGCTCAGGCCAGAACTCTCCACCACAACATATTCTACATTCTTTTCCAATTAACTATTCCCATGTAAAAAACACTCCCAAAACTTAGTGGTTTAAATCAATAATTTCTCATTAATATGTCTCATAGTTCTGCAAGTTGCCTCTGCTCAACTGAGTAATCATTTCTTTTAGTTGCAGAGAGATAATGTCTAAGGATAGATCAGTCTGAATTCTTAAGTGTGCTGGACATTCAAAGTGGGTACCTAACTCAGATGTTTGGTACTTTGGTGCTTCTTTCCCTATCTCTCCGTCCATGGTATCTCATTTCCTCCTCATGCCTTTGCTTTCTTAAGCATGCTGGACTCAGGATTATCGGCACTTCTTGTAAGAAGCTGGATTCCAAGAACAGGAAGTAGAAGCTGAATGCCTAATGAAAGGCTACATCAAGAACTGACACAGAATATTTTTGCCTTTATTTTATTGGTGAAGGCAGTCAGTAGGTCTGCTCAGATTCAGAAAAGTTAAGAAATAGATTTCAATTATGATGGGAAAGGGTAATGCCACAGTGCTGAAGAGCATATAAGATGGGAAATACTGTTATGTCTCTCTTTAGATAACTATCTGCCATCTATTTATTATTTCTTCAAATATATGAACTTCATTCCTGCTTCCTTCCTCCTCTGTACACCAAAACTTTCTAAATGCTCTCACTTTTACTTCATAGTGAATATTGAAAACATAAAATGGGTGCAACCTCAAATTTCAGCTCCCAGTTCTATAAGGATTTTTGTATCTGCCCTCATCTTTCTTTTTCTCTCCCATTACAATGGGGAAGGATCTGCTTGCAACAAAAACTCAACCCTCCACATATGCTATGGATTTTATCCCTACATTCTTTCTTGGCACCTCATCATGCCACTTAATTTCTTCTCTTCAAGGTCTTTGATTTGTCTCTTTCTACTCTTTAATTCTCTGTTCATATAACATGGCTCAATATTCCCCATTGTTACGACAAACAGGCACACATTGAACAAAACAAAACAGAAGTTTGTGTTCTATGTTCTCATTCAATATCTATGAGGCTATCATCCTGCTTATCTCTTGGTTTCACCACAAAATTTTTTGAAAGAGTCGTCATCATTCCCTTCCTTTGTATATTCACTCTATTCTGAAGGAGCTTTTCAAATGTCAAAACAAATTCTCTAGTTTCTAAGTCCAAAGGGTCCTTTTTAGTATATCATATTAGAAATCTCAGCTGCCTTTGACAGAATAGACCATTTATTCTGGCATAAAATATACCGAAGTTTTGCTGTTTCTGCCTCAATGTCTCAAAACAATTTTAGGGAAATAGTTCTTTCTGAATTTAGTTAAATTTGCCATAGGGCCTCGAGAAGAACTTGAGGACAGAAACAATGACCATTTCCTCCAATGGCTTAGTTAGGTTAGTGTCACTATGTCCAGCTTCCTTACCCTTTAAGATGAGTTTGTCCCAGAAGTTTCTTCACCATCTTAATAAAATTCTAGTGTCTATTCCCACCAGCCCATTGGACAATTTTGAATTGCAGTTTAAGCTAAGTTTGTACTAGTAATGTACTGGAAAAATAAAAAAATGTTTTTTTTTTCATAAAAATATTGGAAAATAGGAGCCCTATAGTTATTTCTAATAAAATTTCAATTTCTTAGGAGAGAAAATAGTCCCTTTGTAACAAATGTATTTGGTCCCATAAAGGACAATACAAAATTTAATATCCAATACGTTGTGTTGAATGGGAAAATAAAAATTAAAAATCCATCAATAACATGATCTTTTTTTCGTGAGTTGTTTAAAAATTAGCTATGGGAATAAATCCATGAGCTTTTAAAGAATTCTATAACTATGTTTATAAATGGTTGGTATCTTAAAGGTGGATTAAATCATTCTTTTCTTGTATAGTTATTTTTTTTTAAAGTATTTATTTATTTATTTGAGAGAGAGAATGAGAGAGAGAGAGCACATGAGAGGGGGGAGGGTCAGAGGGAGAAGCAGACTCCCTGCTGAGCAGGGAGCCTGATGTGGGACTCAATCCCGGGACTCCAGGATCATGACCTGAGCCGAAGGCAGTCACTCAACCAACTGAGCCACCCAGGCGCCCTTTTCTTGTATAGTTAAACAAAAATTTAACTATGCTAAGCTGAATCACTCTTACCTCTATCAACTCTTTGACTTAATGCTTTGTTACAATTTCAGCAGGTGGAAGTATAAATGAAAAATGAAATTTGGTACATTCTCTCCTCTGCAATAGACTGTGATTATAAAGGTTTTTTTTTTTATATATAGAATTTGGAATATAAGGGGGAAAAAGAGCTCAGTTGGCAGGCTATTCAGAAATATCAGAAAGATCAAATATTTAGAGTCCTGATTAAGATTCAGAATTCTGAATAAGTTAAGATCTTCACTGAATGAGCTTGGGCCAATAAAACATGTTTATGGGACCTGTGATGGTTAATTTTATGTGTCATCTTGATTGGAGCTCAGGATGCCCAGGTATCTGGCTAAATAGTATTCCTGGGTACCTCTATTGGGGTGTTTCTGGAAGAAACTAGCATGTGAATGGTGAATTGACTAACACAAAGGACTCTCCCCAATGTGGATGGTCATGATCCTATCCATTAAGGACATGAATAGAACAAAAACGTAGAGGAAGGTTGAATTCACTCTCTGCCTGACTGAACTGGGACATTAGTTTTCTGCTGCATTCCATTCTCCTGGATCTCAGGCCTTCAGACATGTACTGAAATCTGTATCATTAGCTCTCTGGCTCACGGGCCTTCAAATTACACCACCAGCTTTCCTGGGTCTCAGTTTGTGGATGGTGACTGTGGGGCTTCTCAGGCTATATGAGCCAGTGTCTTATAATAAACCTCATTTTATTCTTTTATTTTTTTTCACTTTTTAAAATTTTATTATGTTATGTTAATCATCATACATTACATCATTAGTTTTTGATGTAGTGTTCCATGATTCATTGTTTGCATATAACACCCAGTACTCCATTTAATACGTGCCCTCTCTAATACCCATCACCAGGCTAACCCATCCCCCCACCCCCCTCCCCTCTAGAACCCTCAGTTTGTTTCTCAGAGTCCATAGTCTCTCATGGTTCATCTCCTCCTCCAATTTCCCCACCCCGTCATTTGACATCTTGGCTTTTTCCATAGTTTGGCTATTGTGGACATTGCTTCTATAAACATTGGGGTGCATGTGCCCCTTCAGATCACTACATTTGTCTTTGGGGTAAATACCCAGTAGTGCAATTGCTGGATGGTACAGTAGCTCTATTTTCAACTTTTTGAGGAACCTCCATACTGTTTTCCAGAATGGCTGCACCAGCTTGCATTCCCACCAACAGTGTAGGAGGGTTCCCCTTTCTCCACATCCCCGCCAACACCTGTCGTTTCCTTACTTATTAATTTTAGCCATTCTGTCCGGTGTGAGGTGGTATCTCATTGAGGTTTTGATTTGGATTTCCCTGATACCGAGTCACATTCAGCACTTTTTCATGTGTCTGTTGGCCATTTGGATGCCTTCTTTGGAAAAATGTCTGTTCATGTCTTCTGCCCATTTCTTGATTGGATTATTTGTTCTTTGGGTGTTGATTTTGTTAAGTTCTTTATAGATTTTGGATACTAGCCCTTTATCTGATATGTCATTTGCAAATATCTTCTCCCATTCTGTCCGTTGTCTTTTGGTTTTGTTTACTATTTCTTTTGCTGTGCAAAAGTTTTTTATCTTGATGAAGTCCCAATAGTTCATTTTTGCCCATGCTTCCCTTGCCTTTGGCAATGTTTTTAGGAAGAAGTTTCTGTGGCTGAGGTTGAAGAGGTTGCTGCCTGTGTACTCCTTTAGGATTTTGATGGACTCTTGTCTCACATTTAGGTCTTTCAACCATTTTGAGTAAAGACAGTCTCTTCAACAGATGGTGTTAGGAAAATTGGACAGCCACATGCAGAAGAATGAAACTGGACCATTACCTTACACCACACACAAAAATAAACCTCATTTTATATTTATATAAAATATGATCCCATCAGTTCCATTTCTCTGGAGAACACTAATACTAGACCTCAATGGCAAAAGATGCTAATATTTGGCTAATTATTACTTTTTTTTTTTTAAAGATTTTTATTTATTTATTTGAGAGAGAGGGAACACAAGCAGGGGGAGTGGGAGAGGGAGAAGCAGGCTTCCCGCGGAGCAGGGAGCCCGATGCGGGGCTCGATCCCAGGACCCCGGGATCATGACCTGAGCTGAAGGCAGACGCTTAACGACTGAGCCACCCAGGCGCCCCTGGCTAATTATTACTTATATTCAAGGATCAGTGGTGATATTATAACATACAAATAACACTTCTAAAATACTTGTTTTTTTATGTAATACATACCTCTAAGATGTTGTGCATATGAGTCTTTAACAGGAATGAATCAAAAATTTTTAAATCCATTCAATTTTAGATCATTATTTGTGTGAACTATGTCATATCACTTACTCTATTTAAAATAGAATGCTCTGGGGCGCCTGGGTGGCTCAGATGGTTAAGCGTCTGCCTTTGGCTCAGGTCATGATCCCAGGGTCCTGGGATCGAGTCCCACATCGGGCTCCCTGCTCCTTGGGAGCCTGCTTCTCCCTCTGCCTCTCTCTCTGTCTCTGTCTCTCATGAATAAATAAATAAAATCTTTAAAAAAAATAAAATAAAATAGAATGCTCTGATGTATTGACAGAGTCTACATGTGCATGTGAACACAGGGCCTAAAAATAATCAAGAAATGAACAGCATAAAAACCTCATAAATGACAACAAAATTGTGACATATTTTTATGAACAGGAAATTTGGGATATGAAGAAGACAATGCAAAATATGAAAAACACTAATTTATATACAGTGTTTTGTGTTTTCACAATACTTAAAGCTATTTACTTTAGGAATATAATAACATCTATAAAATGTATGGCATACACTTACAATATATTCCAAAATATTACACATATATATTTAAAGGTCTTCAAAAACTTAATTGTCTTCAAAAAGTGTGAAAACCTTGAAGATTTTTTCTAATATAAATTCCTTACTTTATATATATAATATATATAACATATATATTATATTTATATTAAGAAATTATAAATATAGAATCTTAGATATATTATATATAATAAAACATATAATATATAATATAAATCAAGCTAAAGTTATTTTGTTTTTATGAATATCTAAATTTGTACTATGACTAGCTTCAGGTCACATTTCTATAAGATACTATTTTAAAAATCAATCATACAGTGAATAGTAAATTGTTTTAACCCTCTGGTACTTTCTCTTAAGTTATACAATAAAACATATAGAGAACAAAAAATCAGATGAGAAATAATTGATTGGGTAGGAGAAGACAGATATAAGGCAAAATAAAGCTTTAGCTACCTAATTTATATTTAAATTTTGTATGGACCAGTTATGTAGCAAGTAGGGAAGGTTAGGCTATAGGTAAGGGAAGTGACCTTTAGCTTCACCAAAGCCAATTCCTTCATCTGTGTCCTCAGTTCATTCCATGTCATCTTTGGTGATTTTGTTCTGTTTTCCTTATTCTGCCCTGCTTCTCAAAACTTTCTCCTTGAAATCATTTTTTAACTACAAAAAATCTCATGATTTTCTAGTCTTCAAAATACTTTTCCCTTGCTACCACTCCAATGTAATGTCTTCTCTTCTCTTCTAATATCAAATTTCCCTGCCAGTCCTTTAACTCTTTGCTGCATTTTGATCTCACTACTCTTTTAACACTACAGCAATGACTCCACGATGGCAACTTTCATAGAATTTTCAGAAATCTTTTCCTCCTCAATTACTCAGTAGCCTTTTGTAAAAGGTTACACTTTTCTAGATCAATAGTCTCTTCTACAGTGTGGATGCAAACTCTAGAGTCTAGATGTGCTCACTCTAGAATTCAGACATGGGTGGAGATACTTGGAGATCCAAAGAGTCTAGGTCAGGACATGTGGGGAAATGCTACTGGGAGCCACTTTTCATAAGTTGCTTCCTGGGAAATAACTAACCCTGGGGAAAGAGAAAATGAAGCCCACAGATTTCCAAAAAGGATGAAGATTCAGAGTTTAAACTGAAGATTATTCAAAGATATTACATGTCCCCCCTGAATCATTTGGCTCTAGGTCATGGTTCCATAGAAATCATTAAGAGATGACCAGAGCTTAAGAATAGAAAAGCAAAAAACATTTCACTGATATATTCATGAAAAACTGAAATACAAAATTCTGTTGACTTTTCAATAGCAAAGGAACAATGACTGAGAGGAGATCTTTACACTTCACAAACATTTAGAACATTTGTTCTGTATAGAATTTATATAATTAATGTATGAGAGTCCTTCATGTTGTAGTTTAAAGTATAAGACTGTCCACACACATTTTTGGAATTTCTTCAGGGAACAGTTACTCAAATAAAAAAAATATATGTGTCATTAAACTCAGCAATCTGACTCCTGAAATATATACAAAAGAAATAAAACTGACAGTATATAAAGATATATGCATAAGAATATTCATCCCAGAATTATTTCTAAATAGCAAAATTGGAAATGGAGTTTTTTTTTTTTTTTTAAGATTTTACTTATTTATTTGACAGAGAAGAGACACAGAGAGAGGGAACACAAGCAGAGGGAGTGGGAGAGGGAGAAGCAGGCTTCCCGCAGAGCAGGGAGCCCGATATGGGGCTCCTACCCCGGACTCCGGGATCGTGACCTGAGCCAAAGGCAGACGCTTAACTGACTGAGCCACCCAGGCACCCTGGAAATGGAGTTCTTATCATAATAAGAAAATAGGTAGACAAAAATGGTTTATGTGTGCCATGGTAATACACATCATGGAAAATTATGTGGCCATTAAGGAGAAGAGATCGTTGTCGTTTCAGTTTAATTGAGAGAGAGTTCTGGAGGTTATTTTTAGATAGGAAGTCAAGGTGTAGAAAAAGTTGTATATCATTTCAATATTTCAAAAAAGAGGAGGGATGAACACTAAGTGTGATGGTTAATTTTATGTGTCAACTAAGTCATGGATATTCAGACATTTGGTCAAACATTATTATGGATGTGTCTGGGAAAGTGTTTCTGGAAGAGATTAACATTTGAATTGGTAGACTAAATAAAGTAGATTGCCTGCTACCCCCACCTGTGTGAGTCGGCCTATCCAGTCAGTTGAAGGCCTGAATAAAATAAAAAGATTGACTTTCTCATGAATGAGAGGGAACTCCTCTTTCCTGATTACACTGAACTGGGACATTGGTTCTTTCCTGCCTTCAGACTCAAACTGAAACATTGGCCCTGTCTGGGGTCTTGCATTCTTACTGGAACTGCACCATCAACTCTCCTGGGTCACTAGCTTGCTGACTACAGATCTTGAGACTTTTTAGCTTCCATAATCATGTGAGACAATTCCTAATAATAAATATATAGCCCATTAGTTCAGTTTCTCTGGAGAACCCTGAATAATACACAGTTGATGTAATAATGCAAAGCCTCAGACTATGAAATCAGCTACACACAAATTAGAGTCTTTAACCAGAATTAGGTTTTACTAATAGTTACAAAGATAAAAAAAATCACAAGGCACGAACAATGCCGGGAGATGTCAGGGATCGCAACAGAACTAATCAGGTGCTTTCTTGACATCGAATATGTTTTTTTTTTTTTTTTTAAAGATTTTATTTATTTATTTGAGAGAGAGACTGAGAGAGAGAGAGCATGAGAGGGGGGAGGGTCAGAGGGAGAAGAAGACTCCCCGCCGAGCAGGGAGCCCAATGCGGGACTCGATCCAGGGACTCCAGGATCATGACCTGAGCCGAAAGCAGTCGCTTAACCAACTGAGCCACCCAGGCGCCCAACATCGAATATGTTGTGGCCCAGATTAATATGTGAGGTTTCCAAGAAATGATACCAGGGTGCCTGGGTGGCTCAGTTGGTTAAGCGACTGCCTTCGGTTCAGGTCATGATCCTGGAGTCCCGGGATCGAGTGCCGCATCGGGCTCCCTGCTCAGCGGGGGGTCTGCTTCTCCCTCTGCCCTCTTCCCTCTCGTGCTCTCTGTCTCTCATTCTCTCTCTCTCAAATAAATAAATAAAATCTTAAAAAAAAACAAAAAAACAAAAACAAAAGAAATGATACCAGCCACATAAATTATACCCAAAAAAGCCATCTCAGTCATAAACCATCTCCATCATCCTCAGATGGTCACAAACTTACATGACATCTCCAGGGGAGCCATGTTTAGCAAATGCCATTAACTTGTTTGCCAGGAAGCCTATCATGACCAGTTTTACAAGAAGCATAGATCAATCACATCACCTGACTTTTATTTCCTGGGAATACCAATGCCTTTCCAGAATTGAGAATAGATGGCAGATCTGCTGCTTTCACCATTTACTTTCTGGATGCTGCTATGGATTATGCAGCAGTTGAAGCAGAGGCACGAAAAAGCAAATAAATAAAGTTTCATGAAAAATAAAGACAATCTATTTAAGAGGTCTTCATTTATGTAAAATAGTTATGCATTGGAGTACACATGTTTTAAGAAGTTTCTTCCCTCATAACACCTGTTACAGTGCCTTGCATACTGTAGGTACTCAATA
This sequence comes from Leptonychotes weddellii, assembly GCF_054177405.1. NCBI lineage: Eukaryota > Metazoa > Chordata > Mammalia > Carnivora > Phocidae > Leptonychotes > Leptonychotes weddellii. The sequence goes on from NC_138369.1 coordinate 173,373,324, forward strand.
AATATTTCTCAAAAGAATGCAGAAGTCTACTGTTCAAATAACTTATGTAACCCAAAATTTTCTTACATAATATATAATAATTTAATACTATTTTAAAATTAAATGTTGCCCTCACTCCCCACATAAGTTATTCTGTTGAAAAATTTCAGTGGAATGTGTTAGACTGAGAAGAATAAATTTCACTAAAAGATTTTCGGCATCTGATTTACCAGTGAAAATTGATGTGATACTAAAACAGACAAAAAATTCTCAAACCTTATTTCATCAACTGCCTTGGAAATATGCTATGAATATTGAAATCATGAGTATTATCATTTTTCTCATTCTCTTTTTACAGATTTTTTTTTTTTAAAGATTTTATTTATTTATTTGAGAGAGAGTGAGAGAGAGAAAGAGCACAAGAGTGGGGAGCAGGAGAGGGAGAAGCAGACTCCCCGCCGAGCAGGGAGCCCGATGCGGGACTCGATCCCGGGACTCCAGGATCATGACCTGAGCCGAAGGCAGTCGCTTAACCAACTGAGCCACCCAGGTGCCCATTTTTCTCATTCTCTTAATGCACATGTGAATCCCATCTTTGATTCACATTGTGGATAGTCATATTTTTCAACCTGATTGTCTCAAAAGGTAAATTTTAAATAAAGGTCCATGTTTATGACTAAAAGTGTTATAAGAAAATTGAAATGCGGGCACCTGGCTGGCTCAGTGGGTTAAGCGTCTGCTTTCAACTCAGGTCACGATCTCAGGACCCTGGAATCGAGGCCTACATTGGACTCCCTGCTTGGTGGGGAGCCTGTTTCTCCCTCTCCCCTGCTTGTACTCTCTCTCTCACTCTCTCTCAAATAAATAAATAAAATCTTAAAAAAAAAGAAAAAGAAAAGAACTCAGCTGCCTTGATGTTGATATTTTGCCAAGGATAAAAGGCAATCTTAGCTTAACATTATCCTGACCTCCAAGATTCTGTAAGTCTTCTTTAACATATAAAAATTCCTTTGGAAACTTCCTTTATCTCTACCTCCCAAGATATATGTTGGCAGTCATCTCCCAAGCATATGGCCCACTGATTTACATCTGAAGGGTCTCATGACTAAGGTTTTATTAGACAGGAATAAATTACATTTTCCTAAGAATAGCTAGCTCCTCAAGGTCCTGAAACCCTTGCTTCCAAAATTCCTTAGAGACTTACACTATCCCTAACCCCCTCCCAACTTGACAGTATATAATTGGCCACTTCTCACAACCCCAGTGCAGCTCTGCCCATGGGTCCTGTACCCATGCTTTAATAAAATCATCTTTTTGCAACAAAGACGACCCAAGAATTCTTTCTTGATCATTTGCTCTGAACCCCATTTCCACATCAACATTGTCCGATATAAAAATAAGAGAAATTTATGTAAATGTTAAGTTACACAGAGCAATGTTACATAAAGCAATGCATCTCCTAAAAAACAAGAGTGTAGAAAGGAAGAGATCGTTTTCAAAATTAGTAGCAAAACAGTGCAATGGTATTTGCTTGTTTCCCCTTTACCTCCTTCTCCAACTCCCCCTCCTCCTCTTCCTTCTCCTTATTCTTCTCCTCCATTTCCTATTGTTTTCCTCCTGCTTGTCATACTGCTCTTCTCTATGTTCTAGCCGTCACAATTTTCTGTGATTGGGTGAAAAAAATCCTGAGATTTGATGAAAAAGTAAAGGTAATGAAAATATAAACTTAAAGAAATATTTTGTATCAGTCAGAAAAACAGAAATACCAAATTAGGTATTTTGAAAGACATAACATAATGTAGGGAAAACTGTTTCACAGTTGTTGGCAGGTTGGGAAGCCAAAAGGGGACTATTCAGATGCAGACAGACCAGGCTAGGGGATGCAGTGCTCATGGAAACCTGGAGAATTGGAAAAGGGACCTCTTGAGGACAAGGCTGAGATGTCTCAGGAGGAACCATTGCCTGGCTGTTGCTGGTACCTCTGGGAGGGAGGGTGCCTGATGCTGGCCCTGAGGACTGAAGGATCTGGAACTGGAACCAATAGCTGCGGGGCTGCTGCCTGGCCAGATGTTCATGGTGGGGAAGAGCTGGTAGGAACGGCATGCAAATAAAACAGAATTAGGTCCTTTCTCCACACTCCTTTCTTTCTGCTCTCCATCTGGTTCCCCTGATGAGAAGAAATAGTAGGAAGCCAGAAAGAAAGGAAAGGGTTTGTTGAGGAGCAGTCCTCATATCACAAACCAAAGCAAAAGAGAATGTTCTATGTTTGGAGCTAAAAGACAGCAGATGAAAGAGTGGCACCATCTTTTGGTGGTTCAAATATTGAACCCTAAAACTCCATTACTCACATTAAAGGTAAACGTATTTCTTCCAAGGGGAAGAATTCTTAAAGTCCCAGGAGAGAGTAAAGTGTGCATTGTATTTTTCAAAACATGTTTCCTTTGTCACATAAACTATGTATGAACTTAGATATGGTTTTTCTCCCTTCACAACTATAAAGAAAAGACATTGGAAATATTTTTGAAGTGCGCTTTATCATTTGGTGTCTTTTCCAATTCTTTTAAGTTATGATGCATGGTTGTTCATCCTGAGTAAATGTATGTATTTCAATAGAAGCCATATTGATTGACCAGTTCTGATGTTCACATTTTAAATATTCCCCATATTACTTCTGTATAAATCTTGATTCATTAGCATTGAGAAAATAAATATGAAGTTTAAAGTGATATTTTTAGCTTTAAGATGTATGTGATCTGTTGCAAAGTAAAGCTTATCTTATAGCTATGTCCAAGTCAACAAATTTCCACCAATATAGACCATGACTGAACCAGTTTTTTTTTTTCAAGAATTACTTACAGAAACAGAGAACTTCTAGAGAACACTTTAGTTATGAAACTTTTGAGGACATTTTAAATGTAAAAAATTATGTTTACTTGATGAAGCAACTGAGGCATAACAAATTACTCACCTGTGGATACCACACCTGGAGTGACAGAACCCCTCAGCATCCCAGATTTCATAATGTCTAACTACTGTACTAAGTTCTTTGCAAAAATTATTTCTGGGCAATGGTATACTCAGGCTCTTATATAGGGAGTCTGATTTATAACATGTCAGACTAAGGAATTAGGCTTTACAGATCATTTTTTTAACCTCACTATTAATTTAATTTTTTTCTGCTCTTCTTTCATTTAATCTCTTCCAAAGTTCTCAATATATAAATTCTCCTTGCCTACCTGTCTGTTGAACAACTATTTATCAGTCGGTGATGCCATTATTACTATCACCAGAACAATCAATATTCAAATTTAAGTCAAGGAGCCTGCATTCAATTGTTTTCAAACTATTGGCATGGGATGTGTTATATTTAAACACTTAATTTGATATACTATATGAAATAGCTAAAAATTAAATGGGGTTGCAACCTATCAAATATATTTTCATGACCTGCTCAATCACTGTACTTTATCAATGAATACAGAACATTTAACACGATATATATATATATATATATATATATATATATATTTTTAAAGATTTTATTTATTTATTTGACAGAGAGAGACACAAGCAGGGGGAGGGGAGAGGGAGAAGCAGGCTTCCCACGGAGCAGGGAGCCCGATGTGGGGCTCCATCCCAGGACCCTGGGATCATGACCTGAGCGGAAGGCAGACGCTTAACGACTGAGCCACCCAGGCGTCCTAACATGAGATATATTAATTTTTATTTAGGAAAACAGGATTTCCCATGTCCTTGCCAGTCCTTGAATATTCACCAGATTATACCTTTTGCATAATGTAAGACCGGGGAGCTGCTTCCCCATCAAAAAAAAAAAAAAAAAGTCTCTCCGACAGCAGTTTCTTATCTGTCCTGTTTCTCAATGTTTCCTCTTTGCCTGAAAGGTGTCTGACCATAGTTATCTCTCAATACCTATATGTTGAATGAATGAAGAAATTAATGAATGAATGCACTATTGTTTTATATGAAACCTGCTCTGTGTGGAGGAATATAGGCATGCACTTGATAGTTGATCATTTATAGAAATGGTATATTGGCATTTTATAATATATTCTTGAGCAATGAATTTACTGAGGTTATGTTTCATTAACATGATTTATAAAATTAAAAAATATATAATATTAAGCTAACCTGTTGCAGGGTATGCTTTTAAAACCCTGTATCCCATCACTGCTGCACCCTTCAATTTCAGCACAGCTTTGATGACAATATCTGGTAGGCTGACTGTCTCACCTGAAAAGTCAAGTTTCTCTGCTTTTCTTTTTTTTTTTTTAAAGATTTTATTTATTTATTTGAGAGCGAGAATGAGAGAGAGAGAGAGCATGAGAGGGGGAGGATCAGAGGGAGAAGCAGACTCCCTGCTAAGCAGGGAGCCTGATGCGGGACTCGATCCAGGGACTCCAGGATCATGACCTGAGCCGAAGGCAGTCGCTTAACCAACTGAGCCACCCAGGCGCCCGTTTCTCTGCTTTTCTACAAGAAGCTTTTTTCTAAAGCTGAACAGGGTCACTCAGTCTTCCTGAAGGTGCCACACAGAAGTTCAGGGACATTAAGACTACTGGGAACAAGCTTGTCTTCTGGGGGATGGGAGTCAATGGAGAAATGTCCCAGCCTCCTGTCCTATTCAGGACAATTCTAACATCTGCTCTATACAGTTCTTTAAGGGTCCCGGAGGGATTCAACCCCAGATGCTCACAGCAATAACAACATCTCACCCACAATGGTGGAGGGAGGATGTGGTCAGCTCTACATGGGTCTTTTAGGTTGCTATGTATGACTGCATATGACAGACACCCAAAAAGGGATGCTTGTTTCACATATATTTTATCCTCAGGTTGCCCATGTCTGTTTCTGAATCTCTTCCTTTGCTGCCCTTTCCAAACCTCTAAAACCCAGATATTTTGCCTCCATATATTGTTTTATTCCCTACTGTTTATATCCCTTTGATATGATAAACACTTAGAATCATAGATTATGGCCTTGGCTTCGCTCAAATTTTGTTTCAATTTTCCCCTGCATGTTTATTGCTTCAGGCTACCTTGGATTTTTCCTCCTTCTTGATTTGACAAATTTCATAGGGCCCTCTTAATCTGTTTTTGTCTGTCCCATGTGCTGCAGATTATGTTCCTTCCTGGTTTACCCTGAACTTTTAGAAAATACTCAGATATAATCTATCACACATTTGAGACCAAAAAAATACTTTCAAAGTTCTTTCTAATTTTTCTCACTGCAACATATTGCTCATATATGAATAGATTTAATACATTTAAGTGTATTTATCTCTAGAGATTATTTTTACTGTAGCATAATTATTAATAGCACAAAACCACTAATTCTGAGTCAAGATATTTCTGATTATGAACTTTGACAAGTCCAATTATTTTTTTAAATTATGTAGCAGTATGATTAAACTAACATTTGCCCAACTTTCCAAGGGTGTTATGAATTGCTGGTGTGTGGAATTCAATTATTTTTCAAATTGGTAGTGAAAGTACAAATTAATCTACTACGTCATCCTCTATTTTGAAGACAGAGACTGCAACATTTTCAGAAATACAACACATGGACTAATTGTTGGCAGTATTTCTTCTTACTCTCATCAGAACAAGATTGTGAAAACTTAGGTCATCCTTTATTTCCTAAAGGCCATTATCCAATTTCAACTACAGATGCATTTCTAAGACTAACAAGACTAAGAAAGAATTACCCAGGCATGGCACATTTCCATAAGTATCCTTTCTATTGTCCCACAAGGATCATTTCTCATTGCACTTAGTAGAATGTGACCCATCAATGGCTTTTATATTGGTGGCGCCCCCTTTTCAATGCTCATACCATGGAAGAGTTGGCAGTGTCTCTCCAATTTCTATTTAGTCCCAGAATTACTTTCCAAAATATACTCATAAACTTATCATTTGAATATTTAAAATGATGCACTTGAAAATTTTCATCCATCCATGTGTTTATTTATTCAAAAGCTATTTATTCAATCACTACTACATGTCATGATTTGAAAATATTTGTAAACTGACTGTTGGGCATTTTTCCTATATTTTTTATGGAAAACTATAGAACACTCAGAGAGGAAGAGGGTGGAAAATGAAAAGAAAAGAAAATTCGAAATTAATTTATCCAATTTCCTTTTTTTCCTATTGTTGTAATAGATTATATCACCGAAGCCCATATTAAGTAACTTGTCAGAAGTTAGCAAAATCAATTACAAACCAAACAAACAAACAAAAGAAAACAGATCTCTTAATTGTTCATCCAGTGTGTTTTTTTCTAATTATCAAACACTTTCTGAATTCAGGATGAGTTAAATTGATATCAATCCCATCATTTTAGTCATTCATTCATATAACAAATATTTAGTGGGTGCCTATTGTATGACAAAAACTATCATATAAACTTGACAACACAGACAGAAATCCCTATTATTGTGACTATTAGATAAATAAATAATACAGTATGTCAGAAGATTATATGTACTATGAAAAAAGACATGCAACAGTTAAGGGGCATTTAGAATGCAGAGAATGAATATAGAGTTGGATGAAACTTAAAAAGTCAATAACCTTCATTTAAGAGGTGTCATTGTATTGTTTTTTTTTTTTTTTTTTTTTTTTTTTTTTTTTTAAGAAAGGCAGACTGCCACCTGTAGCTCCTCATTTGGATGTGGTCTGGAGTCTTGGAACCTTGACTAGCCTACCTTCTCCTACAAATGGACCTTGAGAGCTTGTTTGGAAATTCTAGCAAGGGAGCGCAGCTACTCTTATATCCTTGGCTTAAGAACAGTCCTCCTCTATGGGGGAAGGTTGTCCTCTTAGATGGAGTGCGCAGCTTTGGGAAGGACACACAAGAGGTGAGGGAGGAATGGGACAACCCCCTAGCCAGCCAGATCAGCATAATCCACCCTGGCGATCAATGGGGTGATAGATGTCACAGCCAGATTGCCTTCACAACCTAAGAGGTGACATTTCAGCCAAAAATTGAAGGGTGTGAGAAAGTTCACCAAGTAGACATTTGAGAAAACAACATGTTTAGCAGAGGAAATAGTGCAAAAGTCGTAGGCTGTGTGAGAAGAACAGCTATATAGAGGTCAATGTAGCTGGAGAAAATAAGAGTGTGTCATAGAAAAGGAGGTCAGAGAAGCAGTGGGTGAGCCTGGACAGAAAGGGTCCTTTGGGTCATCAGAGGGAATTTGTATTTTACTCTGATGAAAATGAGAACCATGGCAAGGTTTTAATAAAAGTAATGACACAACTTATACCAATAGCTTTATTAAGAAGAGAATTTAAGGGCACAACCGTGGACAAAGGTTCACGAATCTGGGGGCTCCTGAAGTAACCCTAGCTCAGGCTAGGGTGGTCAGATCTGAGTGCTGCATTTCATGGGGAGGAAGAAAGGAAATATTTTCTCCCAACAAATTATTTCACAGGAGCTCATTTCTACCGCTATAGAAGAGAGGGCTCCGGTGACATCCCAGGTTCCAAATATGGATAATGAGACTGCCCCAAAAGTGAAATAGTGAGTATAATGTCATCCGGATAGATGTGACTTCTAGGGAGGACCATAGGAGATGTAGTTCCAAGGTCAGAGAGGTTTTCATAGCTCTGATCTTGCTACAGTGAGCTCAGATTCGAGGAATATGAGGAAAACTTAAGACTCCTTTTATTTACTTACTCTAGAATATTATCCTTCCATCTTTTTTCTTTTTGAGGTATGATCAACAATTAACAATTGTATATATTTAAGTTATACTACTTGATGATTTGATATGCATATACATTGTGAAATAATCATCACAGTCAAGTTAATGTATTATCACCTTATGTATTTACCATTTCCTCTTTTTTTTAACTTTTAAATTTTTAATTTTTTAAGTAATCTCCAACATGGGGCTCAAACTTGCAACCCTGAGATCAAGAGTCAAATGCTCCACCAACTGAGCCAGCCAGGTGCCCATTCTCTTTTTTCTGAGTATATAGTTAGACACTTAAGATCTACCCTGAGCTAATTTTAAGTATACAGCACAGTATTATTAATTATAATTACAATGATGATCTCTAAAACTTATTCATCTTGCAAAACTGAAATTTTGTACAACCTGACCAACATCTCCCCATTCCCCCCACCCCAGTCTCTAGCAACTTAACATTTTACCTTCTGCTTCTCTACCTTTGACTATTTTAAATTCCACATATAGGGGCCCTGGGTGGCTCAGTTGGTTGGGTGACTGCCTTCGGCTCAGGTCCTGATCCTGGAGACCCAGGATTGAGTCCCACATCAGGCTCCCTGCTCAGCAGGGAGTCTGCTTCTCCCTCTGACCCTCCCCCTTCTCATGCTCTCTCACTCTCTCTCTCTCAAATAAATAAATAAAATCTTTAAAAAAAATAAATAAATAAATTCCACATATAGGGCGCCTGGGTGGCTCAGATGGTTAGGCGTCTGCCTTCGGCTCAGGTCATGATCTCAGGGTCCTGGGATCAAGTCCTGCATCGGGCTCCCTGCTCCTTGGGAGCCTGCTTCTCCCTCTGCCTCTCTCTCTCTATCTCTAATGAATAAATAAATAAAATCTTTAAAAAAAAAATTCCACATATAAGTGAGATCATGCAATATTTCTTTCTGTGTCTGGCTTATCACTTAGCATGATGTCGTCCAGGTTTATTCATATTGTTACAAATCGCTGAATGTTCTTCATTTTAAAGGCTGAATAATATGCCTCTGTGTGTGTGTGTGTGTGTGTGTGTATGTGTACCACTTTTTCTGAATCAAGATGAAATTCAAAGCCTGAACAGACCAATAACAAATAATGAGGTTGAAATGGTAATCAAAAACCCCCCACCGAAGCAAAGCCCAGGACCAGAGGGCTCCATGGGTAAATTCCACCAAACATTAAAAATCAAAACAAAACAAACAAAACCCAATCTTTTTTAAACTTCTCCAAAATAAGAGAAAACTTTAAATTCACTTTATGAGGCCACCATCACCCTGATATCAAAACCCAAGACATTGCAAGAAAAGAAAATAACAGGTAAATATCCTTGGAACACAGGAGCAATGATCCTCAATAAAATACAAACAGCAGCACATTAAAAGGACCATACATCATGACCAAGTGTGATTTATCCCTGAGATACAAGGATAGTTCGACATATGCAGATCAACCAATGTCCTTAAATCTTTATACATATCATAATGTCTTTTCTGAAACCTATAATCAGATATATTTTAGAATTTAGAATTTCAGAGATACTCGGGGCAGCACTATGTGCATATACTGTGTATCTAACAGTCCTGGTAGGGTCTATCATCAAGCATAGTGTTATGTTAATAGAAAATCAGACGAATATTCACACTAAGTGGGGAAGAAAAACTATAAATAACCTTGTTTTTTCACTTCCGAAGTGAATGCAGAGCAGGTCAAATAATATTGCCCATTGAGTTATGAGAATACTTTCAGTTTTCAGAGGTTTTTGGGTTTTGTAATCACAGATAAGAGATTATGCACCTGTATTTTATCATATGTTTTATCTCAGTTGCTGCAAATATATAGTCACTCAATATAAAAACAGCTCAATAAATAAAAGAATTCAAATGTACTTTGTGGTGTATGGCCTTAAATTATGCCCAATATTATGTGCTGTCTTGGCCATCTGATAAAACCAAGCGGCCATGATGAATTAAAAAACAATTTAAAGATTTTTAGAATAGAAATACTTTGAGGAGCCTGGAGATTTAGTTGTCAAGTCTAAAAGGAGACTATATATAAAAGCTTAAGTTGTTAGATTTTTATCTGATCTAAATTTTAATATTGACAAAGTTGGGAAGAATATACTGACTATCCCTAATGTTCATCTGAGCACTGGTTGAATAATGAAATGCACATAAAATAGAAGATATGCTTAATTGAAACTTGTTCACATTTTTGTAGTTTACTGGAGGATGTGTTTTTGGCAGCATGAGAAACATAAAACACGTACAGACATTTTAATATATTTTTCATTGATGTCCAGAGGATGACTTCACAATGTATTTTATGTTGCCATAATTTTATGGCATGGGAGACACTTGTTTTCCATCACTTTTCTGATGTATTATTCCAAAGCCTCTGAAACAGAGAAAGTTCAATTGCTTACACAAAAACATAATTCACTTGCCATTAGATTTATTGAGGGAAAGAAGTTGCCTATTACATGTGTTCAATTTTTTACATTCTGGACTATATAGCTATTAAATTTAAATATCGGTAGGTAGACTCAAAACATGGTGTGATAAAATATTCATTCTATTAATGTTTCCACCAGTTTAATTCAGTAAATGTTAAGAGTTGTTTCAGTTATTCTTACTTTTCAAATACAATATTTTTATTAATATTGCAAGCAGTGAAAACAGTCAACAAAAATTTCCTTCCCTTTACACATTTCTATAAAAAATACAAAAAATAGCATTTTCTTATACAACAGGAACTAATAATATATTTATTTTCTTCCTGTTACATAAATTTATTTCCCAGAGCCCCTAGAAAGAAAAAGTTTCAGCAAGAGAAAGTCTCAATTTAATCATGTTTAAAACTCTTCCTAATATTCCTTAAGTCTCTGGGAAGAAAAAGCAATGCAAAACTTTATCAAAGATATGTATTCGCATATATGTTAAGTCTATCTCTGCCTATATTTGTCTCAAGGTCATTATATTATGCTACATTTTCTTTATCCTTGACAGGTGTACTCAATATTGCTCCCCACCCATTTTGGCTGCAAACATATTTACCAAGTGTTACTTATTTTTCCTCAGATTTTTCAACATTTTCTTCCTTTTTTATGTAACCTTTTGCCCTCACCATTGATACTAGTCTTAGAAAACTGTGTGAGAATATCAAGAGCATTTTTATATGAGTTCTGCCAACTTCATTTTGTATTCTAGAAGTTATACATCTCATATTTAGAAGTGCTTGGAAACAGCTGATGCATCTTTTTTTTTTCAAGATGATGCTAAAAGTTCCATCTAATTTAATGGACAGAACAGTTCTTTACAAGTTATGTTGTAAAAATATTCATTAACATTGATGGAAAGTGCTACTCAAACAGCAAAAAATAAGTCTGTAAAAGCTTATTAAGATTCAGAGGCTCAAATAATGCAACTTAAGAGTTTGAAAAACCAGTGAAATTCAGCTACAAGGGTTCTATCAGATGCACATTTCAAAAATGGAATTTCCGACAAAGATGATGAGTTTCTGTGTAACAATTCGGTTGTTGTGGTTTTTAAAAAGTAAAAAAAAAAGGTTTTCACTTTGAAAATGATATTCACAAAATGGCACTTGATTTGCCTGAGCTATGTAGCTGACAAGAAATTAAATTGGTCTTGCTTTGCCCATGAGTGTAGCATAACATGCAATTTAAGATTATTTTACACTAAGATATTTTACTTGGGCTATAAAAATGAGATTTGGGCTTTATATTTTTCTAATATATTGGTAATATGGAGTCTCTATGTAATCTTTCCTTTTTAAAGTGATATTTTGAAATATCTTTATTCTGAGACCATAATATGCATTTTATTTTTTTAATGAATTTACTTTTGATTATGTTTCAATCTTTATCTACGTGCCACTACTCACTTATGGAACACATGTAAATATTTTAGAGACCAGTAAGTTGAAACATAATTAATGTTCTATATAAGACTAAATGTCACCTGTTTTAATACTTTTGGAGAAAAATTGTAAATATTTTGTTGCTACATGTTAAAAACTTTGTTATGAATTAAAATGTGTTTTTTTAATGCAGTATTTTTATGTTTTTGGAAAAAAAGGGGTAGTGCTCATGTCCGTTTTGCCTGCCATATTGATGCAATTTTTCTTTTCAAAATATAAATAAGGAAAACAGTTTCAAGGAAGCTCAATACTTAAAGACAGAAAACAGTAAAAATTCCCAATATTGCTAAATAATTAAAAATTAAACTGATTATATATTGTTAGGGTTTATAGTTTTAAAAAGTCAGTCAAATATTCTTTCTCATAGTTGTAATTAAACAACTACATTGATGATCAAAATGCCTTTTCTTTCCATATTTCTGTAGGAGATGAAGAAGAACATCTTTAAAAATATTGGGTCAGATATCACATCATAACAGAAAGTCTTTCTCCTCAGAAAATAAATTATGCCTGAGGGATGCAAAAGATCAAATAATGGTTTAGAATATAAAACCAAATCTCTATCAACAAATTTATATTTTGTAAAGAGTAAATTCTTTCTCTACATATCCCATTGCCCATTTTTACTTCTAATCATTTATAATACTTCAGTCCCATTTTTCAAAGAAATTCAATGTGGTTTATTTATTTATTTTTCTCATTTAAACCTTTTGCCACTGGAGGTATGTAACTCAAAAGATTAGTCAAGGAAATGACATGGTGGTTTTGTGTTTCTTCATTGTAGAATTTTAAGTAAAGACAAAGCAATTTACATTTTTTTAAAAGATTTATTTATTTTAGAGAGAGAGAATGAGAACACTCAAGTGGGGAAGGAACAGAGGGAGTGGGAGAAGGAGAGGGAGAGAATCTCAAGCAGACTCCCCATTGAGCACAGAGCTGATGCTGGGCTTAATCCCAGGATCCTGAGATCATGACCTAAACCGAAATCAAGAGTTGGTTATTCAACCAACTTAGCTACTCAGGCAGCACCCTGCATTTTAAAAATTCTTTACTAATTGAGCATTGAATTAAAGAAACCTCAGATGTCAGGATAGTTCTCTTAAGGGTAAGACCAGTTTCTCTCCACCAAAATCATAGATTGTGAAGTGATATTAAGAATGAAAAGAAAGATAATTATAAGTAAAATGACAATGAAGGGGATGTCTTCGTGTTCCCACACCGACAGATATTCTATGGTCCTACATCTATGCTATTTTTTTCCTGGAAATGTGCAATTATTGTAAATATTACATGAATATTGGAAAACTGAATATGTTTAACATCAGCAGAAGACAATATATCAAAAATAAAAACACAGAGGGAATTTAAGAACATTGTTCCTATCCTGGATTTAAGAAACCGAACAACGGCAGTATGACAACAAATCTCCCTGTCTATTCCTTTAGCACAGGCAGAACTTGGAAATAGAAATATTTAGTTGTCAGAAACAAGTAATGTTCATAATGAGGAGGAAGTTGTTGCCGTAGAGATGAAATAAGCCAGTTCAGCTAACTTTTTGCACCAAGGTATTTGGACTTCTTTACAAAAGCCACTCCAACTTCCTACAGCAACACTCAGTAAGTCTGCAGATGGACCCCTTGTTGTAAAGTATAAAATTGCTAGTATGGGACATAGAAAGTACTATTTGGCTCCCAAGATTGAGGATGAAGAAGGGTTTTAGGTGTTGTTAAAATTTAAGAAAATCAAACTAACTTCATTGAGAATTGCTTGTGAGATGCCACATGTACTTAAGTTTCTTCTGTCACCAGATTTGTACCTGAGTGCCTATGTAGATATTGTTTTCTGTAAATAACCTACTTTTTTTCTCCATTCTCTACAATTTGTTGAAAGAATAAAGTCCAAAGTCATATCTGGTCTTGTGAACCCAGAAATTCTTCTGCCTTACTAGAAATACTCTTAATGATTTTTGTAACAAAAGTGTTACAAAAATGCAGTTTTAAGAAATTTTCTTCAATTAGGGCTTTAACATTTTAGAGGAACACAATTCAGTCCATTTATCATCCAATCTAAAATCATAAAAGGACACAATCTTTACCTTAATTTGTTAGCATCTTTCATCTTATCTCATTTTCCAAATATTTTCATTTATAATATTATTTCAACAAATATTTAAGTAAATACCATGTGCTTAACATTGGGGGTATTGAGGAAAATAAAAAGAAAAAAACTCGATTCCTCTGTTTTTTTGAGACTGATACTCTTGTATTATTAAAGCTTAAAAACATGTATTTTCATGTCCAACAAACGGATTTGGATATATACTCCAGGTACATGAGTGTGGACAAGTTCCTTAGTCTAGTTAACTCTGTTTCTCCATTGTAAAATTGAGAATGCCGACAGTATTTATCTACAGAATCATCATCAGAATTCAATGTGACTAAGCACTGAATGTGATCAGCAGGGTTCCCAGCAGAGAACCCACCAAATCACTGGTAACCTCATCATCGCCTTTTTCAAGATCACTGTGAGGCTGGCATTCATCCTACTGTGTCACGTTTGCTTAAAGGTTAGTCACTCTCTTCACAACACTATCATTCTTTTCTCGGTATAAATATCTATATTGGAAAATATTGCTTTAAAAAAAATCAGTCTGTCAGACCAATACTAAGAACGATAATATCAAAATGTTTATGATGGATAAGGGTGATTCAAAAAGGTATTTATTTCATCATTTTCTGTTCAATGAAATTTTACTTAAATCATTCCAAGAAAATTATAATCAGTTCTAGTTTTTGTCTTTGTGGCATCTCATGCTGGTATTAAAAAAACAAAACACCTATTAGGGAATCATTCTCACCATCTAGTCCATTGTGTTACTGTTTGCTCTCACCGCCTTCCAAACTCTAAAGCTTGGGGGGAACTGGGCTGGACACCATCGTTTGCAGAGCATAACTCTCAGTCACCCTCAGTATGGTCACTCTTATTTCCTTTTCCTTTTCTGAACTTTCCTTTATTAATTAACCACTTAACAGATTATATTTCCCTCCTCTAAATCTGCCCTACATTTTCGACAAAGCTCCTAGATGCAGAGTGTTAAAAAAAAAAAAAAAGACAGCCAAAACACTGAAAATATAATTTGGGAATCACTGCATCATGTCTGAGTGCACTGTTTCTTCTTAGGATTCAGCACTATATTTGCTTTCCCTGGAGCTGCACCACTGATCATGGCTAGTTTGTTATCTACTATGACACTCAGCTATGTATCTGCCACACTTGCTCATCTTACATTTTTGCATTTTGAAATATATTTTCCTCTCCAGTTATATTTCCCTCATCTTATCTTTAATGCATTTTGTTCTGTGTGTCTGTTTACTCCTAGAGGTCACTTTAAATTGTTATAATATTCTCTTAGTTTCAAGTTCTTTCCTTTCCCCCTCTTGCTGTTTAATGTCATCTGAAGAGTTAATGAGCACAGTTGATATTCTGTCATCTGGATTTCAGAGTTCCTTCTATTAAATGATTCACAACTTAACACTGACCACACACGTCTAGTAAGATTTGGGTTATGCAATTATCATTCTGGTTATCTTTAATTGATTAGAGCTTGGAACTTAAACTCAAGGTTTTGCCTGAATAATTCTTGCCCATCGTCTAAATAATTAAGTCCAATTTACCTTTCCTAATATTTGTCATGGTCAGTTATTTGATCCAAATATATTTTTTCAGGTTTATATTTCATTACTTTTATAACCTGTGAAGACTGAACTGGAAATGGGGGAAAACTGGAATACATAGAATCAAGGGTTTCTTTCATTCATGCATGCACTCATTTATCTGCTCAATATCAGTATAGACCTACTATGGGCCAGACATTTTGTAGGTGCTGGAGACACAATAACGTAATGAGATTATGGTGCTTTATTTTGGATATAAATAATACAAATGCAGTTTTGTTACAATGCAGAAATAGTGACCAGAAAAATCTGACTTGGGATATTAAATGGGAATAGAAGTAAATTGGAGAGGAGTATAGGAGGATACAAAAAGAAGGACTGATATGGACAAAACATTAGAGAAAAAAGAGAAAATAACCCCTTTGTATATCTCAAGGGAATTTTTAATGTATGATGAGGAATTTCATGAGATGGTATAGGAAAGGTAACCTCATTAATTGCTTTATGAATAAGAATTTGGATTGTGAAATTAAAGCATCTACATGGATTTTTTTGCCATATACTGAGATTGGTAGTACAAAAAGAAAATCTTTTGCTTAGTGGGGTATGATGTTCACTTTAGTTTGATCACGTTGAAATAAAGATACCCTCATGTTTCAATTGGAAATGGCAAGTATTTTATTTATGATAAATTGTGGTACTTGATCTAGATTAGAGATAAAGTTTTGGAACTCCTTGTCATAATGATGGTTAGTAAAAGCCACCCTGGTAGAGGACATGTCACTGAGAGTGCATTTGAATTTTTTTCTGTCATGTTGAAGTCCAGAGGTTGGCAGTCCAAGGTTGGAAGGTTTTGTCAGGGGTCCAGGACTCATGATACTTCTCTATTTTATTACGCGTTGAACATGATGCCATTGCTTTGGACACTGTGATGCACTGTTAGACCTCCATCACTGAAGGATTTGTTTTCCCAGTTAGATGAGCTGTCAGCACACTGTTGTCAACCACTTAAGGGGTCATTTCAGGAGCCAAGAGCTGCCTCTCCCCAGGTCTCATGCTTCCCAGGGTTGCCAACAGCCAGTGACTGATCAATGCAGGAGTATAAAGCCCTAGCCACTTCAAACCCACCTTGAGACTATTTCTGAAGGACAACTCTAGCTCCATAGATCTCCTGAGATTGCTGGAGGCTGTTATGTGACCCCCATCTCAGTTCAATTTCTCCCTCTGTCCAATCCTGTTCCCTCGCCCTACGTTCTACTGTAGATTATCTAAAAGGCACCATTAGTAGATATTTCGCATGCCAAACTCCATTTCAGTATCCACAACTCAACCTGTTGAAGACTCCATTTACAAGGATTTCTCATAGTCCATGATGGCCTCTCCAGCTGTAACCATTATGTACAAATTCCAAAGAGCACAAAGGAATAAAAAAAAAGAGAGAGAAGTTTGACTCCTATTCATTTCAGTCATTGCAAAGGTTATGAATTTTTATGTCCCAGTGTCCAGAACTTAGTTTAAAAACTATACCTAGCTGAAACTACACTCGGAGATGTCATTTTTATTTTGGTTGGCAATGTGCCCAGATAGAATAGTCTCTGTAACATCTTCCCTCCTTCCTTCATTATGAGAAGTTATCTTAAGCCCTGGTTAGAAATCTGAGTGATCTCTATGAATTCAAGTCATGAGTCTAAAAGGTAGATGAAAAATGAGGAGGATACAGTCTTCAAACTGTGGCTGAGTGCTATTATTTTTCCACAGTAAAACATGACAACATCTTATTTGTCTAAGAATTTCCTGATGTTGAGCAATAATTTTTTTTTGCTTGTTTTGAAAATAAATTATTTGACTGGATGCAGATTATTTTTTACAAATTGCATTAATGAGTTCTATTCAATATACTTCTACTGATTACATTCTATGTATCAAGTGCTATGCTAGGCATTTCAATAGATGAAAAAGATTCACTTGAGTGAATTTAGAACACAATTCACTTTGAACACTTGGATTTGCTATTGTCAAAAGGGAAACAATATTTTTCTCAGAATATTCATTGCTATGCATGCTTACGTCTTATACCTAAGCTATGTTCTATCTCATGAGGACAAAACTTCTAGTTGAAGACACATTATATAAACACATGGAGCATTAACTATGAAAGATAACAGTACATAATAGCCCAATTAGTGGCACATAGACACTGTAACTCATATCTTGATTAGGAACTTGTGAAAAACTGAATTTGCATATTTGTCATGCCGTGATAAGCCTATGCCAAAATGTGTCCAGGTTTCTGTTGGCCAAAACATGATTGTCTATTCTTATTTGAAATTAAAGTTTATGCCAGCTGTCCTTACTGATTTGTGATCTGTGATTCTAACAAATATTTTAAAATACATTTACATTTCTGATATTAATGTCTGACAAATAACATTAGGTCTACACCATTAATCCAGACCATCACAAAACACATACTTGAAATATGATTAATTACCAATTTTGTCTATATATTTTGTCTCTATATATGAAATATGATTAATTACCAATTTTGTCTATCTTTTTGCCAATTTCTCAGGATTTTTGATAACTTTTTCCAAACATTATTTTCATTGCATTTTGGAGCCTCTTGATTCTTGATTTTGATTTAATCTCATGATATTTTGCTTTCATTGTGATATTTCTATTATTTTGTTCATGGGCAAACACTAGCTATGTAGTGTCCTTGACAGAAGGGCTGTGGCCTGGAGATGCCCACACAGTTATTAGTTCGTAAAGATTTGTGGGAAAAGTAAGTGACAAGTCTTAGGGTGGGAACTCAGCCTTTGTTTTTCATGGGTTTGTACAAGCAGGCTTTTCTGACACGATATGTTACTTTCAGTATGCAAGCTCTCAACTATTAAACACTTGCCTCACAATTTCCTTTTAATATACCAGATAAAGACAAAAACACATTAGATACCACAATATAGATTATGATGTGCCTTGCATGCTGTGGTAAGATGAATAATAGACCCCCAAAAGGTATCCACATCCTAATCCATGGATCCTGTGAATGTTACTTATATGGCAAAAGGAACTTTGCTAGTGAAATTAAGTTAGGATCTTGAGATGAATAGATTAGTCTGAATTTTCTAGACGGGCCCTAAATGTCATCACATGCATCCTTATAAAGGAAACATTTGCCACAGACTATAGAAGAGGAAAGCCATGTGAAGGAAGCAAAGCAAAACAGAATCAGAGAGAAAAGGATTTGACATTGACTTTGAAGCTGAAAGAAGTGTCCGTGAGTCGAGGAATATAACTCTAGAAGCTGGAAAAGGTAAGGAAACAAATTCTCCTTTAGTGCCCCCTAAGAGAGAGTGGTCCAGTGAACATCTTGGTTTCAGCCAAGTGAAACTGATTTTGGACGTTTGGCCTCCAGAACTGTAAGAGAGTAAATTTGTATGGTATTAAGCCATGAAGTTTGTGGTAATTTGTTATAGCAGGCATAAGAAACTATATAAAAACTGCATGATTTATCTTAATTGACCACTGTGAACTTTGCTTTTGTAGGTCATAATATATTTAGATAATGAATTTTCATTTTGGTTATAAATAAAAGCCAATTTTCATTTGGTTTCTGTCACCTTACTTTTTCAGCTAAAATTTTGATAAAGAATTCTCATATATACTTGATGTTTATTCAGTATATAGGATAATTCTACACTGAAGCAATAATGAAAATAATCATTGCACAAGGACACTATATATCTGTGATTTGGGCACAAAAAAATTAGGTGCCCTTCCCTTCATCTCCTCCCTTTAATTCTTGTACATAATTTGTATCTAGCTGTTCTTAGAACTCCTTAGGAGATTCAATAAACATATGTTTTGCTGGGCGCCTGGGTGCCTCAGTTGGTTAAGCGACTGCCTTCGGCTCAGGTCATGACCCTGGGGTCCCTGGATCGAGTCCCGCATCAGGCTCCCTGCTCGGCGAGGAGCCTGCTTCTCCCTCTGACCCTCCCCCCTCTCATGTACTCTCTCTCTCTCTCATTCTTGCTCTCTCAAATAAATAAATAAATCTTTAAAAAAAAACATATGTTTTGCTAAAGCACTACAGTTAATTTAGATTCATTTGAAAATTTGAAAATCTCAGGCTTACATTTTCCTAGTACTTTTGTGTAATCCACAAATTATAAAGAAATTGGGTATTACAAGGAGTAAAATTCAGTTATTATTTTTTCTCTTTTTAAAATGATTTTTGTATTTATTGTTCCCCCAAGAACTATGCAGCATATTTTGGACACTCAAACAGGTGGAAAGGAGCTTCACAAATTAAAAATGAAAACAGAGCTAAAATAAACAGAAAAATGAGTTTTAAAAGTTAATTTGTTACACATATAACTTTCAGTATGAGATAGAGTAACAGTATGGTCTTTATGGACACTGCAATATTAATTGATGATAAATTATTTAGTGATTGATTTTATTGTCTTCTCTGAGCTCCAGTATAGATTATGGTAATTATTATTAAAAATCTCTTTCCATTTAACATTTTATGATGACAGAAATCCTTTACTGGCCCATTTGAGAATCCATTCAGTCTTTCTTAGATTTTACCATTGGCTGCCTACTTAGCACAACAATTAAATGAATATCTAATAATTTTATTATTGCAGTGAAATATGACCCTTATTTTTAATTTTAAAAGACTGAAGTGATTAAAAACTACATTCATACTAAAAGTGCTTTAGACAGAAAGCTGACCAATAGATGCCACAATCTTTACTGAAAATGGTTCTCTTCTTGACATTGTAATACACTTCTTTACATGTCTACGCCATTTTTTCTTCTCAATATTCTTCCCTCATGGGGCGCCTGGGTGGCTCAGTTGGTTAAGCGACTGCCTTCGGCTCAGGTCATGATCCTGGAGTCTCAGGATCGAGTCCCGCATCGGGCTCCCTGCTCGGCAGGGAGTCTGCTTCTCCCTCTGGCCCTCCCCCGTCTCATGCTCTCTCTCTATCTCATTCTCTCTCTCAAATAAATAAATAAAATCTTTAAAAAAAAATATTCTCCCCTCATTCCTCATTCCATATTTGCAACAGATTAATTTATCAGCTACCTTTCTGAAGCCAGCCAGCTCAAAAACTTTTAGATTCCTACCCCATATTTCCTACTGAACCTTCCCTTATCTACCAGTTTGCCCATAATCTCTACTGGGAAGGGAAGATGGGGTGTTCAGATCTCATTCACTCATGTCTCAAGAAACATTTTACCATATTTTACCCACTTATGTGTTTTAATTCATCTTTCTTCGTTAGTTCTTTCTTCCTGTTTCCAAATATGTTCCAGTTTGTTATATTCCGAGTTATTTTCTTCAGTGCTGACCAACTCTTTAATTTCTCAATCTTTTTCTTTTCTTTCTCTGCAAACCTCTTGAAAATGTAGAGAACTTGTCAATTTCACTAGCTCATCATCCGCTCATAACTCAAACCCTTGAAATCTGGTTTATATTTGATTCATTTCTCATCTCTACAACTATTTCTTATTCTTGACTGTTTCCTGAGTTGTCCTGGCATTCTTCTCTGTTTCATATGCAGCTTTATTTCTGAGATTAAGTTAAATAATATATGAGGTTAAATAAGATTATATGTGACAAGAACTCTAGCTGTAAACTACAAAATAAATATAAAAGGAATGAATTATTGTAGTATATATTATATTTGCAATTACAATGACTATTGTTAATAGTATTATTATTTCCATTTTCTCAGTTTAAATAACCCCGCTAGTAAATGAATTACAAATGTCTATTTTGATTCCTGTGCTAAGATTTAGTCTCATATATTATTTTTCTTTAGATGTTATTTTTATTTGGATAACATATCTTTTGATAACTCAAACACAACATATGTAAAACATTTACTTACCTTCATTTCTTAAGGGAAAAATTGAGACAACATTTGCTTTCTCTGCCTTCTCTATTTCTAACAATAGCTCTCCCAGTCACAAAACTGACAGTTGGAATTTCCTTGGACTTAGAAGCAAGAACTGTGGACCCAAACCACATGATCTTACTAGTTATTAGTTTTGTGACCATAAGAAATTTATTTATTCTTTTTGTTTCTTCGTTTCTTCATCTCAAAAGTGGGGTTAATAATAAAAACTTATCTCACGTGGTTGTTCTGTGGATTACACACATTGAAATATATAACACTTAGGGAAGTGTATAGCACACAGTAGGCATTATATATGAGTTCATTATTATTATTTGCTCTCTTCCCTTATTTAGCCAGTCACATTCCTGGTAATTTTCATTAGTAGGCTTTATGTCTCTACAAAAATAAAACTGAATTTAATTTGAGAAGATTGGAAGCTAGTCCCAATCCCAGTACTTTCTGGATTTTTTGGCAAGTCGCCTAACTTTAAAGAAAGTTTTATTATGTAAAAATGGCAAAACAAAAATGAGTATGCTTATCTCATCATTCTCTTTTAAGTTTCAAACAAATTTTTTTTGTTAAAACGTGTAGACATTTTAATATTATATCTTGCACGTATCTCTCTTTTTACTAATATTGTTCTTAAGCTATTTTCAAAGCTTATTATTTCATGATTTGGGACAAGAGGTGATGGAATAACACTGTCTGCTTTAGGACCTCAGCTTCACCACCCAAGATTAAACAATTGCAGAGGAGTTACTCGATTTACCTGATCTTCATTTTCCCCTCTATGAAATGGTGCCAGCATTGGAATCTCCCTGTGCGGATGTCGGGAAGATTGATTAGGCAGTCAAACACAACAGTGTCAGGCACATAGTAGATATGCTTTTTTATTCTGATTACTATCATTCACCCACTTCCATGTTCTTTTTTGTTTTAAGATTTTATTTATTTATTTATTTAGCAAAAGAACACAGGTGTGTGAGTGGGGGGAGGGGCAGAGGGAGAGGATGCGTGAGAGAATATTCCGTGTTGAATGCATAGCCCAACTGGAGGCTCTATCCCATGACCCTGAGATTATGACTTAAGCCAAAATCAAGAGTGGGTTGCCCAGGGGCGCCTGGGTGGCTCAGTCGTTAAGCGTCTGCCTTCGGCTCAGGTTATGATACCAGCGTCCTGGGATCGAGCCCCACATCGGGCTCCCTGCTCAGCGGGAAGCCTGCTTCTCCCTCTCCCACTCCCCCTGCTTGTGTTCCCCCTCTCGCTCTCTCTCTCTGTCAAATAAATAAATAAAATCTTTAAAAAAAAAAAAAAGGAGTGGGTTGCCCAACCAACTGAGCCACCAGGAGACCCTCCATGTTCCTTCTAATCCATTTTCAGTATATGCTAAATAGAGATTTGTTAAATCAATAAACATGTGCCATATGGATATCAAACAGGGCTGGATGGAATTTCTACTTTTCCTCTTTTTTTCTTTAACCAATTTGAAGATCACCTATATTATCTGGTTTTATATTTTAATATATACAACACTTTCAGTAACTTTTCTAATGAGCTCAGAGTTGTTGTAAAAAATATGAAATAAATGTATGCATTTAATTTTTAGAGTCAAAACATATGTTTGAATATCTTCAATGTTTTTAAGAGTCCTTCTTTTAAAAGGGAAGAAAAAGCTTGGATATAATGTAGACAACTCTCATAATAAATCATTATTTTTAATATAAATGAAAAGTCAGTTGCTTCAATCTAAATGAAAATTGTTTTACCATCATTTCATAGCAACCCAGTAATTTATTGCTTATACAGTATTTTTTTTCTGGGTTTAGGAAAAATATTACATGAGTTATTGATAGTTCAATATGCTGGAAATATGTGATCTGCTTGACATAAAAGATAGAAGAGATCACATTTAAATTGAAAAATTATTTTAATGAACTGTCCAAATTTTAATTGATTTCTAAACTTGTCTGTAAATCATGCTGTTTTTCTTTTCTTTTACAAGCCTATTAAGTGGTATATGTTATTTAACTTATATCTCATTTATCACGCATCAGTTAGAATACCAAAAAAAAAAATATTGTTGAGATCTTCCTGCATCATTCTCATACAGATTCTCATACATCATTCTCATACATAATCAAATAATTAAACTTAATTATTTTCTAATCTGTGCTGGGTGTGAGGAAGTCCTTCCTCTTTTTTTACTTATTTAGTCCAAAAATTTTCATAACTACCAGCAAATATTTCCTCTGCCTGCAGTAGTTAAAAATTTACATAAAATATTTTCCTTCTTTTCCTGCATTTTTCTCCCATACCCAGAAATATGAAAAAAAAATGGCATTGTTGTTTTTATTTACTATATTACAAAAGGGAAGTCCATGTCAAGAAAACATCTGATTTAATATAATTTTGTCTCTTGCAAGTCTTAACTATTTCATTTTATCAATTTAGTCCATGAAAACTCATGTGTACTTACATATGCAAAGAAAAGAACAGATATCAATATGGTTCAATAAACCAGTGACTGCTTATAAAATTGTTAAGTAATTTAGAGGTATATATGACATTTATACTGGTTATTTGGTTACTGCAGAATTTTTAATGTTAAGATTACTACTATTTTTAATATACTTTTTCTTAACAAATACTCCCAGCAAGGTAGAAAATGTTATTTCAGTTTTCTCTGCATTAAAAACAAAATAATAATATGTTCCAGTAAACAGCACCAATGTTTCTTGGAGAAATGGCTGGTTCCATATTTATGTGAGGCAAAGTAGAAGATGAGCATGGACTATGTTGTTCCAGAAAGCAAGGGAGTATTCAAATTCTAATGTGAATGTGTGAAAAGGGCAAGAATCTGGTTCAAAGGTGTTTTTATGGGACAAATTTAGGACAGACTGTGTATTTTAAGAAAAAAAAAAGCACAGAAAGAAAGAAATAAGAAAATGATTGATGTTAATGGATTTTAAAAATTTGAATAACAAAAGTTTCCATGGATCCACAATGATATTTTAACAACGAAAGGAGGAGGGTAAAGAGAAAGTTCTTTGTAACAGAGCAGTGAAAGCTAATATGCAGAGAAAGAATGGTAGAAGATACCTTGCCCCATCAATGTAATAATCATCAATGGAGCTAACATTGGATAAAACACTATTGAAGAACAGGATGTTTATAAGATATTTACAACATCTCAAAGTGTCACCTTACAAATTACTTATTGATTGCAAAGAGAAAAAAATTCCTTTATAATGGAGAAATCTGGTGAACATCTTATCCAAGTGATTCAACTTAACAAATAAATTTTGGGACACACAGACTTTATATATCCACCTACATATGTTATACAACAGAAATATACATCATGGTAATGCTATCTGCAATAAGGTTCAATGTAGTTCTAATCATGAGGACATATCACACATATCAAGATTGTGTGATAATTCCACATGAGAGACCGAATATATAAATGGACAATGTCTAGATCATGCATAAAAATAGAATTTTGACCCACAATCTGGAACAACATGCCCAGGAAGTCAACCCATTATCTATAGTAACCAGTCCAGGAAGTCAACCTACCCTCTCTCTACAAGACTTGTAGTATATCAGAACATTTCTTTAGCAACCAGTCTGGGAATCTGGGAAGTAAAACAATAACCCTTATAAAAAATGGCCCCAAATGGCCAGGACTTAATTAATAACTGAAAGCTTCCCTAATTTTTGCTCCCACTTTTAACTCAGGGTTAATAGGAGAAAGCCAAATATGTACCTTTAACGAATCACACGTGTTACCTCACTTCTAGTTAGCCCAGCTAACAGCTTCCCCAGGTAAATGCCACCAATCAGGGCATATTTGAAGCCTTCTCTTTTTTTCCACTATAATACTTCCCCACTCATCTGCCTGCCTTTGAATGTGCCAAAACACAAATGATGGTGATTGACTCCCTTGTACAGCAAGCTCTGAATAATAATGCTCATTCTCATTTGTGTGGTCTACTTATTTCTACATATAAGGCATCTGACCTGAACTCTTTAAAAATACCAGTATCTTAAAGGAAGAAGAAAATATGGGTTTTATTTTATAGCAAATACGTATTCAGTAATAAATTGTGTAGTTTACTTTTTAATATTTCAGCATGTGTGTTATTGTGTGTGTAAACATTATGTGTGTGATTGTGTATGTGAATTTAGGTACAAGGAGCTAAATATTGCCAAAAATTAAAAATTAATGGATTTAGATAGGTGAACAAATGGTATATACTTATTTTATAGGTTTTAAATATTTACAAGTAAAAACATATAAGGGAAGGAAAATGTAATGCTGTGACACATTATATATAATCTATAATACTAACTATTAAGGGACTGAAGAAAATAAGAAATGCATGTTCATAAATGAGGTTAAGTGTTTTTATTCATCCAGGCCCTTTCTTTGATTCTAGATGAGGTGTGATCCTATGTTAGCTTAAGTCAAGCCATTAAGTCTTAATAAAAATTGTGATGATGTATACCCAGTAAATTATTCATACACTGCCAGAAGGTCAAGTGATCAATTTCACAAAAAATTTTTTTGAAAATTAAGTGTGTTTATTTACTTGTATATAATAGTTTTAATAAGCATGGGTGACTACAAATAATTAAAACTGAAAACATGACCTACATTTATATATCTTATGATGTAGGAAAGATGTAGGGTTTGAAGCTGATGGCCAAGAAAGAATTCTTGGGATGTCTTTGGTGCAAAAAGGTGGTTTTACTAAAGCATGGGGACATGACCCGTGGGCAGAAAGAGCTGCACTGGGGTCATGAGGAGTGGCCCATTATAGACTTTCAAATTGGGAGAAGGTTAGGGAGAGCTTAAGTCTCTAAGGAATTTTGGAAGCAAGGTTTCCGGGACCTTGAGGGGGCTAGCTCTTGTTGGGAAAATGTCATTTATTACCATCTAATAAAACCTTAGTCATGAGACACTTCAGATGTATATTGGTGGGCCATATGCTTGGGGTATGATTGCCAACACTTGTCTTGGGGGGGTTAGAGATAAAGGAAATTTCTAGAGGAATTTTTATATGTTAAAGTAAACTTACAGGATCCTGGAGGTTGGGCTAAGGTTGCCTTTTGCCCTTAGCAAAGTATCAACATTGAGACAGTTGAGTCCCTAGAGGAATGTCATGCTGCCTGTTTCAAAGACTTGTGAAATGGGCTGTAGGTAGTAAAGAAATTTAATAATTTTTCTTCTGCCTTTGTTCCCACATCCTTTTATAATAGTGATTCCTTGTTTATTTACAGTATCTCAGATGATGAGATATTACCTGTCCAGTAAAATGCTTGTTGATATTTTCTTATTTGATGTAGTAATAATTTATAGGTTATGATATTTTTATAATTGATAAATTGTTTTCATACAGCACCATGTGGTCTACACTGTGCTATGCTCTAGCCATCAGAAAAAGGAATTACCATCCTAGTTCTTGCCCAAAATATAAAATCACAACCCAATCCAAAAGACAAATCTACATCCAAAAGCCATCTAAATCTCAGTCTGTCTGAGCCGAGAGCAGTCTGAGGTTAAACTACCCAGTTCATTGTGCCAATTATTGTAAAATTTAGGTGTTATTCTTTTCAGGTTTGGTGAGGACAAGTGACCAGCAGAGATTTGTCACTGAAAAGGTAATTTGTTAACCACATTTCCCAAAATGACCGGGGAGTGGGGGAGGGGCATGCCTTGCCCATGGAGAAGCACCAGGATCATCAATAAGAAGGCAGAAAGAATGGAAGGAAAACCTGGTCCTTTGTTGTGGTTTCCATGAGAAAGAATGGGTGAGGTAGGATAAGTAGGTTTAGGATTAGCTAGTTTGAGTAGTTGCAGTCTGTGGGGTGTATGGGCTGTATTGAGTTGTCTCATTACTGGCCTTAGGGTGATTAGGACAGGGAATATTAATCTAAAGTATAAGAGCCAGATGAAGAATGTGAGGATAGGGAGATTATGGGCTCTGGATTACTTTGCATGGGAATGGCACACTCCTAGAAAGTTGTTTGTCATTTCTAGGGAATGGCTAACCCAGAGATGGACAGTCCCTCTCTTGGTCAGTGCCAGGCCCAGATGCCAGAGCATCAGGAATACACAAAGTGAAAAATATAGTCAATAGATGAGACCCATAACCAGAAGATAAAGTTGATTACAAAGCACAGTTGACACAGAAATCTCATAAACTAAGTATAATTATGATTAACAGTTCCTTTAGAAATCACCACTTGAAATACAAATGCTTTAGATTCCAATTGCATTCAGATTGCAGTTTAACTGCTAAAAACTCTGTTTTATAACTCTTGCACATTTTAGTTTGGAAATAAAATTCAAGTTTGATACATTCTCTTTAAGTATTGCCTACACCATTTCATATTATATGATTGAAAGGTGAAGGAAAATAATGGAATTCTTATCTTAATCAAATAAAAAAGTCATTGAGAAACCTACTCTGTAGTTCTTAATCTTTTAGGAAAAAAAACATCATAAATATTTTCTCTGAAAATTTAAAAATCTTGTTAAGGGGATAAGAAAACTAATGCAAGATGAGTTAATAAAACAGTTAATAGAACAGTTAAACAAAATATTAGATATTTGTAAATTGTGCATTAAAATGTATTTGTTTTTGTGTTCGTTTTCATTAATTTGAAAATTAAAAGAACCAGCAGGATATGGAGAACAAGTTAAGATTAGAGTCAGATTCTTTGAAAGAACTGAAGAATTGTGATTGATAGAAAGATTTTAATAAGTATATTCAGCTAAAAAGAACGTTGCTGAAGAAATGTTTGAAGTGTTCAAGGGTCCAAAGCATGATAAAGGAGGGCAAAACAGTATATAAAATGTTTAATATTTCTTTGTGACAATGAATGGAAATATGTTGGGTGCTGAAAATCTTGTTCTCTTAAATATCTGTTTCATAATATTTGAAGTTTGTTAAGTGAAATCTCTTTTTGGAGTAGAGTTTGAATAATAATAATTCAGGTAAATGTTATTTCAAAGGTTTAACGGTTGTTAAGCATCTTAAGTTTTCTCAAATTATCCATTGTGCCTTTTCACTTTATATAGTACATGGTCTGATTTCTTGAGGTAGTCTGGTTATATTTGTGGTTAGAGCTCAGACGCTACATAATCGTAGGACAACATAGATGGATGCATTTTACAGACCTGTTTTCACATTGGATTTACACAAACACATGAATACCTTCATAGGAAAAAGTCATACCTAATGCACATATAGCACTACACTCAGGAGAACATTTTACTCTTTCCCCCCCTTTGTACACAGAACACATATTCTAGTACCTGACAATATTTTTAACAGACAAGCTCTGGATTTTTTTTTCTGTAAACTAAATTTTTGCTAGTTGTGTATTAGTTTTATGTTGCCTTGCAATCCAACTATTTTAATGCACTTTGTTATCTTTTTTTTTAATTTTTGTGCCTTTATTGTCATTTATTTCATGAGATGAAATATTCTTCCTCGATAATCATTGAACTTCACGAAACAGAGGGGCATTTTTCATTGCTGTTAGTAGGGCTCTCCAGTTGAACTGCAGATTTTTTTCATTTTTTATTGTTATGTTAATCCCCATACATTACATCATTAGTTTTTGATGTAGTGTTCCATGATTCATTGTTTGTGCATAACACCCAGTGCTCCATGCAGAATGTGCCCTCCTCAATACCCACCACCAGGCTAACCCATCCTCCCACCCCCCTCCCCTCTAGAACCCTCAGTTTGTTTTTCAGAGTCCATCGTCTCTCATGGTTCGTCTCCCCCTCCGATTTCCCCCCTTCATTTTTTTTTAAGATTTTATTTATTTATATGAGAAAGAGAGAGAGAGAGAGGTCTCCAGCAAGTGGGAAGGGTAGAGGGAGAACCAGACTCCCTGCAGAGCCGGGAACCCAAAGTGGGACTCAATCCCAGGACCCCGGGATCATGACCTGAGCCAAAGGCAGACGCTTAAACGACTGAGTCACCCAGGCTCCCAGTACACTTTGTTATCTTATAATCTTGCTTTAGACATATCAATTCAACATTTAGTGAGACTAAATTCATAAATAGGAGTATCACAAATCTTTAAAGACCTGAAACAACTAGAAACGATATTGTGGAAAGTCACTGAAATAATTAGTGTGCAAAACAGAAGTAAAAGAAAAGTCGGAAATCAAGATGGAAATCAAAAGACTAAGAAGAGCCTTAAAATTTGTATTTTGCTATATTAACTGCTATTTTTCACAAGATGATGAAGTCAATACAAATAATCAGAACCATTTATTAGGAACTGATGGCAAGTCTGCACAGTGTGGGGTTATTAACAGAATTTGAGAGTGAGACAGAGCTGGGTTTAGACATTCCTAAGCTCCATTTGCCTTTCCATAAAATGGGGTTATGAGTATGAAATGCCATAATATATGTAAATCATTAATATCATGTCCAATTTCTCAGAAAACACTGGTTATTTTCAAATACTAATGATAGTGGTC
Source organism: Leptonychotes weddellii (assembly GCF_054177405.1). Classification (NCBI taxonomy): domain Eukaryota; kingdom Metazoa; phylum Chordata; class Mammalia; order Carnivora; family Phocidae; genus Leptonychotes; species Leptonychotes weddellii. The sequence goes on from NC_138369.1 coordinate 173,403,075, forward strand.
ATTAGTATTATAGCCAAACTCGAAATACCATTTATTATGCCTTAGTATTGTTCAAAGAACTTTACATGCGTCAACTCATTTACTCTTTACAATATAAGTATCAGGACAATATGGTAATTATCTCCTTTTGACGTACAAAAATCTACCAAAAAACAAAAAAAAACTGAGACCCAGAGTTGCTAAGTAATTTATTCAAGAGATTAAGTGCTGAAGACAAAAGGTGTACACTTGGGTCTGGCTTAACTATACCATAATGCCTGTTGGTCAAACCTGTTAGCTACTGTTGCCTCCAACAAGGAGGTGATTGAAATCCTCCAGGAAATATTACCTAGAAATACTGAACACCACAGGGCATGTGTTGACAGTACCTATGTTCAGGGTCTACCTGAGCTGGAGCTCACCATGCACTGTGCTGGCTCAGAAAACTTGCAATAGGAGTGGCGGCTGATGAGCTTTAGATAGCAAGTAACATTCATAGGGGCGCCTGGGTGGCTCAGTCGTTAAGCGTCTGCCTTCCGCTCGGGTCATGATCCCAGGGTCCTGGAATCGAGCCCCGCATCAGGCTCCCTGCTCTGCGGGGAGCCTGCTTCTCCCTCTCCCACTCCCCCTGCTTGTGTTCCCTCTCTCGCTGTGTCTCTCTGTCAAATAAATAAATAAAATCTTAAAAAAAAAGGAAGTAACATTCATAAAGTGAAAGTGACAGAAAGGGGTCTCAGGATATTCACATTAGGAAACCCCAGAAACAAAGATGGCAAAGAAGGAATATGAAAGTAGTATTTAGCGGCCAACTTACATAAGAGATAGATTTTTTTTTATGTCTAGGAATTGTGGGAGACTGATTTGGACATGAAGTTGAGGAACAGATTGTGAACAGTCTAAGGATACACATTTGGATATGATATTGCAGAAAATGGAGAAACTGTTGAAAGAGGTATCAACAAGCCAGTAGTATTGAGGGAAATTAATCTGATAGTTTTTAGGTGCCTTTCGGGTAGGTACGTCTACAGGGAGTCTAATGCCTGAAAACCATTAAAGTGCTGAATATAACGATCTAAATATGGTGGTAGAAGCAAACATTGAAAAGAAACATGGATCCTTTAGAGGAACGTATTAATAGTTCATGGGTAGCTACTGAAATCTGTGTCAAAGAAAAGTGAGTTTTTAGAAATGGCTTCTGGGGTTAAACTAAATGAGAGAATATGGTACTACTGAAATAAATAGGATTCTTGTGAAAAATTGTTAAATGAAAATTTGGCAGATACCATAGTAAAAAGTTATGTTTAAGTTGAAGGAAGAAATAACTAAACATAATAGAATAGTATCAAGGAGGAGTTTTGAATGTTTCTCTCACTGGAGCTTCTGAAAATTCTTCATTTTCATTCCTTTCTTTCTCCCTTTCCTCCCTCTCTCCACTCCCTTTATTTCCAGTTTTCCTCCTTCTCTCCTTCTCCCTCCCTCACTCTTCTCAAATTTATTCATTTTTTTAAGATAAATACTCATTAAGCACCTATTCTGTGAATATTTTTTGTTTTCTTTCTGGGTCAATAGCAATCTTATGAGTTAGCTTAACACTGGGATTAGATATGTGAGTTTCAAATCACGAAGTTAGCTTGTTCAGTCTGATAAACTACCACTTCATTTACATAGATGATGAAAATATCAATTTAATTATTAAGATAAATTTGAAACAAGTGTATGAATTATTTGCTGCAATAAATAAACCTGTACTCTATGGCCTAAAGGTTATTATAATCATATATCAAAAGTAAAGGTTGTGTGCATGAGTATGTGTTTATGTAGGTGTGTTTGATGAGTGTGCAGGGACCCAGTGCCGATTATCGTATTACAAGTCAATTCTTCCCAACAGCTGAGAGTTAGGCTTGCTGGCATTTTGAACTTCTTTCTGCCATTTGAGATAAGTTTATCAATTTGAACTCACATTTTCTTTTTAAGCCTGTTTTCTCCCCTAACTCCCCACTAATGTAGGAATCATTATTAATATTCTCCTTTTTTCCACATTGCAGGAGTGTTTAGTGATTTTTTTTCCCCTATACTTCTTGAGATTTAATTACTAACATTTGAATACCATATGTTTCTCCTCATCTTCCTCCAGGGTAAAAATTTGAATGTCTGCGCTGGTGCATATACAAACTTTTTTCATTGTTGCCGAACACAGTATACATATTAGAACTGTGTGTTTCTCCTGCTCCAGTGAACTGAATTAGTTTATCATCTGAATGGTTACTTATTCATTTGTTTTGTGAGGGAAAGCTAAAAGGTTTAGGTAACTGCGGACTGAAGGTGAATTTAGAAGGACGTATGACTTAAGCCTTGTAATATTACAGAAAATATGCTATGTTTGTAAATGTGACTGATTTGTGTGTGTGTGATATATATATATATACATATATATATATATATGTATATATATATATATGTATATATAGTCCTCTCAGTAGCTCATTTTCTATAACACAAAGTATTTAGGCTATTTTATATATATCAGGGAATGGCTGCTTTCAGCATTAATCAGATAAGGGTCACAGATAACTTTCCAAGGATTTCCATCCCCAGGGTGACAAAGAAGCCAGAGAAGATGCCCATGACTTTAGGATTGGTATGAAAATAGCAACAAAACAATAGAATCTGAATAAAGTCAGCAGTTAGGAAAGGGGAATGTTTCAATGACAACTGGAATGGATCCCTGACTGAAGACCAGAGGGTTGAAGAAAATCTCAGGATTCTCATGTTGGGAGATTATTTCAAGGGTTAAATAATCAGAACATCTGGGCACTGAGTAAGAACTCCAGATGGAGCGACTTAAAGTCTTCAACTCCAGCGATATGGGCACTCAAAATAGAAAATAAGTTGAATACTTGGGAAAAATACATCATTTCTTTTACACACTTGAGTTTGGGTTGACATTCATAACTACAAATAAATCTCAAAAAAAATATCAATAGTCTCCTAAAGACTGTATATTTATTGTCATCTTTTAACCATGCTTCCAGTTTGACATACTGAGTTACTACTCTCCAAAAAAGATACTATCCTTGCATTATTTAATACTATCTGTAGTTTTTATCAAATGACTGAACTTCCTTTTCATTTAGGAACTAATCATTTCTTTTAGTATTTTGATTCTCTTGAAATGTAAGTTATTTAAGTAGTAATATTTACTCTGAAAATTGTATTCACTGGTATATCAAACTGACTCATAGTTTAATCTTAGTTTCACTTTGTAATCTCTATGATCCTATTAATCTACCTCTTCTGGCCTGTTTCCATCTACCTAATATAAGAATAAATACAACACCTCATAGCTACTTCTTTAGTTTTATTGTAAATCTAACAGTAATGACAGTAGTGATATTAAACAGAGCTGTATAGCAATCACAGTAGAAATAGCAAAGTATCAAAAAACAAAACAAAACAAAACAAAACTCTTAAATTGTTTCAGCAGGCATTGTGCTAAGCAATTTCTCCACAAATTGTATTAGGCATTTTCTATTGATTAACTTATTTAATATTCACAGCAACTCCTGAGGTAGGCAACATTTTACTCCATTATACAAATAAGGAAACTTAGGTTTAAAAGAGTAAGCCACTTCCTCATGCTACAGAGACGATGCATGTTGGCTATAATTCCCACACAGAGCTGGCTCTTGCAGTCACCATATGATGTAAAGGCAAAAAGTTAGTCAGGTAACAAATGTTAGCTCGTTCCCTGACCTTAACAGTTGTTCTCAAATTTGGGCACAACAGAAATATCTGGGGAACTACATGAAATGTGGATTGCTGCTTCCTTCCACTGAGCTTCTGGTTAATTAGGACTTGAAGGGAGGCCCAAGAATTTGTATTTCCAACCAAATCCCAAGTGGCAGTAATGCTGCTAGTCCCAGGAAAACATTTTGAGAACCACTGTTCTAGATCAGATCTGTGGAGAAACCCATCAAGGTTATAAAGTGGTCTTAGTGAAGGAAGTATAGGTCTACAGATGCTTGGATAAGGCCAGTCTACAACCTAATTGGAGGATACCATTCATGAAACATTTCGTCTTTTCAGAAATTTCATCATTAGAAAACCATTACTTTCCATCATTATATTTTCTCTTGTTAAATTGAATTAATATTTTGGAAGGGATAGTGTCTATTCATCCAGTTATGACCATTTTGGTGGACACAAACACAATACAAAGATGAATAATGCATGGTCCCTGGCTTTAAGGGCCTTACTATCTATGGAACAAAACTAAACCTATAAGCAACAAAGCATAAAGATCTTATGCAAATTGGCAAAAAGTACATTTATGGCACAAAAGCAGAGGATAACAATTCAACTCAAGTTGGAGTATGCAGTTGGGGGAGTTTAAAAGGTGAAAAGTAGAAAAGGGGGCGCCTGGGTGGCTCAGTTGGTTAAGCGACTGCCTTCAGCTCAGGTCATGATCCTGGAGTCCCGGGATCGAGTCCCGCATCAGGCTCCCTGCTCGGTGGGGGGTCTGCTTCTCCCTCTGACCCTCTTCCCTCTCATGCTCTCTGTCTCTCATTCTCTCTCTCTCAAATAAATAAATAAAATCTTTAAAAAAAAAAGTAGAAAAGGTTGGATAGATGAGTTGATGTTTTAGCTAAGAAGTGTTGAAATCCAAGAAGGTTTCCACTAGTCAGGGCATAGGGCTTTGTTGGTGAAGTCTGGGCTACAGGAAGAGTAGATCTGAGGAACAAGGCTGGTACCAGATTAAGTATAGTGTTATGTCTCTAATAAAGAATTTGGACTTCATGCCAAACACAATCGTGAATTTCCACATGTGTTTTAAGCAGGTGTGAAATATCTCCTTTGTGACATTAAAGAGTAGTCTGATGACAATTTGCAGTGTTTACTGACCAACAGGCAGATCAAGGTTAGTAAGATTAATTTTGTTAATGAAATAGTCCTGAGAAAAGAGTTCCTCAAATAAAGAGTTGGTAGTGTGTGTGTGTGTGTGTGTATACATATATATATATAGAGAGAGAGAGAGAGAGATAAATATAAATATAGATGGAATGAATTTGATAGTCAGAAATGAGATTAACAGGGATTTTTGTTGTTAATTGCATGAAATTGGTATCACTAGAGACTAAAGGATCAGAATCAGGCTCTGGCTAAGAAATTATATAGATGAGTGGTTCTCAAACTTCTGCATATTAGAATATCTGGGAACAACTTTGAAGAATCCTGATACACAGGCCACACCCCTTACGATTAGTTCAGAAGCTGTGGTAGCAGCAGTAATCTCCAGCTGAGTCCAAGTGCACCCCAGCTGGACATCCATAATTATTATAGATAATAGTGCCATTTCCTAGATAGGGAACAGACATGTAATGTGGATAAGAATGTGTCCAAAAGAATGTGAAGAGAAACAGGATATGAAAATATAAGAGATGGTCTAACAATAGAATAAATGGCCCTGAAGGTGATGAGAGGATGTAGGGGGCAGAGTAGAGGTGGAGATACTAAACCTCATATTGAACAAGAGGTGCTTCAGTTTCTGAAACTAAGGTAAAAGGGGGTAACACATGACCTAGATATAAATAGAGTCTCCACCAAAACAGCAAGAAGCTGGAATGTTCATGCCCAATAGACTCACATCCCTCTGGTAAGGAGTGGCTATGCCATCCCCAGTGACAAAGGGGAAGGAGAAAATTGGGGTACAGGGCTTGGAAAAATCACTTTCAGCTATGGAACTGCATAGCAGGGAATGCTTGGTGGTGGGGGCCTGGTAAAGATCAGGAATATCTCAGGGGGAGAAATCCTTTAGAAGCAGAGCAAAGATCACAGGAAAGTGACTATTTGCTATTGTTAGCTCCGAACATGAACATTTTTCTTACTTCTGGAAACATCTTTTTAAGCACTACATTTAAAAATATAGTCTGTAAGAGAGCTCCCATATACTAATATGTCTTGCTTTTATGGTCAAGTAGTGTGATCCAGAATAAGTACCTGACCCTCATGGACCAATTAAAGTCCTTCCCCAAGACTTCTGTAATTTGAAATAAGAATAAGAACAAGCCAATCCTTCTCTAATGTGAGGAACTAGCTATCAAATATGAGATTTGGTCTCTGTGAGACCACTGTCTTCACCATGTAAAACTGATGGTCTGCAGTCAGAGCAGAAGAAAGGCACCAAGGAAATAAAAGCAGAAAAGAGAAATAGCAACAGGAGGAGAGTTACGAAGGTGCTCCAGCTCCAGCCCTGAACTTCCTGTGCTGTGGTTGTTCAATCTTTCCTCTAAGTTGGAAGTGCACTGTGGTATCCCAGTGTCTTTTTTTTTTTTAAATATTTTATTTATTTATTTGTCAGAGAGAGAGAGAATGAGAGCACAAGCAGGGTGAGCAGCAGGCAGAGGGAGAAGCAGGCTCCCTGCTGAGCAGGGAGCCCGATGCGGGGCTCGATCCCAGGACCCTGGGATCATGACCTGAGCTGAAGGCAGATGCTTAACTGAGCCACCCAGGCGTCCCTATCCCAGTGTCTTTTGAGAAATTATTCCTTTTGTTGCTGATTTTAAAAAAGATAGCTGTCTAACAAAAAGTGTATGCACCCTGGGGTGCTTGGGTGGCTCAGTCAGTTGAGCATCTGACTCTTGATCTCAGTTCAGGTATTGATCTCAGGGTTGTGAGTTCAAGCCGTACATTGGGCTCCATGCTGGGCATGGAGCCTACTTGAAAAAAATGTAAGAACCCTATAAACTTGCCATGTGAACAGTACATTTCCTGATCCATGCCCAGTAGAATGTGACTGGAAATACTGTGTATTTCCAGGCCAAATGAATTAGGAAGCATGAATGCTTTTTTCCATTCTCTCTGTTTCTTTAAGCCTGGATAAAGACTGATCTGAGGTCTTAGGAAAATGCAGAATAAAATAGTCTAAATCCTGAATTTTTAAGCGTAAGAAAGCAGTTCTATGAAAGCAACACACAGTAGATTTTTATGTTATAAAAAAATATTTCCAATCATGTTAAGCTACCAAAATTGTAGAATTTCTTTGTTGTAGCAGCTAGTGTTATTCTAACTCCCTAAATAACAAACTAGGAAAACCTGATTTGGATTTTTATACATTATAACAAAGAATGCAAGTGTAATAGTCATTGTTTTATTCACTAAATATTAGCAGTCTTTAGGAAACATCATACACTAACTGGTCCTCTTCAGAGACCATATGACAAGATCTGGCCAAGAGTTGTCAGCAGAACTAGTGTATATTATATCCCTGTAAGAGCTTTAAATTGCAGTGTAAAACATAATTGAGCTTTTTTTTTTAAGATTTTATTTATTTATTTGAGAGAGAGAGAATGAGAGAGAGAGAGCATGAGATGGGGAAGGGTCAGAGGGAGAAGCAGACTCCCCGCCGAGCAGGGAGCCTGATGTGGGACTAGATCCCAGGACTCCAGGATCATGACCTGAGCCGAAGGCAGTCGCTTAACCAACTGAGCCACCCAGGTGCCCCATAATTGAGCTTTTTAATTTTTTTTTCCTAGTCCTCCCTTCCTTCGGTGACTCTAATTACATTATGTATTTGATCCCAAGAAGTAAGTTGTTAGCCATCTCTCTCTCTCTCTTTTTTTTTTTTTTGTAAGTAGACACCAGACACCCCAGCCATCTCTGATTTTCTTTTACTATTTTTTTTTATTTCAGTGTTTTGTTTTAGAGAGTTTCTTTTGCTATGTCTTCAAATTTACTCATCTCCTGCAATGTCCAATTGGGTGATAATCCCATCCAATGTATTTTTTTATTTTGAACATTGTAGTTTTCAGCACTGACAGCTTGATTTGTGTCTTTCTTATATCTTCCATGTTCCTCTAAATATGTTCATTCTTTCCTCTAGTTGCTTAAATATCTGAAATTTAATGTCCTTATCTAGTAATTATAGTGTGTGTGTGTATATATATATATATATATTCTATGTAAATTTCAAATCACAGATTGTTCTTTTCATTACGGATAGAATTTTTCTACCTCTTTGTGTTGGATGCCAGACACTGTGAAGTTTATTTTCCTGGATGCTGCAGTGTGTGTGTGTGTGTATGTGTATACTCCTACAGATTATTTTGTACTTTTTTCTAAAGTGCATTGAAGTTACTTGGAATCAGTCTGATCCTTTAGGGATTTGCTTTTAAATTTTGTTAGCTTGGACCAGAGCAGCATATATCTCAAGATTAAACCCAGTGCCTCATGAATGAGGATGATTTCCACTCTGGCAAGTTCGAATGGTCCCTATTCTCAACCAGGTCTCAGATTACTGTTTCCTCATATCGTTTCAGGTTTTTCTTCCCAAGCCTCCTGTACTTTTTGTTACATGTCTGCTAAATACTAAAAGGCCACCATCTGCAGTTTCCTGAAGTTCTCCATCTGTGTAGTCCTCTCCTTTCTGGTATTCTGCCTTGTCAATTCCAGCTGCTTCTGCCTCCCTGCACTCCCGGTTCCATCTTTTCCACTCAGGGAATCCACTAGCTGGGATCCCCCACTTTGCGTGGTGATGTAGGTGATGTAGAAAGTCTCAAAACCTGAACCATTAACATAATTTGCAGGCCCGGTGCTGATGGAAAAGGCAAAAACTCTTGTTCAAATATTATTAAGAATTGCAAGCTAGTGAGAGCAGGCATTGCACCAAATGTTCAACACTGTGTAACTGCACAATTTTCATGATCATGAAGCCAGCGTGCTCAAGGCAAGAATTTAATACAATAGCAGTGTTCTTCCAGTTTGTTTCCTATCTCATGGATTGCTATTCTTCATTGCTCAATGTCCGATGTTTTAAAAAATACCTTTTCTTATATTCTGTTCTGATTTTTAGGTGTCTCAGATGACAGAGCAAATCTTTTCTTTGTTACTCTCTCTTGGCCAGAAGTGAGTTTCCCTTAGTAATCAGCTGACTAGGAACTTCTTAATTATGTAGGGGCTTTTCTCTTGAGATGACCTTAGTATATCAACTATTTTTCTTGAATTTTATCAATTCACTTTTTCAGGTAATGCTAGATGGTAAATGATATAATTTTATTTAGTGTTCCTTTAAAATCTGACACATATATAGGTGTACCTGTATGCTTTGAAGATACTGTATTGCTTACAAATTGAAGGTTCAAGACTTCAGTGGAGGAAGTAGCAGCAGATGTAGTGGAAACAGCCAGAGAGCTAGCATGAGAAGAGGAGCCTGAAGATGGGACTGGATTGCTGCCCTCTCATGATAAAACCTGAATGGATGAAGAGTTTCTTCCTATGGATGAGCAAGGGAAGTGGTTTCTTGAGATGGAATCTACTCCTGGTAAAGATGTTCTGAAGATTGTTGAAATGACAACAAAGGATTTAGAATATTACAAAACTTAGTCAAAAAGCAATGGCAGGGTTTGAGAGGATTGTCCTCAATTTTGAGAGAAGTTCTACTGTAGGTAAAGTGCTATCAAACAGCATTGTGTGCTACAGAGAGATCGTTTGTGAAAGGAAGAGTCAATTGATGCAGCAAACTTCGATGTCATCTTGTTTAAGAAATTGCCACTGCCACCCTATCCTTCATCAACCACCACTCTGATCAGTCAGTAGCCTTCAGCACTGAGGCAAGTATTGCTCAAAAGCTTGCTGAATGCTCAAATAATGGTTAGTAGCTTTAAATTCAGATATACGCATTGATTTTTTAGACATACTGCTATTTCATACTTAATAGACTATAGTATAGTGTAAACATAACTTCTATATGCACTGGGAAACCAAAAAATTCATTTGACTTGTTTTGTCGTGGTAGTCTGGAACCAAATATACAATTTCTCTGAGATATTCTTGTGCCTGAATTATTATTTCTGGCACACCTACCAGAATTGTTTATTAATTGGATTTGTGTTTGGTTGTGGTATATTTTGAGATTTCTTGATGAATTACAGTATTCAATGTTGTTCAAGTACCTAGAAAAAACAACAGATCTTCTCTTCATATGAGCAGATATTGTGGATGTTTGGTCTTGGATACCACCTCTAATGCTAGAGCACAAATTGCAAATTTCACTTTCTGCAGGAATTTGATAGGTGACACAAGGAAGTATTGGGGATTAGTAACAGATACTAGTTGCAGATGAGTCTCTGGGTGATTGAGGGATGGGTGTGCAAAGAATGTGTAAACCAACATTCTTTTTTTTTTTAAAGAAGCTACAAATGTAGCTATTCATGTGAAAAATAATAATAAAAATATTGTACAGGCCCCAAATATATGATATCCATTTTTTTCTGTTGATAGTTTCTATTTTATGATCACTACCTTATTTGAGATTATTATTAATATATTTTATCAAGGAGAGTTTCTTCAAAAAGAATGACATAAAAATATGCAATAGCCTATGAGAATAAACTAGGATGACTCTAGTTGAAACTGTAAAAGTGTGGAAAGAGGTGAGTACTCACAACCACCCCTACCTCTACCATAGAGTGTTGACAGTCATTGGCTAGGAGTATATCACATTGTTTTCTAAGAAATCAAGTGGATTGATCTTTGCCCTTGATGAATGATTAGTTTTTTCTTTTTCCTTTTTCTTTTTTTAGCCAAGGATGGCAAAAGCATTACATTTAAAATTCTTCTTTCTAATGTGGTAACCACTAACCACATGTGGTTATTAAGCCCTTGAAATGTGGTTAGTAAAAATACAATCTGCACACCATATTTTACAGACATACTAAAAAGAAAAAGTAAAAGGTGTTAATGATAATTTTGAATATCTATCACACATTGAAATAATACTGTTTGGATATATTAGATAAAATGAAATATATTATTAGTATTAATTTAATCTTTTTTTAACCTTTTTAGTGTAGCTACTAAAAATTTATTCATTTATTTATTTTTAAAAATTCATTTATTCATTTTCAGAGAGAGAGAGAAAGTGGGAGGAGGGGCAGAGGAAGAGGGAGAGAATCTCAAGTAGACTCCTTGCTGAGAGCAGAGCCCAATATGGGGCTTGATCTTACAACCCTGAGATGGTAAACTGAGCTGAAATCAAAAGTCGGATGCTCAACTGACTGAGCCATCCAGGGGCTCCAAAATTTAAAAGTAAATATGTTTTTCTCATTTTATTTTAATGGTCAATGCTGATCTCAAAGCACTTGGGCATTAAAAAGCATCAAAGTATAACAATGCATACCAAGCGGGATTTATTCCTGGGCTGCAAGGTTGGTTCAATATCCACAAATCAATCAGTGTGATACAATACATTAATAAAAAAAAGAACAAGAACCATATGATCCTCTCAATAGATGCAGAAAATGCATTTGACAAACTATAGCATCCTTTCTTGATTAAAACTCTTCACAGTGTAGGGATAGAGGGTACATACCTCAATATAAAAGTCATCTATGAAAAACCCACAGCAAATATCATTCTTAATGGGGAAAAACTGAGATATTTTCCCCTACGGTCAGGAACACAGCAGGGATGTCCACTATCACCACTGCTTTTCAACATAATACTAGAAGTCCTAACCTTGGCAATCAGACAACAAAAAGAAATAAAAGACATCTGTTGGCAAAGAAGAAGTCAAACTCTCACTCTTTGCAGATGATATGATACTTTACGTGGAAAACTCAAAAGACTCCACCCCAAAACTGCTAGAACTCATATAGGAATTCAGTAAAGTGGGAGGATATAAAATCAATGCACAGAAATCAGTTGCATTTCTATACAACAACAATAAGATAGAAGAAAGAGAAATTAAAGAGTCGATCCCATTTACAATTGCACCCAAAAACACAAGATACCTAGGAATAAATCTAACCAAAGAGGCAATGAGTCTGTACTCAGAAAACTATAGAATACTCATGAAAGAAATTGAGGAAGACACAAAGAAATGGAAAAACATTCCATGATCATGGATTAGAAGAACAAATATTGTTAAAATGTCAATGCTTCCTAGAGCAATCTACACATTTAATGCAATCTCTAGCAAAATACCATTAACTCTTTTCAAAGAAATGGAAAAAATAATCCTAAAATTTGTATGGAACCAGAATATACCCCAAATAGCCAGAGGAATGTTAAAAAGGAAAGGAAAGCTGGTGCCATCACAGTTCTGGACTTCAAGCTCTATTACAAAGCTGTCATCATCAAAACAGTAAGGTACTGTCAAAACAGTACTACAAGAAGAGACACATAGATCGATTGAACAGAATAGAGAGTCCAGAAATGGGCCCTCAACTCTATGGCCAACTAATCTTCAACAGAGCAGGAAAGAATGTTCGATGGAAAAGACAGTCTCTTCAAAAAATGGTGTTGGGAAAATTGGATAGCCACATGCAGAAGAATGAAACTGGACCATTTCCTTACACCACACACAAAAATAGACTCAAAATGGATGAAAGACCTCAATGTGAGGCAGGAATCCATCAAAATCCTTGAGGAAACCACAGGCAGCAACCTCTTTGACCTCAGCCGAAGCAACTTCTTCCTAGAAACATCGCCAAAGGCAAGGGAAGCAAGGGCAAAAATGAACTATTG
>NC_138369.1:173416075-173474926 GCF_054177405.1 Leptonychotes weddellii
TTTAAAAAAAAATTATTTCCAGAATGCACAAATAGCGCAATGTGTTAAAAAATGCCTCAAATATAACATTCATCAAATTGCTAGGAAAAGGATGAAAAAGCAACTTTTTAGTGTAAAGAAGCTTCATAAGGATTAGTAATCAAGGAGGATTTTTAACAACAATCAATACAGATAACTATTGTTTTTCCATAGTCATATTTAGGCTATTTTACATTAGACAGCTTTTATAATATATGCATAAATTAGTTGCATAGCTTGAAAGTTATCTAATGTAAAATAGCATATATGCTATCTTTAAAAATATACATATATATTCTTAATGCCTGAAAGTGCTGAAATGAAAGTCTTACCTTGTTGGTAATTAAGTAATTTCAGGTTGAATCACTGACAATCATAGACTTGCATTGAACACATGAGAATTCAAAGTGAAGTATATAATGATCCCACACATGGCTACAGTGCATTTAATAAATCAATCTCAAAGTCCCTGTAGGAAGGCAAGATCTTCCACCTGTTCAAGTCCTTTCAGGGATGACTTAACTTCAATAGAATGATCACCTTCCATAGGCACACTTGGCAGCCAACAGTTCACATGCTGTAGTCCCTGAAGCACAATGTATCACACTGTAATGAGAAAAGGTCCACAACAGATGAAAAAATGCCCTGTCAGGCTTCAAAAGGGACTATAGTTATAACCAGAATTAGAGGATTGTGGGACTTAGGAGTGTTTTGCATCAACAGAAATATTGTGTTTAAAGTTAACCCTCATTGGAGGGGCAATATTTGCAGAAATATAACTGACAAGTTAAAGCTGTTCACGTCTCCTCCTGGAAATGCATCTTTTATGTTATTTCTACAGTTATAATCTGTGGATCAAAATTTCCATCTTGTGTCTACCACCCAATAGTCTACATCCTAATTTTGGACCACATTTTTTTTTTTAATTATGTTATGTTAACCACCATACATTACATCATCAGTTTTTTTTTTTAAAGGTTTATTTATTTATTTATTTGAGAGAGAGAATGAGAGAGAGAGCACATGAGAGGGGGGAGGGTCAGAGGGAGAAGCAGACTCCCCGCCAAGCAGGGAGCCCAATGCGGGACTCGATCCAGGGACTCCAGGATCATGACCTGAGCCGAAGGCAGTCCCCCAACCAACTGAGCCACCCAGGCGCCCTACATCATTAGTTTTTGATGTAGTGTTCCATGATTCATTGTTTGCATATAATACCCAGTGCTCCATGCAGAACATGCCCTCTTTAATACCCATCACCAGGCTAACCCATCCCCGCACCCCCCTCCCCTCTAGAACCCTCAGTTTGTTTTTCAGAGTCCATCGTCTCTCATGGTTCATCTCCCCCTCCGATTTCCCCCCCTTCATTCTTCCCCTCCTGCTATCTTCTTCTTCTTCTTTTTTAAACATATAATGTATTATTTGTTTCAGAGGTACAGGTGGACCGCATTTTTTTTTTAAAGATTTTATTTATTTGACAGAGAGAGAGATAGCGAGAGCAGGAACACAAGCAGGGGGAGTGGGAGAGGGAGAAGCAGACTTCCTGCCGAGCAGGGAGCCCGATGTGGGACTCGATCTTGGGACCCCGGGATCATGACCTGAGCCGAAGGCAGACTGAGCCACCCAGGCACCTCAGGTGGACCGCATTTTAATCTTTATATGAAGCATCAACCTGAATTACTTCTCTGTTATTATAATTCGTATTTAATGGTCCTTTTTATTCTACTTAGAGAACCCTATTAAATGAAAACAGATAAAAAATATATATAAGGTATTTGTGCATCATTTTGTCAGCACACTTTTTTGTTATTTCTTTGTATTCTGATGTTATTTCCCCTTTCAGGACCTAGCTACACAAAATAAATACTCCTAACTTATTCATATCATTTTGTCTTTTTTTTTTTTAAAGATTTTATTCATTTATTTGAGAGAGAGAGTGAGAGAGAGAAAGAGCACAAGAGGGGGAGTGGGAGAGGGAGAAGCAGACTCCCTGCTGAGCAGGGAGCCCGATGCAGGACTCGATCCCGGGACTCCAGGATCATGACCTGAGCCGAAGGCAGTCGCTTAACCAACTGAGCCACCCAGGCATCCTATATCATTTTGTCTTGATCAGCTTCTGTCACCCTGCGTTTCTCACTCTTCTGTGCCCATCTTCAAATATAACTAAGATAACCATGTAATGTTTTAAAATGTAGAGTATACACCTGAATTGAACAGAATATTTCTAAAACTGATTTACTGGCTCCTATGTGAGTCTTTCAGTGTTTTATACAGGAGAATTCATGTTTTCAATTCATAAGCATGCACTTAAGTGAAAAGTATTGTGTCTGGCTCCTGATTAGGTATTAAGCTTGAAATATTAGGTAGGTTAGAGCACACATATCTTCTGATAATATGTTTAATAGCAAAAATTTAAATAATCGATTAACCAAGCATACAAACAAATTGCTTCACACGTTATTTCTTTTCCATTGTGTAGAAAGTGCCTGACTTGATCCTTGAAAATTGTCTGACTTTTATCATATACAGCATGGTTTCACATTTTTCTAA
This sequence comes from Leptonychotes weddellii, assembly GCF_054177405.1. Taxonomy (NCBI): domain Eukaryota; kingdom Metazoa; phylum Chordata; class Mammalia; order Carnivora; family Phocidae; genus Leptonychotes; species Leptonychotes weddellii. The sequence goes on from NC_138369.1 coordinate 173,418,641, forward strand.
ATAAGACTTGACATGAACTCTATTGACAATAATCTCCCAGTGCCATAGTGGCCATAATAAAAAAAAATAACCTGTTGGTTCCTTTGTTCTGTCATTAATTAATGCACATAATATTAGTGGAGTATTACTGTGTGCCACCCACATTACACAGAGTATGAATCAGACATATACCCTGAATGCAAAACAGATGCAACATAATAAGAAACCACATATTGAAAATACAAGTTCCATTGTCATTCTGGATATGTTAATATTTATGTCTGCTCGCTTGCATGCTTTTGTGATGAAAGATGCCTATTCTGGTTTCATCCCCACCCTGTATCCCTCTGGTTCCATCTGCCTCAGTGGTTAAGCTTCATACTGTAGGACCCAGACCTTCATGGTCATGGTGATTTGATCAAGAAGATGATACAACATGAAAGAATTCAATGTATAGGCACCTACAGTTTATGCAAAATGGGCTTATAAAGATGATAATATCCAAGGACAATTTCTGACACAGAAATTCAAGCTAAGCCTATGTAAAGACTTTGGTGTATAAGATTCTGAAAGATCATTAGATTGAGTTAGGCTGGAGAAGCTATTAGGGGCCATGTTTACCTGTAAGAGTGAATTACTTCCTATCACTACCTGAGTTACATTGGATATTTGAGAACTATGATAGGTAAATTGAGATTAGTCAGCCTGGACCAAATCTGTTTAGCCAGAGAATCCTCGCTGATGTCATTATTTCCAAGTAAACAGAGTTGGGAAGATTTTATAATCCTGGTGAATGTGTGCTGACTTTGGGGAGAAGTGGAATTACCAAAATATTCCAGGCCTGTTGATCATTATTTTGTATGGGTTTCATATGAGGAATAAACTGAGACTCTTCCCACCATGTCATTTCTAGGCATGAGTATAAATGGGAAAACACATGAGGAAAAATACTATTTACCACGTTGTCAGATAGTTGGTCAAATTTATTACCACTAAGAAATTGTTGGTTGCTTTAGAATGAGAGCCAGAAATTTCAGTGATGTATTTTAGAGTGTGGGGTATTGAGCTTTCCAATGATGAGTACAATAATACCTCCATTCCATGTGTTCTTTCTACAGTGTGGTTTATAATAGGATCTGTGTCCTCTCCCCTTGAAATTGAATGGCTTTTTGTGACTGCCTCAGCATAAGAATGCCATGCCCATCCACCATGGTCTTGAATTAAAGACAAGGTACCTGCTGAATCCCATCCAAGCCCTTCCAAAAATACAGATACGTGAACAAAATGACGAATAAATAACTGTTGTCCTCTTAGTCCACAAAGTTTTGTGATTTTTCTCCATACCAATGGATAAATGATACAACCTGCAACTAATATATTGTGCTGTCCTTGATCTTTTTAAAAATTCTTTGTATCAATGGGACTTACTATTACAGTTTCTGCTCTTATCTTAATACTGTACTTAAACAGTGCCACTGGTGGTTATATTCACTGGTTATTTCACATGATTCACAAGAACTATAAATAATACCAGAATGGGATTGTGAGTGATGTAGGAAAGTAATGAACACTGCTTGGAAATCCTAGACTCTAAGATTGGGAAACACCTTTAAAGAGGCTTTGTCTCCTTACCTCTGGACTTAGTAACAAGTTGTATTTCTGTTCAGACTCTTTGTGAGGTGAGTATGGAGGTGGTTATGGTGGTTGTATATGATGGTTAGACCACATTTAGCAAACACCATTTTTATAGGTGATGTCATGAGTGTCAGATAAATGAAAACATGCGTAATAGAGGATGACATATTTTGGGTTGATGCTCATTTCAGCCATATTTCCTTATCTTGGAAACTTTTTGATTCATAGCCCATTTTACCTGTTTTAACATAAGCCTTGTTTTATACCACATAGCTATGGGTGCAGAGTAAAAAAAGTAGAGCAAGGAATCCAAAAGTTTCTCTGTGACCTATACAGACTTTGTGACACATTTCCTAGGAAGATTAGCTAGATTATTCTGGTTATATTTTCAAAAATTGAACTAAAAACATATGATTTACACAAGGATATTGGAACTAGAGAAGGACATATTGAGTTTTATGTACATCAAAGTAAGGGGGGTTTTATAAAGACAAGAAAGAGATACTTTGAGCAAACCGAGGGATAGTAAGATGTCTTTAGTTTCAGGTGTACAACACAGTGATTCATCAAGTTTATACATTATACTCCGCTCCCCACAAGTATAGCTACCATCTGCCTATACTCCATACTCAAATAAAATTTTTAATAAAGTAAAATTACTTTCAGCTTTTAAAAAAAAAACCTTTCATTCTGAAATAAAATTACATTTAATGTAAAAAATATTAAAATATATTTTTTTTCCAAAAGAAAAAAAAAGTGATTCTTAGAATATGAATAGGTCATAGAGAGCAAGGGAAAATAAATAGTAATTCATGTTGTTAAAGTTGCCACAGTGACCTTGAATCCAAACGAGTTATAAAGCTAATCTTGATGAAGATTGGCTATCTGTGAATCATGTTTTTAAATCCCCATGAAAACTGCCTCTTCCTTATTTTACCATCCATATTCTTATAAACTCATCTCTGCCACCAATGAGCACAATTTCTTGCAATCAAAACAGCTAAAGAGAAGCAAGAGTATACAATGGCAAGTGGGTTCACAAAAGACACTATGATCAATAAGGGGCAGGTGAACCTCACTAGGATATGCCCTTGAACTGAGTCTTCAAAGGTGAATAAATGTCCAATGGTGGAGGAAGAAATATATTCAAGGGAAAAATAGCATAGATAAAATTATGAAACATTCAGATTTAAAGGTCCACAACTACTTTAGAATAGCTGAAGTGGGAAGTTCTAGATAGGATATAGTAAAAGAGAGGTTAGAGGAAGAAGCAAAAGCCTTTTGAGGGAGGCACATCTATATCTCATTCTGCAAAGTTTAGATTTAATATTGAAGGTAATAAAAAGTTACAAAAAACTTTATTCAGGACATGGCATAGCTGTATTTACATTTTAGAAAGAACATTTCAAGGAGAGAAGGATTAAAAGCAGGGAGGTCAGTGTATATGTAGCTGATAATATCAACACAGGTTAATACATGACTCTGATACAGATAGCAGGTACAAAAAATATTAAGATCTTATAATCAGTTTATTACTGATTAGATATGAAGAGTGTAGGTAATAACGTCTAAAAATACTTGAAGTGAATTACTTTCCTGGTAATGGACAGAAAGTTTAAAATTGGGAGGGCAAAAATAGATTCAGTCTTTGGATTACACCTGGTCACGTTGCACCTCTTCATCTAGATCCTCACACCAAGAATCTTGGGCACATTCTTAATTTTTCTTTCTCTATTACAAGAAATCTACAGAGTAGAAGATATGGTGATTATATGCCAAATCTAACCAACTTTTCACCTTTATTGTTATATCTTAGTCTTCAAAAATACAGACTGCTAACTGATGAATTGACATGTCTGTTAAGGGTTCTACCTTTGACCATCAAGTCAGTGTGAGTGAGAAGATTGATGGAAGATGTTAGGCAGAGTCAGGATGTAGGCTGATGTGGCTTGGCAGGTATAGTAAGTCTGAATCATGCAGGGTGGCAAGGAGAGAAATAGAAAATTACTCCTGTAATGTAAACTAAAACTCTTTTCCTTTGTTTTTTTTTTTTTTTTCTTTTCCTTTGTTGAATCTAACTTGTCCCTAGTCTCAAGGCATAACCTTCGCATTTCCTTTACATGAAAGGTCTTGCCCTCTGATTTTCATAGGACTTATCAATAAGTTCACAGGACCAGCCTACCTCATCAAGGACTCCCTCCTTCAACACTTATTCAAGTAGCTTGGCTTTTTGTCATTTTTCGACCAAGAATTCTGTTGTGGTTATGAAATTATATTCTTTGTTTGTTTTTTTTTATACATTATGTATCCCCCCATTAGAATGTGAGGCCCATGTGAACAAGAAAATTATTTTTCTTTTTGACACTGTCTTTTCCATGTTCACCATAACACTTAGAGTGATATATGTATACATTGAAAGCTTCTGAATAGATTTACAAATGAAAGAAAAATAAGATATAATTTAAATTTTGTGAGATATTTGCTTAGAGATAAGAACCGAATGAAACTCTCCAAAAATAATTGTATTAACCCTGAAGATAAGGAGGGGGGCTATTTACACATACTGGCAATTTGTGGATTGAGAGTAAATATATATTTTTTAAAGATTGTAGAAAGTAGGGTGCCTGGGTGGCTCAGTCGTTAAGTGTCTGCCTTTGGCTCAGGTCATGATCCCAGGGTCCTGGGATCGAGTCCCACATTGGACTCCCTCCTCGAGGGGAAGCCTGCTTCTCCCTCTCCTACTCCCGCTGCTTGTGTTCCTGCTCTCGCTATCTCTGTCTCTGTCAAATAAATAAATAAAATCTTTAAAAATAAATAAATAAAAATAAATAAAGATTGTAGAAAGTAAATCATTAACTTAAAATTGATGTATAAAGAAATTGAAAGAAATAAGTTTCTATTGGGTACCAGGCACTGTGCTAGGTACTTAATGTATTTAAACTCATATAATTTTCCAAGAACCATGACATGTTTTTCTAATTAATTCAGAATTATATGTGTTAATTATAAATATAAAGCATGAAGAGTTAAATTGTTAAAATTGATGTACTTACAGAACAGTGAAAAAAATCACATGTAAAACAGGAAGCATTTACTAAACTCAATATTGACAAATATTTATATCTCTTTTGGCTTGACAAATACAAAAGTTATTTGCATTTGGAAAAAAAATATTTTTGAAAATATTGGCCACTAAACTATGAAGTAACATGCCTTTGTTGTTTTATACTTATCTGCCATCCATAAACCTAGATTTGACTAACAATAAAAATTTCCACTGTTAAAATGCCTGCAGAAGCATTGTTCATGTTAAATTATAATCAAATACTCATGCTTACATTGCTAGGCTATCAATAAAACAATTCAAAGTTTATAGCACAGTGGTACATTGTACCTAGTGCTTTTATTGTGACATATTATGCTACCTTGTACTATATCATACTGTAATTCAGACATTAACTTATGTGACTACTATTCTTTATCTAGAAAAAAAGATAGTATTCTCATTTACTCCAAAAGCTGTAATTTGCATATTTCAGACTACAAAATATATCTATTTCCATAGTACTAGTTTCAATTATTTATTGGGATTCTTCATAATATACTGGTAAACATATTTTAAATTAACTTGTGAAAATAAGCAAATATATAAATAAAATAAGCAAAGAACTGCAAGTTAATAAAATTCTGGGACACGGAATATGCTATTTTAATAAAGCACTGCCTATACAATAGTGTTTCAATTCTTCATCTATGTTTCTCAGGCATGGTGGGGTGGTGGTTCACAATAGTATAAGTATGAAAAACAATTTTGCTTTTTCTCCTCAAACTTTAAAAAAAAATATTCCTTAAAGACAAATGATTAGGCAAAATAAATGGGATACTAAGAAGTTGTGGGAAGTAAAAGTGATTCTTTTAGGAGTCAAAATTATCATTCCTACACGTCAGCATTGAAGATAGACACATGGCACCATCACCATCTACCACACACACACACACACACACACACACACCCCCCACATGCACATACATCACACACACAACACACCACACACACATACACACAGTGCACAGACACACCCTAAATCTTAAAAACATTAAATTCTTTTTTTTTTTTAAAGATTTTTATTTATTTATTTATTTGAGAGAGAGAGAGACAGAGAGAGAGCATGAGAGGGGGGAGGGTCAGAGGGAGAAACAGACTCCCTGCCGAGCAGGGAGCCCGATGCGGGACTCGATCCCGGGACTCCAGGATCATGACCTGAGCCAAAGGCAGTCGCTTAACCAACTGAGCCACTCAGGCGCCCCTAAAAACATTAAATTCTTATAGAAAATAAAATCGATACCTAAGAAAACATAAAGAGTTCAAATGCAGTCCTCCTATAAATATATTCCCAAATGATTGTTTTTTTTAAATAAATACTCTGGACGGTTAGTGGTATGGGGGAAAGGTAAAGTGAGACAATGAGGTGTAGACTTACCAACTCACAAATAAATGGTGGGAGGTTTGATTTTATTTACTCAATCTTTTGGTCATCAAGGATCCCCTGTGAATAAGAAATTTCATGGCTAAGTACCACTGAGAAACACTGAAGTGAGTTATTTGTGGAATTCAACACTAACATGTAAATCTGGGGTAAAAAGCCAATGTAGAATGTATACGAATGATAAATGAATATAATCACCAGTCTTGTGTCTTCATTTGGTATAAATGAGTAGCCTTGAGAAAGGATGCTAATATATATTACAAATGATACACTAAGTTTTAATGAGGAAATACAATTTTCAGGAAGAATGTCAGGAATTTAAACCTATTATAATTAATTAATTAATGTATTTAGTTTAAAAACCTTAATCTCTGTATTAATACCTCCATTTTAGGAATGAGTTGGGGATTCATAGAAGTAAAATAAAGTACTCACTGTTACACACTGAATTGTGAGAAAGAGGATTGCAAAGCAGTTTAAAAATAGTTCATAGCCTGTTCTCTTTATACTGCACTGCTACGAAATTTCATAAAAATTTCAAAAATTTGTGTTAAAACACTTTTAAGTATCGCATTCAATTATATGAATACTTTTTCATGTTTTTTCAACTGCAGAGAGACTGAAGTAATTGCATAAATGACATATATACAGAATTAGAGAACAAAGAAAAGAAAATGCTCCCTGAACTGCATGTTTTGTTAGATTATTTACATACCTTCTATTTTTGGTTATTGGATATAAAAATGCATGGAAAATACTTTGAAGGTTTTCAGAAGAGAGCAAATACAACAATAATGGAAAGTATGATGTGCAAATAAAGAGAAGAATCAGATGTATCTTTCCTGAAAGGCCTACACAGTTTTAATGACTGTCCTCAAACCCAGGGAAGGATATGCTTGAGAATGGCTTCCAAACAGCTTTACAGATGAAAGCAACAGCAAATAATGGCTTTGAGAGTTTAAAAAACAGGATGCAGCATTCCATGCCGCTTAGGATAACTATAACTAAATCATTAGAGCTGAAATGCTTTCTGGTTTCTAGAATTTTAGAGAGAATAGTAAAGATGCTGAAAATAATATATGGAAGAGAATAAAGGACTGTAGATGAGAAAACAGAGGTTCTGGTTTTAGTTTACTACTACCTGCAAGATTTTGTATAAGACATTTCATTGGTCTGAATTTCAGATGCCTCATTAAAAAAGGATACAGATGGACTACAATGGTGGCTTTTGATCTTTTTGAGTCATGAATATTGTGCAAATTTTATGAAAATCATGTCTCCTCTCTCCAGAAAAATGTCTTGCAGTTCCAGTGTTACTTTTAATTTCAGGAATATGGTAATACCTTGCAGCTTATTTATGGATCATCTCTAGAGATTCCTATTGGTAAATAATTTCATACTCAAAACCTACAATTGCATGAAATTCTAGAATCAACCTTTTGTTTCTTTTTTTTTTTTTTTTTTTTTAGGGAGAGAGAGAGAGTGAGCAGTGAGAGGAGCAGAGGGAGAGGGAGATAGAAAATCCCAAGCTGACTCCACACTCAGCACAGAGCCTGAATCAGGGCTCGATGTCATGACCCTGAGACCATGACCTGAGCTGAAATCAAGAATCAGATGCTTAACTGACTGAGCCACCCAGGCACTCTCACCCTTTTGTTTATATGTTATCTCTATCTGGAGTTTACATGCATATTTGAAGATATCTCTTTTATCTAATAATAATACAAGCAAAGCTTCCATCATCTTATGTAAAGAATAGTGAAATAATTGCTAATAATTTCCTTGGAACAAGAGGGCAGAAACACTGTCTACTTTTACTTGCATTGACTCCCTTAGTGTCTGGCATATAGTTTGATATAAAACAAACAAATCCTTCAAATATATTTGTTGCTCAAAATTTCATGGTATCTTATTCTGATTAAAACATTATGTTTTTAAGAGTTATATGACACAATTTTAATAATTTATCTTCCTTTATCAGTTAATCTCTCTTAAAATAAGAACACTGAAAAAATTATCTTCTGTCATTAGTGAATTTTAAATAAATTGAATGTAAAATTTTGACATCTTCATCATGTAAATATTTAATCAATGTTTCCCTGGATCTCATTTATTCAGTTTAATGCTTCAATTTGAAAATCTCTACTCTGCTATTTTTAATGACATTACGTTATTATATTTTTCTTCCATAATCAGATTATTGTCCGTTATAGATAGTTATCCTCCTTTTGTTTCCTAATTTTGTTATTTTCCAAGGCTCTATTTTAGACCAGTATTTGTTTTGAACTTTTCCTTTTTCATAGAGAGTTTGTGCATTTCCTTTTTTTTTTTTTTTTGCCACATTCTACGTTTGTATTCCCAGCCTTGTCTTTTTTCACTTGAGCTCTGGAACTATGAACTCCACATACTGCCAAAATAAGTAACTAATGGCATAGCACAACAAATGCATATGTTCTGCTCTTTGCAACTTGAAATCTTGCTCCTGATTCTTGATTTTTCCATAAGTGGTTCCCATGCTCTCCAGGAAGACGTTGTTCTCCACAGGATCATCTTCATCTGCTCAGCCCTCAGTAGGAGAGAGGGAGTAAAGAAAATTTAAACAAGAGACCTGGAAGAAAGCTAAATGTTTTCAGTCCACATTCTATTGACCAAAACCTGATCACATCATCTCACCTTCCTAGAAGGTAGAGAGAGGAGCATGGATAATTTAGCTTTGTATTCAGGAAGAAAAGAATGATTTGGTGAACATTTAAGAGACTCTTCATAGCATTGCCCCTTCATCCTTTAATTAATCCATGTCCTTCCAATATTTGTTGACTTCTAGGTTTATTGAAGGCCTTGGTGAAGGACCATTTGATACCTCTGTCTAAATCTTCAAAGTGAAATATGCCTTGATTAAAAAAAAAACAGTATCAAATGAAAAATACATAAGACCATAAATTTTTGGTAATTAGGGCCAATCTTAACAACTGAGACTTTTTGAAGTATATAAGGCATTTACTTCCAAGAAATTCAGAGGTAACTACCAAATTGAGATTGTTTCATTCCTTGGTTTCCATTGTAATGACAGCCTACTTACCAAGGTAGCCTTATCATTTCCCTCTACTATATTAAAACTTGGACCAAGGCTTCTTCCTGACTCTAGGCTACTGACTTCTTTTTTCTTAGAACATTTATTTTAGAAAATTTGTAATTGAAAATTTTTTCTCTTCCCTTCTGAAATGTAAATCTTTTTTAAAAAGTCTCCTACCAGTTTTACAACCAAAGACTATGTTTCTTAAGGAGCTGGGAGCCATCTTTTTGATGGCTTCTACCTTCCAGTCTAACTCCAAGTTGTAAAACTCCTTCTTGTCATGAAGATAGATGAAAATTTACTTCTTCTTCTTCTTTTTTTTTTTTTTTGTAGGTAAAGCCAATTAGCAATAGGAATAGCCTACCATTCTCTACCCCACATCCTAAAAACTTTCCCATTTTTTTTTTTCCAACAGATTGGAGTTTAGACTGCACTTTTCCTCTTCACTATTACAAGAGTCTTTAACAGTCTTCCTTATCTGTTCAACTTTTCAGCTTTAATTTTTGCTTGATACTGCCTGGGAACATTCCCAAGTCTTGCCTCAAACCTTGGTCCTATTGCTTACTTTACTCGCTGTTCAGACTTTTGCTGGGTTTAATTGTTCATATGATCTTGAACTTTATTTTTGATCAATTCTTTTTTTTTTTAAGATTTTATTTATTTGCGAGAGAGAGAATGAGAGACAGAGAGCATGAGAGGGAGGAGGGTCAGAGGGAGAAGCAGACCCCCCGCTGAGCAGGGAGCCCGATGCGGGACTCGATCCCGGGACTCCAGGATCATGACCTGAGCCGAAGGCAGTCGCTTAACCAACTGAGCCACCCAGGCGCCCTATTTTTGATCAATTCTAAAGCTGTTTATATCTACTAATCTTGCTAAGTCTACCTTAGTGGTCCACGAAGCCACCAATCTTTTATATAACCAAGCTTGTGGTACTGCTAGTATTGTCAAGACTTGTATTATCAAGACTTTCTCTGTCTCATACCAGCTCATATCTGAGCCAGCCATGAAATCTACCTGTTTATGACTCCAGACTTCTTGCCCCCACCTCTGCAGAATTGATCTGGGCTTATTCCTTCTACTTCTTCAAACTCAGAGAAGTTCTTGAATAATTACATATACATAAGTTTTCTCACTCTGTTTTCATGCTTTCCTATGGTTTTTGGCCTTGTAAGACTCAACTGATTGCTTTAACTCAACATATTTTCTATTTTGGATTAGCTGCCCTGCCTGATCTGATGCTTACATGGGTGAGGGTTGAGATACCTGGATTCAGCTTTCTCATTATAGCATACTCACTTTCTTTTCCCAGTTCCAAAGCCACACTAGCTGCAAACATTTCCTTAACTTTTTGCGGGGGGTGGGGGGGGGAGGCAATTTACTTTCTTTAAATTAGTGAGACTTCACTTAATTTTTTTCATGAACCAGAAATAGAAATGGAATGTACAAATCGATAAGAGGAGATCCTGGTTTATAAAAAGTGATAAACTGAGGCCACTGATATTATTTGTAAGGTATTACCACATTGAGTTGGATTCTTCTCTTATTCCCACTGAGTTTGTCACTGAATCTGGCCTAGTGAATAAACTAATTCATAATTCCCTTTATGAATTACGACAAGGGCCCTCTCCATCTTCTACTTTTTGTGATACCTTTACTCTAGACCTTGGGTCTTTGAGGCAAGTACAAGAAAATAACACTTTTTTTTTTTTCCTCAGTCATGCTAGAGTCAGCTTCTTCTCAGAAAATATAATGCCATAATGTGTCAGTCCAGGTGCACACATCAAGTTGAACACACCTTTGATTATTTTTATTATGAAAAATTCCAATTGTTCAACAGGTAGGAAGAATAGGATATTAACCCCCCAAACATACATCATTCAGATTAAAAATGATCAAAATTTTTCTGAGCTTGTTTTATCTCTTACTAAGTTTTTCCTTCTTCCCTTATTTTCCTTTATTTTTCTAAGCAAATTTTAGAACTTCATAGCCTTTCACTCATTGTATGACTAAAAAATAGGGTGGGGTGGTTGGATGGTTCAGTCAGTTAAGTGTCCTTGGTTTTGGCTCAGGTCATGATCTCAGGGTTTTTGGATGGAGCCTCTCATCTGCATCTGGGCTCCACACTCAGTGGGGAGTCTGCTTGAGATTCTCTCTCCATCTCCCTATACCTCTCCCCTTACTTAAACTCTCTCCCTATCTCAAATAAGTAAATAAATCTTAAAAAAAATAGGGTTATTTTCTTATGTAACCTCAGTGTCATTATCATACCTAACAAAATTTATAATAACTCTTTAGTATCCTTAGTATCTGATCTCTATGATGAATTCTTGATAGAATTTATTTAAATTTTCCTAGAGGTTGTCACAAGGTGAAGTTTAAAATGAATGTTTTGGAGGTCTAATGAAGGTAGTAGCATGCCTGGCTTATTTGACAGCCGGAGTGGATCATTTTTTAACATCCACCTTATCTACATGACACAGTTTTTTTCAGGAATTATAGTAAGGTGAACCAAGTGGCAATAATGGCCAGAGAAATGCAGAATGAGAATTTTATTTTATGGAATTTCATCTGTATGAAATAATGACAGAAAAATAAATAAATAAATATATGTATAATAAAGAGGAAACTAATGGATTAATATTTTTTAATTGCACTATTTTTTAAAAACAATCATGCCTATGTATTCATCTGTTGCACTGATAATTTTTGTTTTTGAGCCTTACTTTATACAAGTTTGTCAATGACTTCTTTAAAATTGATCTTCTTCACATCTAATAGATATTATCAGCAGAATTATCAATCTTTTTTCTCTCCTTTTTGCTCAAAGAAAGCTTATTAATTTTAATTTTGAAAACATTTTTATTTTCAAAAGTATTATTTCACACGAAGTAACATATGCAAGTTAAGAAAAGTCTTAAATGTAAGTTTTGCTGAGATTCATAAAAATCTATTTGGGAATCTATTATACTGTTTTATTTTTATTTTCATAATTTTTCCATAAAATATCTGAAACAAAAAATAAACATTAAAATTTAATTATATTTCTTTAAAACTTCTAAAGTTATTTTCTTCTATAATAATTATTTTAAAATGGCTGAATGATAGTGAACACTGACTGATTCATTAATTTAGAACATCAGTTCTTGAAGAAAATAATCAAGGTAATACAATATTTCTTTTGATGTCTTTGACAGTATAAGATGAGCATCTTTTGTCAGTTCTCTGAGCATTCTTCTTTGAAATTTGATTCTACTATTCTTTGGAAGGTTCCATTTTCTTACTTTTGCACTTGCATAATTAATGGCGTACTCCACAATTTCCATGAATGGATTTTCGAAGAATGATTTCAAAGCTTAGTGTTTCACTGTACATGCTTTAAGGCTGATTCTGGCTGTTTGTGAATATATTTTGCTTCTGATTAACCTCATTTAAAGCTTCACATTGGGGGAAAAGATAACTCATAAAAGAAAAAATTGCATACATCTCCTGCAGGAAAAAAAAAATATATATATATAATACTTTGAGTTTGGAGACACAAAAAGCAGTGAAAGAAGGTCAAACAGTTTCAAACAGTTATGAATTCTTAGGAACTTATTCTCAAGACGAACATGCTTAGCTAAGTCTCAAAGCACTGGAAGATGTCTGTTACAACTATAGAAATTCTCTGTATTAACTTCCACGTAGAAATACACTGTATTGATATTTATTAAAGGGTAAGTATTAGAAATGTAATAAGTTGGGGATTACAGAGATATTAGTGAAACTAAACATTAACAGCAGCAATTGTTTAGAACTTAGGCTAATGAGAGATTTTCTGCTATTATTTAGCATTGTTGGTTCAGGGCGCTAATGAAAAGAAGACTGACTTTTAGTCAGTGTTATTATTGTTTTCAATTTTTCTACAGACATTGTACCCATATGCTTATTGCCTTTCCCCAGTGTAAACTGTTCCACTACCCTACTCTTGACATATAACTGGATGAAGATACATAAGTCTTCAGGTGTTTTTTGCTTTGGGAAGTTAGAAATGTTGAATTAGGGTGGCCAGCATCTCTCTCATTTAGCCCTTGCAAAAATCTCTGTTGCTGCCTTGTGTCTCTTCTGCACTGAGTCCATTTGTTGCACTGAACCCAGACTTTGTAAAAACAAATCTGTCTACAAATCCTCCAGTTGCTTTCTTTTGCTTATAGAGTAATGCTTTTAATTCATTAACCTGGTGCAGCTTTTCTCCCTGACTACCCACCCACCCCGCCCATACACACAATCCTCATTTACCCACTCTCAGAGAGCAGTCTCCCTCTGCCTTTGGTGCACCAGATTCTTTCTATGAACCCTGCCATGAGCCCTTGTACATGTTACTCCCTTTTTTCTTTAATTTAAAGTTCTTAGTTTTGAGTGGAGAGGTTAAGATAATTATTTTTTTTTAATTTAAGACCCAGAAAAATACCTGTTTATCTGAGAATGTTCCTGACATCTCTCATGCAAAATGCATTTTTCTGGGTCCACATTTTTAGGACGATTTATTTCCCTTTAAACTCTCTAGTGTGAGAAATATGTCCACCAAATGTTCAGGTAATGCTTTTTGTTAAAAAAAAAAAACAAAGAAAAGTATAAAATGTGATTCTATAAGAGCAAAACACATTTAAATCTGTTATGAAAATTTTTAGAGATGATTTAAACACAAAAATCAGTAACTATATCCAATTCTAGGGAACTTATCATAATGTAAAAGATTACATTTTCCAAAAGAAAGTTAAAAAAAATTTAAAAAAATTTGTTAAAACTTCATTCTGGTTCCCAGGGCTTTGAGAAACAACAGTGAAATTTTGCGAACATGGACAGGTAAGATTTTGTTTTCCCTCCTATTGAACATTGTCATTTCTATCACGTTAAAGGAAATTGTGTATTTTATCTATCTCTCAAATCTTTTCTGAAGGTATTGATGTGGGAAAAGATGTAAAAGGTAAATGGGAATGATTATTTTCAGTTAGCTCTAGTTTATTTTCTTACCTCACAATTAGAATAGTGGTTCAAATGAGTGTTCAATTGCATACAACGTCTATTAAAAATTCGAAGTTTCATCACCTATGAAATATAATGGACAAGTGCACTATATTACAACGTTTTTTATACTTTTATAAGTATAAGAAAGAATTCATAATTATGGAAAAGATAAAATGCAGGCAAGAACATAAAATGTTACTCGTAAGCCAAAATATATATTATGTATATATGTGTGTGTGTGTGTGTGTATATATATATATATATATGTATGTATTTCTTTTGCATGCAATATGTATTTGTTTTTTTCTGAAAACTTCTAACACATTTTATGCAATGAGCTTTGGGCTACAGATATACAGTGTTTTGTGTTTCACTTTGATATTAAACCAATATCCAATGCTCACTTTCAATGTTTTGAGTGTAAACTAAGAAAAATATGCCACATTTTTATTTTCAGCAAATTGGTTCTTATAATTATCATTTAAATTAAAAAAGTATGCTTACTTGTTATCTTGTACCTCTTAATAATTTAAAGATCATGATATCTTCTGAGATTCTATTGAAAACTATTGATCCTTTCCTCACCAATTAGCAGAAATGCACATAGATATATTCTTTACAAGCATTATCAAGATATCCATGCACACATTGAAATAAATCCATTAATGATCCCTGAAAATCCTTGGAAGTGAAGGTAACAAAAGACCCTTATAGCATAGTCCAAAATATCTCCAAATTAACTCCAGGAAAATTGTATTAATTATATAATTTATAAGCAATATCTTTTCTTTGTTGCTAGTTTATTATTTTCGGGAGATAGGTAATAGTATTTAAATAAGATTCATCAATTCTTAATTGTTTCTGAATGTACCCCAAGGCAGGCATTGTTACATAATATTTCCCATGTTCCAGTAGATATAAATTATCATCATATTCTACATCCATATGTGTAAATGTATAGACATGAAAATAAACACGAACACTCTCTATGCCATCTTAAGTTCAGTGATGACGGTTATCCTCCCATTTAAAGTTATTATGGCCTCCATTCTTGGTGACGGATGTTAACAGGAAACAGTGCAATTTTCCTGATGAGATAGTTTGGTTTTAGAAGTGTTTTAGAAAACAAGTAAAGTGTAAAGTTTCACTAGGCCCCTCAAATAAAAAGGATGTAAACCCACAGATGACAGTTTAATGGGTTTAGGCAGGAGGATGGGGCTATATAATATCAAGATAAATGGTGTTGAATCTCATGGATAGATTCGATAACTGACTCTACAGATCAATAATGGCAATCATGATGATGATTTACTGTTAGGGAAACATATTTTGGTGGTATCTAGGGCTTGTCTGATAATGCATATTCAAAAGACATATTGAATGCCCTGAAATGTTAGCTTTGTCACTCATGATTTTAGTACTTTTTTTTGAAATACACTAAAAAAAAGACATTTTTTTCTTTTTAAAATTATTGGACTGAATAAAAATACTTAGTTTTTATAATTATAACTGAAGATTTAACATGTTTCAAAATATGACACTAAAGTTAAATTGCATTTCAACCAGAAGGTCTAATATTAATCTTTGTTATTTTAAATGCAAACTCACTATAGATGAGGAAATAAAATAGTTTCACCTCTATTTACTACATTACAAGGAGAAAAAGTGACATTGAAGGATTTTCATTATAGTAAAATTGCAGAATGATACATTGTGTTCTATTTGGGGAGGGAATCAAGATTGCATGAATCTGGGCACCATTGCAACTATTATGAGGACAATCATTAACATCTTTGCTATTAAGAAAAATGGCACTTTTGCTATGGAGATTGGCAAAAATGCAATTAATCAAATGTCAGTTTCAAGGTATTTGAGAATTCCTCCTTCTCCTGCCAAAATAACAAAGGAAAGGATATTCAGAATTTTATCCACTCAAGTTGCCAATTTTCTAACCATCCATTATTTTTTGTATGTCTCTCTCTCTCATAGAACATTTACATAAAATAATGATGCAAATCATAGCTTAATTTTTAAAATGATTTTATTTATTTATTTGAGAGATAGTGAGAGAGAGAGCACGAACAAGGGGAGGGGCAGAGGGAGAAGGAGAAGCAGATATCCCACTGAGCAGGGAGCCTGACCCTGGGCTTGATCCCAGGACCCCGGGACCATGACTTGAGCCAAAGGCAAATGCTTAACCAACCGAGCCACCCAGATGCCCCACAAAGAATAATTCAAATAATCTGCATAGTAGAATGCCTGTCATTTGACATTGCAGCTCATTTTTCCTACGTCTGTTGCTCTTCTCACAGAATGGAATGAAGAGATGTGACTGAACATGTTTAACAGGGAGGAATTGTGTTCTTTTTTGGAAGGTACTAGCAGAAGTTGATCTCTGAGCTTAAGCCCTGGAACTTCTATCAGCTAGCCATTTCTCACCTGTGCTTTTATTTCCTATCTGTAAAATGTCAGACAATATAAGTAAGGAAAACAAATGCAAACTTCCAATGTTATCTCAGTGAAGGATGTTAAATTGTAAATAAAATACTAAATAATTTACATCATTTGTTGGAATATAGTATGACATGATTAAAATGATTTTATTTTGGGGTGCCTGGGTGGCTCAGTTGGTTAAGCATCCGACTCTTCAATTCAGCTCAGGTCACAATCTCAGGGTCCTAAGATTGACCCCCATGTCAGTTCAGTGAGGAGTCTGCTTGGGATTCTCTCTCTCTTCCTCTGCCTTGACCCCTGCTTGATCCCTTTCTCTCTCTCCCAAATAAATAAATCTTAAAAAAAAAGATTTTATTTTTTCTAATAAAAATACTCAGTAATTTACTTAAGATGTTATTTTATTATTGCTTTATATTTTTATAGAAATGCCAACAGTTTTTACCTTTTCTTGATAAGAATATTTATTGTGTTATATATTACCAATATCTATAATAATCTTCATTTCATGTAAATATCTGGGGTTAAATAAGTGTATCCCCTCTTATTCCCTCATTTAAATCCTTTTTTGACTCACCAAATATACATTTCATTGATCCTACATACCATTTTTTTCAACCATTCTTCACCACTTTGATGGCTTCTTTCTCTTGCCTACTAGGTTTAATGCTATAATCAGTCACAATAATCATCCCTTGCCTATGTGCCTAAATCACTTTTCCCTTTCTTGGTTTTACACACTCATTTTGAAAAATTAGATTAAATTCACCTTCCAGACTTTTCCATGCCTATATTGCATGCAGCTGAATGTGGCTGGAAAGTAGTTTACAAAAAGATATCCCCATTTCCCTTTATCTACCCATTCTCTCCCTCTCTCTCTTTAGTATTCTCAAAGCACTTACTTGTTTTCAACATACTATGTAATTTTCATATTGTGGCTACTATTTATTTATAATAATTAAAACCATCAAAAATCAAGTAATTGAAGACTCCCTCTTTTCCTAGAACATATGTCTTTACAAGCACTAGGATCTTCAATATTTTGTTCAAAGATATATATCAAACCTATATTAGATATAGGTTTAATATAGCAAACACTCAAAGATATTTGTTGAAATAATATATACTATATGTTCTTTAAAACTGAAGTCCTCATCTTCAGATTCTCTATACTCTATGGGTTTTATAGAAATTTGTTATATTTTGGGCCCACTGAGATTGCCCAAATCACATCTATTTTCATGTGTGTGTGTGTGTTTTGCAGATAAAATGTTGATTAACTTTTATTTTCTCATTCATATTCTCTATCCTGGATGAGTATACTGTTATTGAAAACTCTCACAGAATAATTAAAATGGGCCCTTTTGATTCTACCTTGCTTCTACGGCACATTCTTTTCCAGAGATGCCTGGTGTCTAGGAGAGATAAGAGTTGTTTAAAGTGCATGAGGGCAAATACTGAGTTGCAATTTTAACCTTTTGCTATAAAATGCTGTTCAATTAAATTTCAGCTTTCAGTGTCTATCAATCTAATATTGTAATTCCTTCAATCCCATTAAATTGCTAAATCCCACTAAATTCTTTTATTACTTAAAAATTAATTTCTGGACTCATAAAACCTTGGTTATTAATATAGTGAGAGGATGGTTTGGTTCATAATTCTGGTGTTAGGGATGAGGAAACTGAGGCCTTAAAATTTAGGAAACTAGCTCAAGGTCACAAATATGATGTACTTTATACTTTGAAATGGTTCCTGAGACTTTTATTTTCAGAAGCTTAATATAAAACATTTCATGCTGGGCGCCTGGGTGGCTCAGTTGGTTAAGCGACTGCCTTCGGCTCAGGTCATGATCCTGGAGTCCCGGGATCGAGTCCCGCATCAGGCTCCCTGCTCGGTGGGGGGTCTGCTTCTCCCTCTGACCCTCTTCCCTCTCGTGCTCTCTGTCTCTCATTCTCTCTCTCTCAAATAAATAAATAAAATCTTTAAAAAAAAATTTCATGCATGCAGGAAATTATACCTTCATATCTCTTTTGGGAAAGGAAAAATTACAATTGAAAATATTTCTCATTCAGATAGCCTTGATTCTATTTGACATTTTAACTGTACTATCTTTAACCCATATAATGAATGGATTAGGTAATTACATTACTCCATAGATTCTAT
Organism: Leptonychotes weddellii; assembly: GCF_054177405.1. Taxonomy (NCBI): domain Eukaryota; kingdom Metazoa; phylum Chordata; class Mammalia; order Carnivora; family Phocidae; genus Leptonychotes; species Leptonychotes weddellii. The sequence goes on from NC_138369.1 coordinate 173,437,433, forward strand.
TAGCATAGGCAGACATTAGAATTTGGGAAACCAATTTGGCTGGTAAATTAGAAGACGAAGTTACTTGGAATAGCCTGAGGAAAATGAAAAATAGAATTTCTTTCACGTTAAGTCACAGGTTACAAAATTAGAAGTCTACATTGTTCTTTGTTAAAAAACCTATCTCATTCACATTATAATACACACTAATCCATTTTGTACAAATTCACTGTAGAATATCATATTTTTCCTTCTTGTTACCTGATATTATAATTCTCTCCCTTTAATATAGTTAATAAAATGGTTGAGATTCCATAGTTCTTTCTCATGTTCCTTTTTATTATAATACACCATCACTTGAGAATGGAAACTAGATGAACTCCACCTTTTGGATTTTTTTTCACCTGAATATGCACATCATATGGTAATAGACTAGCCCGCTGCCTGTTGACTGTGTGGCCACAGCTGTGATTATCAGAAGCAACATATGTTTGTAAGAGATACTGATTATTTGATAAGTATTCATTTGTAAAATGAAAACCAAAGCAAACAAAGGGTTTTTTTTTTAGATGTTTTAAAATAACTGAATAATTCTAAATGAATCTTATACTTCAAGTAATAGATATTCATCATGCCTGTAGAAAACTTGATGCCATAACTTCTGTGAGATTCTCTTCTGACCTTGCAAAAATCTTTACAACTCCATTATTTTGGTTTCTTATCACATCGGATGCAAGGCATATAGTTCACAAAATGTAAGCTCAGATATGGTTTGACACACATACAATGACAGAGCTAGAAGGGCCTACATTCAAAAATATATATATCTAGCTACTTGGAAGTATATGAAGATTATAACTAAGAACAAAATTCTAGCCTCTCATAATAGCTACTATTCAGTGAGCATTAACTACACATTTCACTAATAACTCATTTTGTCCTCCAACTGTCTATATTAGGAAACTGAAACTTAAAGAAGCTTAATATTGTGACGTGGCTCAAGTCTATAACCAGGAAGTCTGAATTCAGAACCCATTTCCTAATGGCTTGTGTTGATTGGCTTTAGACTAGGAATTGTAAAAGGGGCTAAATAATTAATATTGCAAGCTCAATAAGCATTTTCATAATTACTTCAATATCTGTTTTTACTTAATCTTTTGTCTGAGTTTCACACGTGTTTAAGACAATTCCAGAAATAAAATGTTGCTTAACGTCAATTGTTCAGTTTCTGAATGCACATATTTATTTTTAATTGATGCAAAAAGCATAAATAATTGTATTAGCAGTGTCTGCTGATTAGCAACATTCTTCAGCAGTGCCTTGACTAACAGTATTTTACTAGTCAAGAATATAATACTGCAGATGAATTAACAGAAATGGAAAAACACCTCAGTGTGTAAGATGCTTTTAAAAGTTCATTCTTGCCTAGAAATTATGCATAAATTCATTTAAAAATAGTGAACACTTGGTAATCTCAATGCATCAATTAACCTAATTAAGAAAGCGAATAGTTGTTTAACTACATTAGGGGTAACTTTAGATGTGGGCTTGTTCAGAACAAGTGTATGAATGAAATCTGTTTGTAAAATATGAAGTCCATGGCAATAATCCAAGGACAGGATCTCGAAGCTAACCAGGTAGGCTAATAATAAGAACTCTCATATAAGCTAAACGGAATTATTCAGAGGTAATCAACAGTATCCGAAATTTTCACTTCCTTAGAACAGCAGGAATATGATATTATTTTCAGATGTCTGGTTCACTTCCAGAAGGATCCATGACATATCTCTATTCTGTGGTCATTGCATTCTTGACACTTTCGTAACATTTTTGTTAGGGCACGGGATTGTTCTACCTTAAAGGAGAGAATATAATTGGATTATTTATACAACCTATGGACAACTTTAAGTATATACGTTAATTGTTAGTGGATTAGTTGTGTCATCTAATCTTTTTTACATACTTGCTCTTAAGTTCATTTTACATTGTTTCCTTTCTAATGCATTTAGTTTTATTATTTATTTATTCATTCATTTACTTAAAATGCATAAGAATCAGATTCTTTTTCCTTCATCCTTGTGATTCTCACTAAGTAGTTCTGGGGTGTGAGTCAGGAGTTTGCATTCCTAACAAGTCCCAGGTGATGTGAGTGAATTAGGTATTGTACTTGGAGAAACACTGACATATCATATTTCAAGTGGCTGAATTGATTGATGACTTAGCAGTCTGTGCTCGGTCTTAGCCAAAAGGCTGAGAAGTGATGACTTAGCAGTCTGTTCAGAAAAATTCCTTAACTTGACCTTGATTTTTACCTTTGATATGTACATATAGGTTAAGAATTACATATTTGGTGATTTGGGTCCTAATACTGTTTACAAAGACTGAGGGGATAAAGAGAGAGTCTGTCTTGCCTCTGGGCTAAGGAAGGAAGGGAAAAGCTATAGGGAAAATGGAAGAGTTAGACAAGGAAGCTTGTCCCTAAGCTGAGCTTTATCCATAGGGTTGAGGCTAGAAGGGAACAACTGAAACTCAGAAACTTGTAAGAAAATGTACCTCAGGACAGACTTATGCCCAAGGTAATGGCATGATCCCAGATATTTTGCATGTACAATCATGACTCAAGATAATAGAATGGAAATTTTTATTGGGTTTCCATAAAGTGGAGAGGTCTTAGATAATTCCACAGATTTTCTGTACAGCAGGATAACTACATAGGGAGTAGAATAATTTTCTATGTAAAACAAAGTAAGACTGAGAGAGTATAAGGCCTAAGACAGCCCCATTGAATTTTCTAATTTTCTGTAATCCTAAAGTGCTTCACAGGTAGGAGAAAGAGGAAAAAGAGAAAGAGAGAGAGTTAATGGCAGATGTTGAAGGATGCTTCTGAGATGCACTGATTTATATATAAAGATCAGATAGAAAAAGGGACTTCTCAGATGATGCTTGAAGGATAGAAGATGAAGAACAGGTAGAAAATATCACACCTTTCTAATAACTTGTACTGCCAAAATTCCTTTAGTATTTTTCTTTTATTATTGAAGTATAGTTGACATACAACATTATATTCATTTCAGGTGTACAACAAACATAGTGATACGACAATTCTACACGACTTAATGTTCACCAATGTTAAGTATAGTCACCATCTGTCACTACGTGATCTTATTACAATATTATTGATTATTTTTCCTATGTTGTACCTTTTTATCTTCATGACTTACTTATTTTATAACTGGAAGTTTGTAACTTTCAATCCCTTTTACCTATTTTGCCTATTCTCCCACGGCCCTAAAATATCTTTAGTCTTATTCAAAATTCAGAGGCTCAAGATACCATAAACTTAAAGAAATGCAGCGTTCACTACTTGGTGGAGTAGGGCTTTGAAATAAAAATAAATTAATCTATAGAAGAATATAGATAACATTTATTGAATGCCTGCAATTGTGTCTTGCAAGGACTCAAAATTGTATCTGAGAAAATTCATAAAGAATGAGTGAACATATTAAAGAATGACATGGACAGTGTATTTATGATTACAAATACACTCTTTTCCTTCTTCATTCTTTCAAATATATTCATTGAATTCCTACTAATTATCAAAAAACTGCTCTGGGAGATATAAGTGAAAAAATCTGATATGATCATGCTCTCTTAGAGATTAAAATATAGTGGAAGAAATGCAAACAGAAAGAAATAAAAAAAAATTGGATGGTCACCAATGTTATGCAAATAACTTTAAGTGGGATAATATGTTAGAGTATTGAAAATTCTATTCTAGTAGGATGGTAAGAAAAGCCTGACATAATGTTAGCTTTTGCTCCATAATAAAGCATCTCCAAACTCAATGAATTAAACCACAACCATCTCTTTAATTTCTCAAACCTATGATATGTCTGTCTATCTTATTTTTGGTCTAAGCTTTCCCATGTGTCTGCAGTCAGCTGGAGAGTTGTCTGGGGGTGGATTATCTTGAAAGCTCTTTCTCACATGGGAGGAGGTTGGTAGGCTGTCGGCCAACAGAACAAGAAATACTGGCCACATGCCTCTCATCATCCATAAGCTACTCTGATCTTATTTACATGCCATAGAATAATCACAATGATTCCAGTTGTATCTAAAGAGAGAGTAGCAGAGTGTGATTGGAAAGCTTTGCTTGTAGCACATTTGTTATTATGTCATTGATTAAAGAAAGTCACATGGCCAGTTCCACCATCAGTGTGGGAAGGCACTACCAAAAAAAAGAGGGGAAGTTTTGTTTTGTTTTGGGCATGGGTCAAGATGGCAGGATAGGAGGCTTCTGACTTTCCCTCTTCCTACAGATGCACTGAATATACAACTAAAAACATCAGTTCCCTCTGAGAGAAATCCAGGAACTAGTTGAATAAATCTTATACATCAGGTGACTGAGAAGATATCCGCACTAAAACAAAGGTAAGAAAGACTGAAATACACTATAACCATAAACCCCATCCCCAGTACAACACCTTACAATGGAGAGGAAACCCCAAACTCCCAGGTTCTGTGTGCGGAATAAAGAGTTTGGACCACACAACACCTAAACTTTTAAGACTCATCACTTTCTTCAGCTATTCACTCCAGGCTCCTCATAGGAGGAGCAGGCAAAAATGTCCATCTCCTAGTCTTTCCCTGGAAGAGAATTGACTACAATTTTAAAAACACCTACCTCAGGGCGTCAGGGTGGCTCAGTTGGTTAAGCCTCCAAGTCTTGGTTTTGGCTCAGATAGAGATCTTAGAGTCTTCAGATGGAGCCCCACATTCTGGCTCCATACTCAGCAGGGAGTCTACTTTAGATTCTTTCTCTGCCTCTGTCCCTCCCCCTGCTCACATGCTGTCTCTCTATTTCTGTATCTAAAATAAATTAAAATCTTTAAGAAATAAAAAAATAAAAAACAAAAAAATAAAAAAAATTGAAAATTCATAAAGTCAATAGATATTAAACAGCATGCTCCTAAACAACCAATGGTACAAAGAATAATCAAAAGGGAAAGCAAAGATATTTTTAAAGAGATAAAAACAGAAACACAACATACTAAATTTATGGGATGCAGCAAAAGCAATTTCTTAAAAGGGAAGTATACAACAATAAACATATTCAGGAAGATCTCAAACAATTTAACTTTACATCTCATGGAACTATAAAAAGAAGAACAAACTAAGCCCAAAGTAAGTAGAAGGAAGGAAATGATAGAGATTGGAGTGGATACAAGTGAAATAAAGACCAGAAAGACAATAAAATATGTCAATGAAACTAAGAGTTAGGGTTTTTTTTTAAAGATACACAACATTTACAAGTCTTTAGCTAGACTAACAAAGGAAAAGAAAGAGAAAATCCAGATAAATAATATCAGTAATGGAAGGTGAGACATTCCAAGTGACTATATACACAAATACTAAGAATCATAAGACATTATTATACACAATTATGTACCAACAAATTTGATAACTGAAAATAATTGAATATGTTCCTAGAAACATACAACCTAACAAATCTGAATCATGAAGAAATAGAAAATTTCAGAAGACCTATTATGAGTAAGGAAATTGAATCAGTAACCAAAAGCTTCCCAACAAAGAGAAGTCCAGGGCCTAATAGCTTCACTGGTGAATTCTACAAAACATTTTAAGAAAATTTAATACCAATCTTTCTCAAAATCTTCCACAAAGTTGAAGAGGAGGGAACCCCTCAAATACATTTTACAAGGTCAGCCTTTCCCTGATACCAAAGCCAGATAAGGAGACTACAAGTAAAGAAAACTATACGCCAATATTCCTGATGAACAAACTTACAAAAAATTCTCAAATAAATAAATAGCAAGCTGAATTCATCAGCACATTAAAAGTTTTGTACACCATGACCAAATGGGATTCATTCCTGGGATTCAAGGATGGTTCAGCATGTGCAAATCAATAACTGTGATACACCACATTAACAAAACGAAAAATAAAAATCATATGATCATCTGAGTAGATATAGAAAATGCACTTGACAAAGTTCATTATCTCATGGTAAAACTCTCAACACAGTGGGTTTGGAAAGAACATACATTAACATAATAAAGACCATATATGACAAGTCCACAGCTAACGTGATACTCAACAGTAAAAAGCTGAAAGTTTTTCTTCTGAGATCAGGAACATGACAAAGATGCCCATTCTTGCCACTTCTATTCAACATAACTGGAAGTTCTAGTCAGTGTAATTAGGCAAGAAAAAGAAATAAAAGTCATTTATATCCGAAAGCAAGAAAATTGTTTCTGTTCACAAATGACATGATTTTTATATAGAAAACCCTAAAGACTCCACGAAAAGAAGTTAGAAATAATGAAGAATTTAGTAATGTTGTATGATACAAAATCAATATACACATATCAGCTGTGTTTCTATATACTAACAACAAACTATTAGAAAAAGAAATGAAGAAAATAAACCCTTTTGCCAATAGGAATGCAAACTCCTGACTCACACCCCAGAACTACTTAGTGAGAATCACAAGGATGAAGGAAAAAGAATCTGATTCTTATGCATTTTAAGTAAATGAATGAATAAATAAATAATAAAACTAAATGCATTAAAAAGGAAACAATGTAAAATGAACATAAGAGCAAGTATGTAAAAAGGATTAGATGACACAACTAATCACTAACAATTATGTATATACTTAAAGTTGTCCATAGGTTGTATAAATAATCCAATTATATTCTCTCCTTTAAGGTAGAACAATCCCGTGCCCTAACAAAATGTTACGAAAGTGTCAAGAATGCAATGAGCACAGAATAGAGATATGTCAATAGTACTGAAAACAATAAAATACATAGGAATAAATAAACCAAAGAGATGAATATTCTCTACACTGAAAACCATAAAAAATGGATAACAGAAATTGAGAAGACACAAATAAATGGAAAGATATTTGAGTTTATGGATTGGAAGAATTAATATTGAGTTTATGGATTGAAAGAATTAATATTGTTGAAATGTCCATACTACCTAAAGTGATCTATAGATTTAATATAATGCCTATCAAACTTCCTATAACATATTCCACAGATGTAGGAAAAAAATCCTAAAATTTGCATAAAACCACAGAAGACCTCAAATAACTTAAGCAATCTTGAGCAAGAAGAGCAAGGCTGGAGGCATCACACTTCCTGAGTTCAAACAATGTATTGAAATAGAAAGACACACAGATCAATGGAACAGAATCAAGAGCCCGGAAATAAACCCACACAATTAACATTAAATGAGGTTCCCAGAATACACAATGAGGAAAGGATGGTCTCTTCAATAAACTGAATATCCACACACAAAGGAAAGAAATTGAACTCCTATCTTAACACTATACATAAAACTTACTCAAAATGCATTAAAGACTTGAACATAATATTAAACTCTAAAACTCCTGAAAGAATACCCAAGGGATAAACTCCTTAACATTGGTCTTAGCAATGTTCTTTTTTGTTGTTGTTTGGTTGTTGTTGTTGTTGTTTTCTTTTACACTGAAAGCAAAGGAAATAAGAACATTAATAAACTAGTGGGGCTATCTCAAACTAAAAAACTTCTTCACAGCAAAGAAAACCACCAACAGAATGAAAAGGCAACCTATGGAATGGGAGAAAAATGTGTGCAAACCATATATCTAATAGAGGTTAAATATCAAACATATATAAGAAATTCATACAACTCAATAGCAAATGAACAAACTGAAAGGCAAAGGACCTGGACAGACATTGTTTTCAAAGAAGATACTCAAATGACCCAAAGGTATATTAATGCTCAACTTCAGGGAAACACAAATCAAAATCACAATGAGCTGTTTACATCACTCCTATTATTATACCAGTTTTCAAAAAGACAAGAGATAACAAGTGTTGGTGAGGATGTGGAGTAAAGGGAACCTTTGCACACTGTTGGTGGGAAGGTAAACTGGTAGAATCACTATGGAAAACAAGATGGAGATTCCTCAAAAAATTTAAAAAAGAACTATCATATGATTCAGGAATCCCATTTCTACATATATATCTGAAAGAAATTAAATCACTATATTGAAGAGATATTTGCAGTCCCATGTTCATTGCAGCATTATTTACAACAGCCAAGATAAGAAAAGAACCCATGTGCTCATCAAAGATGAATGACAAAGAAAATGTGATATTTATATTATGGATTATCTTCAGCCTTAAATAATAAAAAAAAATGAAATCCTTCCTCTTCAGACAACATGAATGAACCTGGCAGGCATTATGCTAAGTAAAATAAGCCAGACAGAGAAAGACAAGTGCTTCATGGTATCACTTACATGAGGAAAAAAAAATTGAACACAGAAACAGAGAGTAGAATGGTGTTTTTTAGGTGCTAGGGCACAGGAGAGAATGTGGAGAGATAAGTAAAAGGGTACAAACTTTCAGTTATAAAATGATTAAGTTCTGGGGCGCCTGGGTGGCTCAGTCGTTAAGCGTCTGCCTTCGGCTCAGGTCATGATCCTAGGGTCCTGGGATCGAGCCCCGCATCGGGCTCCCTGCTCCGCGGGAAGCCTGCTTCTCCCACTCCCACTCCCCCTGCTTGTGTTCCCTCTCTCGCTGTGTCTCTCTCTCTGTCAAATAAATAAATAAAATCTTTAAAAAAAAATTAAAAAAAAAGATTAAGTTCTGAAGATCTAATATATAGCATGGTGAGTGTAATAATGTATTCTACAATTGAAATTTTCTAGGAGAAATCTTAAAAGTTCTCATCAAAAAAATGAAAAAAAATGTAACTACATGAGGTGGCCCATGTGTTAATTAATTTGATTGTGGGAATCCTTTCAGAATGTATAGGTATAGATTTGAGAGGTAAAAAGATGGTTGTGTTTTTAATCCCTGGGTTTGGGGATGACTGTTTCTGAAGCAAAAACTAAAAAGTGGGTGAGGGGCCCCTGGGTGGCTCAGTTGATTAAGCATCTGCCTTTGGCTCAGATCATGATCCCAGGGTTTTTGAATCAAGCCCTGAATCAGGCTCCTTGATCAGCAGGGAGCCTGTTTCTCCCTCTGCCTGCCACTCTCCCTGCTTGTATGCACACTCTCTCTCTCTTTCGCTGACAAATAAATAAATAAAATGTGTTTTTTTTACAAAGAATCCAGACCCTCATGCAGAAACTTAAAAAAAAAAAAAAGTGGGTGTCTGAGTTTCTAGTGAATGAAGAAGTAGGACCAAAAAGTTGACAACTAGGTATGTTGTGTTGTGTGTGTGCGCAGGTGTGTGCATTTATGAGCAATCATGTTACTGTTTCACTTCATGGAATATTAATATGTTTGATAGATAGGGTACCTTGACAGTTAAAACTGGTTTATGAGTTTTACTTGGTGAGAAATGTGTAAGTTATAATTCAGAATGCTAGAAATATTTATAATGATACTCCTTCTACAACTTAAAGTTAGATGGCAAAGCTTTTCTATTTCATTAAGTGATGTGCAGTAAAATTTTGCACAGCTCCTTAATGGCAATTTGGAAAAGGAAAGAATGGGAATATGCTAATTGGCTTGAGAATTATTTTTCTATTTAACCACATTCATTTCCATTTTGGAGTGAGGTTCCAAAACTAAAACTCAAGCTTACTATATTCAGTTGTGTCCTAGGTGACCTTGTGTAATGCATGGTTTAATTACACTGATTAATCAATGGAAAAACAGGAAACTTCAAAGTCCAATGAATAGAATACTCAATGGTATTTAAGATAAAAAATGACTAGCTTTTCGTTTTTTTCCTCTATGCTTTTTGGAAAACTAATTCCCACCTTTCACTTGCATAAACTCTAATGGGGACACATGATACACTTTTGGCCATGTAGGTTAGTTCCATTAAAAACTCTATTGCTCACAAAGTTATAAATTTGTACTTCCCATTCAACACTTACCACTATTAATTTTTAAAATAACTTTGCTCTGATACAGGTTGCTTTTATGCTTCATCAAGACAGGACTTCAGGGCACCTGGGTGGCTCAGTTGGTTGGGCGACTGCCTTCGGCTCAGGTCATGATCCTGGAGTCCCTGGATCGAGTCCTGCACCAGGCTCCCTGCTCGGCGGGGAGCCTGCTTCTCCCTCTGACCCTCCCCCCTCTCATGTGCTCTCTGTCTCTCTCATTCTCTCTGTCTCAGGTAAATAAATAAAATCTTTAAAAAAAAAAAAAGGACTTCAGGTCAAAATGATATTTCATGGTCTTTTGTTAGGGTAATTAATGGTCTCTGATTATATCCACTAGTCTATTGTGCTAATCTAACACTTAAAATAAAATTTTAAGAAATATCAGTTTTCAATTGCACTGAAAGTTTTCTTAGATTAACTAGGATATTTGGACCATTTCTAAAAATGTTCTCCAAAAAAATATGGGCCAAATAAAATTATAGGATTAATTCATTCAAAATTCTTCATAAAATATTTTTTTTCTTTGCTAACAAGCCATTAGCTCTACAGGACAGTTGCTGGCTTCATGATATTTGCTGAATAGAAGAAATGTAATTTTTTGAACTAATCAGTACTTTACAAATCTGTGCAAGTGAGTGATGATAGAGAGAAAAGGCAAGAATTTTCCAGTACATATTCCAGAAAACACGAAATCCACAGAACATTTTGTAAATGCTCCTATTAATGTAAAGATGTAGAAAGAAGTTAAAAAAAATCATCTACTTATTAGATTACAAGTACTATGTAAAAATCTAGAGTTTGGTTTACTAGGCTTTTAACTGTGACTTCAGAATATTTGGTTCTCAGACATTCTTTTTTTTCCCCAGGTCCATCAAGTTTCTGACACTATGTGTACGTATTGAGTGCCTACTTCTTTTTTTTTTTTTTTTTGAAGATTTTATTTACCTATTTATTTGAGAGAGACAGAGAGGGCACGAGAGTGGGGTGAGGGGTAGAGGAAGAAGCAGACTCCCCGTCGAGCAGGGAGCCCAATGTGGGACTCGATTCCGAGACCCTGAGATGATGACCTGAGCAGAAGGCAGATGCTTAACCGGCTGAGCCATCCAGGCACCCTTGAGTGACTACTTTTTGCCAGACAATTGTGCTAAGCACAGTGCTACATATTGTTGATTCTGGCTAGATATAATTTCTCTGATAGTGCATTTTTCTCCATTGCCTGGATATGGGCAGCTTCTACTACAATTACACTCAGAAACGATGAAAGAAGTCTCCAGTCCCCTTCCAATGATCATCATATAGCACTGAACTGGAGCACTTGGATTTTGAAAATAGAAAACTCTGGTATCAAATTCTTATGTGGCTTTGTAATGTGTCAACTTGGCTATGCTGAAGTGTGTTTTCCATAATTTTCTCTCCTGTATGCTTTTTTTGTTTTTTTTTAAGATTTTATTTATTTATTTGAGAGAGAGAGAGAAAGAGAGAGAGAGACAGAGCACAAGCAGAGAGAACTGCAGGCAGAGGGAGAAGCAGGCTTCCTACTGAGCAAGGAGCCCAATGTGGGACTCAATCCCAGGACCCTGGCTAGGATCATGACCAGAGCTGAAGGCAGATGCTTAACTGACTGAGCCACCCAGACATCCCTCTCCTGTATGTTTTGAGTTAGGGTGGGCTGTAGAAGAGATTTTGTGAGAGGTCTAGTGGGTGAAAGTGAAGCAGAGCCATTGTGTAGATCTCATACCTTCTTGCTGATCTGTTAACTCATCTTCATGTAAGACAGCAGCTTCATCTTTCCCTTGTTCCTTTTTTTGGCTTCTCCAACTCCTATACCAGGCATTTGTTAGCTCTGTGATGGGGAGCCTAGCTTCTGTAGAATGCCCACACGGCTCAGGGTAGAGGCAACCATAACTGACCCAGGTTTTAGCCTTTCCTCATGAACTATACCTTGTGCTTTTGATTTCATTTAGTGTTTGCTCTCACCCTGACATCTGCCCTCCCTGTCCTGAAGCATATCCCTGTGGGCCTCAAGACTCAGCATTAGACACTAAGAAAACAGATTTAGAAATGCTGCTTAACCAGTTCTGGATAAAGTCAAATCTCTGACATTACTGAAAATGTTATACGAAAACAATGAATCATGGATCACTACATCAAAAACTAATGATGTATTGTATAGTGACTAAAATAACATAATAAAATAAAATTTAAAAAAAGGTTGAATCTCTGAAACAATTCTCTGTCTCTCTCTCCAACTTTGTCTCTCTGTCTTTCTCTCATAAATATGAACATTCAAATGTTGTTAAGAATACACACTGGTACAACTCTTAAGGAAGAGATTGTTTCAATATATATTATATATATTAAAACAATAACAAGGTGTATCACTGTTGGGAAAGGGAGTAACAATATGGAAAGGGGCTGGACATAGAGTAGATCTTCTATGGTAGAACTGGAATGGGAAATATCAGCTTGTTTAGCTAATAGAAGACAATGTTTCTCAGATTTCCACCCAAAAAAAGTGATTCAACTTATCCTCCATTTTGAACATTACTAATAAAAAGTATTGAACAACAACAACAAAAAAGTATTGAACAATGCTGAAAATGTTCCAACTACTGGAGTTCAGTTTTGTTTTTTTTTTTTGCAGCATTTCCATTTTCCAAACCAAAAATTGAGTAAAAAAAATTATATCAGAAATCAATATGCTTTCTCAGAGTATGTGGACATTGGAAAAAGAAACTTCTTTGAGTTTGTGATCATTTTGTATTTTATTATGAGGCAAGTTAGTAGACTGACTTTTCTTTCCAATTTATTATAATCATCCAAGTAGAGTGTTGGCATGGATATTACTGAAGTCTTACTGTTGAGGGTTAATATTAAATCACCATTCTTATATTCTTCTTCCTCATTAGATAAATAATGCAAAAGGTCTAATGTAATATAAAAAGACTTGCATTTATCAAACTTGAAATATCTTGTGGCACTTCCCCCCCTCCGCCTGTTTTTAAAAATTACTGAAGGAATTTTATTGAATCAATGAATAACTTTAGGAGATTTCATGAGTCAGGTTAGCAAATACATTGGGGGAAATGCATGGGTAATTGGTAAATAGAATAAAATATAATAAATGTAAGGTCATGTAACATAAGTTCCCTTCTGTCCTATATTAAAAATTGAACATATGTAAGATGTTTCAGAACACATATATGATGCATTTGAAGCCTCTACTGTATCATGGTTTACTAGATGTAATATTGGTGTTTAATACACACTGAAAAATTTGAAATCAACTTTGCAGTGATATTTCATTGAATTTACATTTGATTTTCCTTTATTGGTTAGGTGATATTCAGTGTGGTGACTCTAGTCTGAAGCAGTTGTCTGAAATGTATTTTGAAACTTGTAAAAAATATCCAGGGGACCTTAAATCATCCCTTAGTTTTGCAATTTATTTTTGGCAATATGTTTAATTTCTCACAAATGCCTTGCTTAGTGCTATGACAGTCAAAAGACTTGTTCTATTGTTTTCTAAAAGCAGCTTTCTTTAATTAAGTCAGAATCTGCCACCTTAACAACTACACAACTTTTTTTTTTTTTAAAGATTTTATTTATTTATTTGACAGAGAGAGACATAGTGAGAGCAGGAACACAAGCAGGGGGAGTGGGAGGGGGAGAAGCAGGCTTCCCGCAGAGCAGGGAGCCCGACGTGGGGCTCGATCCCAGGACCCTGGGATCATGACCTGAGCCGAAGGCAGACACTTAACGACTGAGCCACCCAGGCGCCCCAACAACTACACAACTTTTAACTAATTGAACAACATACTACCGCTTTACTGAGATCCTAAGTCAGAAGATGTTTATTGAAATAAGAAGCTGAAAAAAAGTTTGTTTAGTTATGTCTGTTGTTTAAGCAAGGAACAGACAAACCTAGAATCACTTAAAGTCATAAAAACTGTCTAAATGTTATAATTTGAAATGTTCAGTTTTAGGTAAATTGCAAATATATACATTACACATGCCCAACATCATTAGTTTTTAATGAAATGAAAATTAAAATCACAAGGCACTCGGATATGCCTATTCAAATAACTAATATTAAAAAAGGCTGACCATATCAAATACTGAGAGAGATGGGAAGGAACTTAAACTCTTTCATACTCTGCTAGTATAAACAGAAAATAATATAACCACTTTGGGTAAAGTTTGGCGGGTTCTTTTTTTAAAGTTAAGCATATATCAGCTATTCTACTACTAAGTTTTACCCAAGGTGGGGGAAGGAAATGTATATCTATACAAAGACTTGTACATTTATTCCCAGCAGAAATATTTGTAATTGACAAAAATAATCTAAATGTCCATTACCTCATGAATAAATTGTGGTATGCCAGAAAAAATGGAATCTTAGCAATAAAAGTGGGTGAACTGTTGATACAACCAACACCATTGATGAACCTCAAAATAATTATATTGAGTGAAAGAAACCAGACCTCTCCTTTCCCCCTGCTGAGAGCCTACAGTTTTGGAAGCAGATTAGGAGTCCTTCTGTTCTCTTCCATCTAATATTTCCTTTCAATATAAGATTCCTGGTCTTTCCAGAGATGATCTAAGAAAGGAAGGGACAGTAAAGCCAAAAGGTTTTACTGGGCATCGGTGTTATCTTAAAGGGTCTTTGCTGACAGATTATAGTGTTTTTGTGGTTTGTGGTCATGTGTCCTATGTTGGATCCCTTCAACTGCAACTTTCTCAATGTAGACCATGCCGATCTTTCATTTGCATACTCCCAACCCCCTTTCTGCTTTGGTATTTGAAGATGTATTCCATCTCTTTCTTCTGTGGACATACCACCCTCTGGTAGAATTCTTTGGGAACTGGAAACGTTTTAGAGGTTGTTGGGATTCACACACCTTCAATTGGTTTGGGAGAAAAGTGCAGATCATTCCCAGACACAGTCCTGGTCTAGTCAGGTCCCACCCTCACCTTTGTCAGGTATGGGTCAGACATCAACCCCTGCATCTCCAATGGCAGGAAACAAATGGTAACATTTTCAAGTGGTACTGTACCCTGTGGACTTGAGAAAAGTGGCCTGCATTCTCCACCTTACCGAGAATGGAATTTTTGTATAGGCCTTTCTGATTACCCCTTCCTTACCAAATTCCACAGATAAATCTGACCCTTTTATATGTTAAGTATGGTGAATCCTCTAACTGGTTCCCAACCACCTACTATAAAATGTCTTGTTGGAGTTATGTCTTACAAGCTACTTTGGAATGTAGCATCTATTAATTTTATGTCTCAGACAAAAGTGAGTTAGGAAATTTCCCTTTAACAACCTGTTACAGATTTACTGACTCAGAGATATTTCTGTAATATTTACACTGTATAAGACACTGTACCAGATTCTGTAGAAAATAAAGAAATGATAATAAACATATATCCTCAGATACCTTTTATAGAATCTAATATGGAAAACTAGATATGTAGGTACATGAGTATAATTCAGAAAGAAAGCAGTGCCACAAGAGAGACACAAATAAAGTTTGAAAAGATCCTTTATTCTGGACTTGTAGGATTTGGAATAGTGGAGAGAGTGGGGGAAAATCTATATGAGTAAAAAAAATGAATAAAATGAGGGAATATCATACTTTATAAAAATTAGTCCATCACTGGCTATTTTCATTAGTATAATAATTCAATTTAAAAATCTTAGACTTCATGACTTTGGTGTTATCCAAATATCTATTAGCGTGTTTCTTAATATATTTGAAATGAGCAAATTGAAATATTTATGCGCGCATTAAATTCTAAAAATATAATAAATCACAGAGTTTCATATATAGTTTATTAGTGAATAGATTACCTCCTATGCTTCCTGGCTACTTTCATATTGATCAGAGAGTTAATAGCCAGATAAAAATGATACTTACACTTTATAATTTGCCTTTAATCATGAGGTTTTTTTTTTGTATTCTATGCACATCTTATTTTGATTAAGATTATGCTATGTCATGAAAAGTAGACATTCTAAAAGATTTTAAAAAAACAAAAAAGAAATGACAACATTCTATAATAAATCTTATATAATAAAAATTTCTCCTATCTTGGGGCACGTGGGGTGGCTCAGTCGGTTAAGCGTCTGCCTTCGGCTCAGGTCATGATCCCAGGGTCCTGGGATCGAGCCCCGCGTTGGGCTCCCTGCTCTGCGGGAGGCCTGCTTCTCCCTCTCCCACTCCCCCTGCTTCTGTTCCCTCTCTCGCTGTGTCTCTCTCTGTCAAATAAATAAATAAAATCTTTAAAAAAAATTTTTTTCTCCTATCTTGATATAACAACATGAGGGTGTTTATGAAATGAAAATATATAAATCAAGCTTGAGATACCAGGTACTTTTAGGGTACATTTTTTCGTTTTTTTGTTTTTTTGGTAATAACTATAAGCTAGGATAGAATGGTGATTGGTAACAGATGGCAGAGTAAACGATCTCCCAGGGCGCTTAGTTGGAGCACAGCAGAGCGCATATTCTATATAGGGGAAAAAAGAAACCATCAAATGTGTGTATGTGTGTGCTCATGCGTGTGCATGTGTATTGGTGTACACACATTTCTTCAGGCCTCAACCCCAGAAGTCGTCTAGCTGAAACTTAGTTGAAACTTAGACACTCTCCTTGCCCCTTACCACCTATTTCTGCATCATTCAAGTGTCTTCTCTCAGAACATAGGCCATTTAAACTTGGTTTTGCTCTCAATGTTATCATCAAACTCCTTCTAACATCTTTTCTTTCTTTTTAACCTCATGCAGTCCTTTTATTTTAAAGGAAGATATAGAGAAGTAATGATATTAAATTCATAGATTTAGTGGCAGTAAACAGGTGGCCATGAAGAATGCTCTCACCTATGTAAGCACCAGAGGCTGGTTATAGCTTATAGAGCAAATTTGCAGGAGAATAACTGTATCAAAGCTATCAATATAGTTGCCATGCTAATTTAAGGACTTAAGTGTTCAATTATATTTTAACCAAATAATAAAATAATAAATGAATTTGATGAACTATTGACATTTGCAATAATATACAAAATATAAATTTCATTTTTAATTATTTATAAAGTATTTTAATTAGTTGAAACTTAGATAATTTTTAAATTTCTTATCTTTTCAAACAATAACATATTTCTGTCATTCTTCATGATTTAAAAGCACTTCATATATTTTTCTAGTCGTTTTTTACAATAAAGTAGAGAATAGATTCCCCATATTTTTAAGAGGGTGCTAAGAAGCTCAGAGGAAAGAAAAGAGATCATTATTTATCTTCGGATTCCATGCATTTTGTTTTTTCTACAATATTTTAGGCATGTTATAATGATATTCAGATGTAAGGGATATGTATATTTTAAATAGGTGAACACACAGTAAAATTTAAGAACAAAACAAAACAAAACAAAAGTAACAATTATATAAACTAAAAGTATAAATTTGTCTAAACAACTATCCAAAATATAAAATCAGTAAGAAATGTACACTTGAAAAAGAAATTAATCATTAGTATGGGATTAAAATGTGCGGTAAAAAATAATAACCTCTTGAAACTACAAATGAGATAGACCTGGAAAGTCAGCACTTGACCATAAGCTTGAAAGAATGTTCTTGTTTCCTGATGGATGTAGTAGGATATATTCAAGAAGTGTAAATTGTTGCATATTTTCCTAAGAAATCCAAAGTCTAATTGCTGAACAAAGTCTAATAAATAAACATGGGCAATGCAGGTTCACTTAAGAGCTAAATTGTACAGCTCTGGGATCTTAGCAAAGAGAGAGAAAATGTGTGCTAGTGTCTAGAAGGTAGAAGCTGACCTATTTCAATAGTAGCAGGATTAGAAAAATTGAAAAGAAATGTGAGGTGACTCACGAATAAGAACACAACAATGGGGAACTATGCAATGCAGAGAAGAGATCGGTATGACTATAGAAAATTTATTTAGGGGGTTATATTAGTCTGCTCAGCCTGCCATAACAAGATATCACAGGTTGGGTGGCTTAAATAACAGAAATTAATTTTCTCACAGTTCCGGAGGCAAAGAGTTCAAGATTAAGTGACCTGTCTTGCTGGCTTATAGATTGACACCTTCTCTCTGTGTCCTCACATGATCTTTCCTCTGTGCACTGAGGGAAAGACAACTTTGGTGTCCCTTCCCCCTAAATAAGGACACCAATCCTATCAACTAGGGACTCACCCTTATGATCTTATTTAACCTCAATTACCTCCTTAAAGGCCTTACCTCCAAATACAGTCACATTGGGATTAGGACTTCAACATATGAATTTTGAAGGGATACAATTCAGCCCATAAGAGGGGAATATAGGTATTAAGGTGAAGTGGATGTTGGGTTTATACTGGTATATTAGAGCTGGATTTTGTGGGAAGGTTTTTATACTCTGACTCTGCATGTAGCTTCAGAAGGATATATAGAGTATGTGTAGGGGCAAGAAATTCGCATGCATCAACCCCAGTGCCAATGGGGAATGTGGTCTTTTCATTCACCTGTTGCTGACTAGAGTATTTTCATAGCACCCTTTAGGTAATCAAAAATGCATGAGTGTTTTTTCCTATGAAAATTTTTATTAAGCTCATTTCCATTTCCACTGAGGATAGGGGAGCTTTGAAAAATTAAAATTAAAAGTAAAAAAATCCTGTTTATATCTTGAAATTGTCTCATTTGAGGGAAATGCTCAGTCTTCCAAGTATTCTTCTGCTCCTTGGTATGTCTGATGTGTAGAGGACTATGTGCCTTCATCATGACAAAAAATGAGCCTAAGCTCTGAATTAGACCTTCCTGCTGTCCTCTGGGTATGTGCAGGCTTATACATTGATATTCCATTATTGCAAGATGTTCCTTATTTCATCTTAGGACATTGGGTGTCCTGCTGCCATTTACGGGGCAAATTGTGGCTGGGAAAGCTTGTCTGTGTCTTGGTCACAGGCAAAACCTGCTGGCACCTCCTTTCGGACCCATCCTCATCACAGCTCTTGCTGGAACTGTTGAACCCTGGGAACTCAACATGTTCTCTGTTCAGTACTTGTCCTAGGCTCTTTTGAACTATAGCCTTTGCCATGGGACCAAAACCTTCTCAATAGATTGGAGCTACTGGCTCTCAACTATCTCTTCAAAGTGGCTAAAAATTGCCTTAGTTACAGGAGGAATACTCTTTAACACCTCCGTGGGTCTAAATAAGTCAAGCACCTTTTATCTTCTTCTAAAATTATATAGGTACAGGGCTATTTTCAAGGAGGTCTAGAGTTCCTAATGGCAATATAAACAAATGCTCTGATGGACTCAACTTTCTCCTCTATTTGGGGGCATTTTGTAGTTTTGTGACCCCCTTCTCTATGAAGTTATAACCCAGATTAGTGATCAGGAACCTCAAGTTTGATTGCTTGCCCTCTTCCTCTTTCTCCCTCAGTAAAGCAAGAATTTCTTAAACAGGAGGTACTGCTTTATTATGTTCTCCTCCTTCCAAAGTAATAATCACACCTTCCCCTTTTGTAGGATAAACAAAAGTTTAGATTTAGACAGGTCTAAGGGTGTGGAGAGACATTCTAATTATGAAATGTTTAAAATACATAGATTTAGTATTATCATAATATTATTTGCTTGTTAATTAATTTATGCATTTATTCTTATAACAAAAATGTTTTGAAAGTCTTAGTGCTAGTACAAAATGCCAGGCTATTAAGATAAGTAGTGAATCACAGAGTCTAAGTTCTCAATGAGTTCAGAGTAGGGCAGGGAAGAGAAAAAGAAAATCACAGAGGAGTATTATAAATGCTACAGTAGAGGAGGAAGAGAGTATTATAGAAAAATTGTCAGAGAGATATCGCTAGTATAGACAGCTCACCTTCATGTTCAGGAATGAAATAAGGAACATCTTGCAAGCACCCAGAAGGGACATGACTCAGTGTAACAGTTAACAGGGAGTGGTTTCCTTAGGATATAGTGAAGCAATGCTACTTTAGGATGATTAATCTGATGTTAGAACATAGATGGGTTGGAGAAGATAGAGACAAAAATAGATGACACTGTCAGAGCCTCAAAATTGTTGATGTATGAATGAATTGACAAGAGAAATTCTTGGGAAGGGGGATGCTATAAAATTTAGAAAGAAAAATTTAAAAGATCACTAAAGATGGCATCTATGGCCAAAGTGAAATCTACAGTGAAATGTCATGATAAAAATAATCCAATAAGATAATGAGAAGTATTAAATAAAATAATTATGGAAGGAGTGGAAAGTAATCTTCAGGCTGTTCTACATCAATCAGGTTTTTATAATTGTGTCTAGCTTTAGATATTGAACTTTAAAAAGTAAAAGAAAAAAAAAGATAAAGAACAAGAGATGGTCAGAGAAGAGAAGCAAAGATAATTAACCTTCTGGCAAATAGAAATTAAATGAATTAGATTTGTTTAGCTTAGAGAAAGGAAGGACAAGGCTGATCTAATTATAGAAATGAGTCATTCATAGAGCAATTAGGAAGAAGATGCAGTTTTCCAAGTCCCCAGATGACTAAACATTAGGAAATAGACTTTAATACAGTAGTAATTTTATTTTCAGATATAAATAAAAAAAAACACTTTAAAATCTACTACTAAAGCACTGCTATATAGCTTCCTATGTTTTTGTAGGTTTCCACAGGATTGTCTTTCAGTTAATTAGCATTTGTCTGTGCTGACTGGTTACTTAGGAGTTAAGGAGGGGAACTAGATGTGCTCATGGGTCTCTGATTTAAACAAATCTGCAACAGTTTATTTATTTCTTTTTTTAATGATTTTATTTATTTATTTGAGAGAGAGAGCATGGCGGGGGCAGAGGGAGAAGCAGATTCCCTGCTGAGCAGGGAGCCCAATGCGGGGCTCTATTCCAGGACTCTGGGATCATGACCTGAGCCAAAGGCAGACGCCTAACCAACTGAGCCACCCAGGTGCCCCTGCAACAGTTTCTTAACTTGAGTTCATGGATTTTTTTCTGAAAATTAATTTAAAATAATGTAACTTTGTCGCATTATGCTTTTTAAAGCCAATATCCTCCCCATAAAGTGTGTTTTAAGTTCGAGGGAAAAGAAAGTAGTCTATAAATTGCTATACTTTCAGGCACCTGGGTGTCTCAGTTGGTGAAACATCTGCCTTTGGCTCAGGTCATGATCCCGGGGTTTCTGGGATCAAGCCCACATCGGACTCCCTGCCCAGTGGGGGCCTGCTTCTCCTTCTCCCTCTGCCTCTTCCCTCTGCTTGTGCTTTCTCTCTCTCTCTCTGTCTCAAACAAATAAAGAAATCTTAATAAAAAAAAAAAAACTTAAAAAAATTCTTTACATTCTATCTTACTATAAATAAAAAATTCAGGGGCGCCTGGGTGGCTCAGTCGTTAAGCGTCTGCCTTCCGCTCATGTCATGATCCCAGGGTCCTGGGATTGAGCCCTGCATCAGGCTCCCTGCTCTGCGGGAAGCCTGCTTCTCCCTCTCCCATTCCCCCCTGCTTGTGTTCCCTCTCTCGCTGTGTCTCTCTCTGTCAAGTAAATAAATAAAATCTTTAAAAAAAAAAAAATAAAATAAAAATTCAAAATCCAGTCCTTAAAAATATATTAATCAAGAGTGTTTTCGGGCGCCTGGGTGGCTCAGATGGTTGAGCGTCTGCCTTCGGCTCAGGTCATGATCCCAGAGTCCTGGGATCGAGTCCCGCATCGGGCTCTCTGCTCCTTGGGAGTCTGCTTCTCCCTCTGCCTCTCTCTCTCTCTCTGTCTCTCATGAATAAATAAATAAAAATCTTTTAAAAAAAAAAGAGTGTTTTCATTAATTTCCTAGTAATTTAATAACTCACTTTATGATTTTGCCTTTTATAAATTATATGGAAAAATCTTAATTTACACTAATTCAAGTGGACCTTTATAGAACATTCTAGGAAGTTCGAGACCTGATTAATTTTATGTTTCTTTCCAAATATATCTAAATTTCCTATACCTGTCCATAAACTTCTAAAGCTGTCTGTGCACAAACTGGACATAATCCAAGGTCAATGGGAAGAGAATTAAACTCCACCTCCTAGAAGAAATATCAACAAACATGAGGTCAAGTTAAATTCACTACAGTAACAGAAATAAATATTTTGATGAAGATACGTTTAGATTGTGCATAAAACCCATTTCTTGGAGACTTCTTTAACCTGTAATTTGTAAAGATCAAGTACACTGAACAGGTCAGATGTGTCCATGAATGACAATGGAAAGTGACATTTAAAAACAATAAAAAAGTTTAGAGTAGCAAGATCACAGGATGCTCTGCAAAGGAGGTTGAGTTTGGCCAATAGTCTGGAACAATTAGTCCAGGGGAAAATTGGCTAGTATGTTTCGGGAGAAGGTGAGGAGCCAGGATCACACATTTGTCTGGTAGACAGCATGTAGGTAATAGAAGTTTGTTTAGACATGCTTGTTTGCTTACTATTGGTGCTTTTTCTTATTTGTTGGTTTGAACCCACAATTAAGAACAAGGGGGATATTTCAATAGAAAAGTTGAGAAATCTTATCATCTCACCTAAAAGGAACTACAGTACAGATAGGTGTGATTATGGTGGGGACAGATACTTTGGAGGTAAAATTGACCCATTTATTTAACATTTTAGATGTGGGAGGTGCCATGTCCTAATATCCAAAGCACAGCTTAGCCTTTCTGCTAAGAAGTTTTCTCTAAGGGTCAAATGCTTACAACCATGTGAATTATAATTGCTCTTGATTATTAGATAGTGCAAACATTTTTACAGAAATGCAATTTGTGTGTTTAAGGTATTAAAAAATTTCACCCCACTTTGATGTTTCTCCAAATGTAGAACTTTCCTTGAACACGAAATATTAATGCCTGGACTGCTTTGCATTTGGGTTTGCCATCAGTTAGCTCACTTTATTATTTGCACACTAAATTGAGGATGATTATATTAAGAGCACTTCATCTTTTCATTATCTTACATTTATTTGACTACCCTACTTGACTACCTCATATTTAATTGAAATACCAATGAGCCTGGGAGTTGAAAATAGAGCTATTGTGTATTTCTTTATTTGAAGCTTTTTTTTTTTTTTTAGATTGGCAATTTCTTTCTTTCTCTGCTCTTCTTTTTTTCTCTTACTTTTTAGTTTCTGTATTTGAGAGAGAAATATAGTGGGTTTAATAAAATTCTACATTTGCTCAGGAGACTTCCCTTTCAGTCTTCTTTCCCAACATTCTCCAAACATCAAAATAAAAACCACAGTTTGCAAATAAAATGTAAATCACTGTTTTCCAACTGAAGAAATAAAATAATAATTTAAATATTATGTAAGTTAGGGACGCCTGGGTGGCTCAGTTGGTTAAGCGACTGCCTTCGACTCAGGTCATGATCCTGGAGTTCCGGGATCGAGTCCCACATCGGGCTCCCTGCTCAGCAGGGAGTCTGCTTCTCCCTCTGACCCTCCCCCCTCTCATGCTCTCTCTCTATCTCATTCTCTCTCAAATAAACAAATAAAATCTTAAAAAAAAATAATAAATATTATGTAAGTTAGAATGGTATAAGAATTTCTCCACAACTTTTAGACAAGTTTGATTATTCTAAGGTACAATAGCTCTGTTTTATTCTTTTCACTTCAAAATTCAAAAAATCACAATAAATACATTGATTCTAATTGGGAAGTTTAAAGACTTTATTTTAGGCAAATACAATTTACAATGTGTCAGCATGATTTAGTATTTTTGTAGCAGTTTCTTGGATTCTTTTCAATATACCTGTGAATTTTAAATAATAAGCATATAAGAACAAATTATTTCTCAAAACCACCTTTTAAATTAATTTTGAATATTTAACTCCAAGTGGAATACAATAGCTGCTTTTCTTACATTTACAAAATAATTTTTATATTTAAAAAACTAGCATGTACAGAAATTTAAGAATTACACTATTATTTTTTACAAATAATATATATTGTACATTCAAATAACAATATTAGTAATACCTTAGAGACACAATCACATTTCTGTAAAGTGTTTGTATTTTCTGTTAATCAGGAGCAATTATAATTCCTATTAATGTAAGCATTTGTATTTAACATGTTTAAGGTTTAGGGGTGCCTGAGTGGCTCAGTTGGTTAAGCGTCCAATTCTTGATCTCAGCTCAGGTCTTGATCTCAGCTCAGGTCTTGATCTCAGGGTTGTGAGTTCAAGCCCCGCATTGAGCTCCATGCTAGGTGTGGAGCCTACTTAAAAAAAATAAAATGTTTAATGATATATACTATCAATTACATAGTGTGTTTATGTTAAATTGACTAATTTATTATACAGAAACAAGCTTTTTGGAGCTGCAAGCCAATATAAGTTCATTTATGCATGTGCAACTTTTTTTTAAATTTGTTAACCTGTTACTATAAATTATTAGTTGTTTTTACTTTTATTATTTTTTAGGAAGCCCTTTCTTCATATTGTATTTGGAGGCCTAATCTCATGTTTGTGTAATATGATGAATTAGCCTAATTTAACTATGTGTTGTGGGAAAAACTAGCTAAAACATTATCAAAATTCTCATTTTTTTTTTTAAAGATTTTATTTATTTGACAGAGACACAGCGAGAGAGGGGAACACAAGCAGGGGGAGTGGGAGAGGGAGAAGCAGGCTTCCCGCTGAGCAGGGAGCCCGATGCGGGGCTCGATCCCAGGACTCTGGAATCATGACCTGAGCAGAAGGCAGACGCTTAACGACTGAGCCACCCAGGCGCCCCCAAATTCTCATTTTTTTAATATGAGACCTTTTAGCAGTAATGCAATCATTTTCTTTTTTCTGCATGTTGCCAAACAGTCTCTTTAATGGGTTTTAAATATTTATCAAATTAACCAATTGCTTGAATAAACAAATTCCATTAGTGGTTTTAGATTTGTATAAATATGTGTAGACTATGAGCCATTCATATCCTGAGATAGTTATTGCCAAACCATTTTCATCATGTACCTCTATTATGAAAAGTTTTGAGTTTATACTCCTAATAAAAGTATATTACTTGTTTATATATTTATACTGATGTACTGATATGTATGAATGTGTATTATAAAATAGCCACAAAATTGAAATTAAAAAATTTTTAAGTTTTAAAAGAATGAATAATGATAAGCAATAATATTACATGGTTTGATATTTCAATTTAAATCATTCATCACTAACACAAAGAAAATCCCAATACAATAAATACTGATATTTATTGCTCAGTAAAAATTGACACTTCTCAGCACTTAGTTCTTTTTTTTTTTAAGATTTTATTTATTTGCTAGAGAGAGAATGAGAGACAGAGAGCACGAGAGGGAAGAGGGTCCGAGGGAGAAGCAGACTCCCTGCCGAGCAGGGAGCCCGATGCGGGACTCGATCCGGGGACTCCAGGATCATGACCTGAGCCGAAGGCAGTCGCTTAACCAACTGAGCCAACCAGACGCCCTTTAGTTCTTAACAGTTTGTTAACAATGATGGCTTAACAGCATCATTAACCATTATTTCAGGGCATACCACATCTTAAATGAGAATTAAATGCACTTTTCCAATTGTTTCCTGATCATTTCAATTTGTGTCATCTTTCTTTTAAATCTTATTCTACTGGCACTTTTGTTATCCTGTAGTTGCTGACAAAGTGCTTACATTCTCCTTTTTTTATTTTTTTTAAAGTGCTTATATTCTAAGTAAGAAAAGTATACACTCTGCTATTTTTTGTTTGCTCTTACCTGTACTACTAGAGATACCTTCAATTCACGGTTCTTCGTAGGGGCATTTTCTCAGCTGCTTGTCCACTTTGGACTTAGTTTTTCTGAAAAGAGATAATAGTATCCAGAAATTGACTGAGCCTGAAACAGGTATATCACAATGCATGACAACCTGTTCGGTGGGGGGAAAAGAAATTTGTCCCTGTGAATCCCTTCTGGTTGAACTCTCACCCTTTCCCTCAAGGAACATTTTATTTTATTTTTTTATTTTTTATTTTTTTTAAACTTTTTTTTTTTTTTATTTGAGAGAGAGAGAATGAGAGACAGAGAGCATGAGAGGGGGGAGGGTCAGAGGGAGAAGCAGACTCCCCGCCGAGCAGGGAGCCCGACGCGGGACTCAATCCCGGGACTCCAGGATCATGACCTGAGCCGAAGGCGGTCGCTTAACCAACTGAGCCACCCAGGCGCCCTCAAGGAACATTTTATACCATGTAGGCCAATCCTCCATCTTTCGTTAGGATGGAGCAAGAAGATCTACTCATCCATATTTTATACATTAGTAGAATTACTTTCTTTCTCTATGTTTAAATATTATTTATGATAATGTTTTCTTTTTGCACCCTGATGGATTATCTTGCTCACCTCCTGTGAAAATACATACACCTCACTTTGGAGACAACTAATTGACGGAATACAGAGAAAAAATTAAACACAGCCAACCAAGGGTATACACCAAGCTTTTTGAATGGTATCAGGAGACTTTCAAATTTAGTAGGAGATCTAGTAAATCAGCTTTTGGTAATAAGGAAGTTGTTGAATTCCAGACTTGTTATGGATGTGGACTAGTTATTCTGTTCTGCTGCACCTTTGGATAGGAAGGTAGTTTCCAGAAAACTTCACATCAAATTATCCCATAATGTGTGACAATATTTTTTTCACAAAAATAAGCGCCTTTTGTCAATTTTGTCTAAAAGAAGAAGATGCACAATGTGATCTTGGCTTAATTTAAACTTTAGCTTAACTACAAAGGCATCTGGACAACTTAGAGTAATTTTAGTGAATGTGTGGACTACTAATTTATTCAATAAATATTTCTTTTTTTAAAGATTTTATTTTTTATTTTTTTAAAGATTTTATTTATTTATTTGAGAGAGGGAGAGAGAGAATGAGAGAGAGAGCATGAGGAGGGGAGAGCCAGAGGGAGAAGCAGACTCCCTGCCGAGCAGGGAGCCCGATGTGGGACTCGATCCCGGGACTCCAGGATCATGACCTGAGCCAAAGGCAGTCGCCTAACCAACTGAGCCACCCAGGTGCCCATAAAGATTTTATTTATTTATTTGACAGAGAGAGGGAGTACAAGCAGACAGAGCGGCAAGCAGAGGGAGAGGGAGAAGCAGGCTCCCTGCCCAGCAGTGAGCCTGATGTGGGGCTCGATCCCAAGATCTCATGATGAGAGCCAAAGGCTGACGCTTAACTGATTAAACCACCTAGGCACCCCTCAGTAAATACTTCTTGAGTACCAACTAATATCTAGTACTTTTATAGGAATAAAAAAAATAAGTATTTTTTTCCTACTGGAAATTAAAAAAAAAAAGGAAAACACATCTGACCTAACAGAGCCCTCAGCTAAGAACAAAAGGTCAAATAATAAGCAGAGAGAGATTGGTGTAATTTTCTATGGGGTATTAAGGGACAGCTTATCTAATAAAGTAATGTTTGAACAGACTTGATGGAGAGATGGGAGCAAGACAAGCAGGTGTCCAAAGGAAATGTATCCCAGCTGAAAGAATAGCAAATGCAAACTAATACACCAAAGCAGGAGAGAACTTGGCAAGTAAACCTGGAGGCTGGAGAGGGGGAGAGTGGTAGGGTGTGAAGTCAAAAAGGAAAGAGAGAATGGTGGGGGACAGATCTACTAAAATGCCTATAGGATAAGAATTTTTTTTTTTTTGAGACAGATGTGAAGGAACTGTAAGGGTTTGAACAGAGAGATATGATATTATGTAGATATTTTAAAAATGGAAATCATTCGGAATTTGAACTACAGAGAGTAAGAGTAGAAGCTAGGAAAGTAGTTTGCAGGACATTGCAACCCTAGAATTAGACAGTGGTTGCTTAGAACAATCAGTAACTGAAGACCTTGAGAACTAATTGGATTGGATCTTGGCTGTATTTCAAAAGCATAACAGACTAAGACAGACTTAAGAGCATGTACACTAGAGACAGACTACTTTGGTTTAAATCCCAGAACTGGCTGTTTCATGTTTTATAGTCAGGTGCTACTTAAATTTCCCATGATCCCTTGTCTGTAAAAAATGAATAATTATGTTTCCTACCTTAGTTATTGTAAAAATTATTTGTTAATGTGTGTGTTTATATGTGCACACATAAAGTGTGTGTTTATATGAGCAGAGAAACTAGGGCAATATAATCACATAGTAATCATACAGTGTTTGCTAATAATACATAAGGAAGGAGAAAGAGGTGAGTCCATGATGAGTCCAAGGTCTTGGTAGGAGCAACAGGAAGAATGGAGTTGTTATGTACTGAAATGGGGACAATTGAAGGAGAAGTAAGTTCAGGAGAGAATGAAAACAGAAATGCAGATTCAAGTATGCTAAGTTGGGGATGACCCAAAAGCACAAAAGTGTTTTGTGTAGGTATATTTCAGATAAGGAATATAGACTAAGAAAAAATGAAGTGCTCAAAATGTAGGAAAGGAATCAGCAAAAGTGGCTGAAAGGTGTGGGTAGATGAGAATTGGGAGGGCATAGGTCTTGGATACTAGGTGGAGAATCTGTTTTTATAAAGGGAGTGATCAGCTGTGTTAGTTGTTTCTGATAATTCAAGTAAGATGAGGAAAAATAATTGTTCAATTGATTTAACCACCAAATTTCACTGAGGACATTAGCTTAACCATTGAAATACCTCACATGACTGACACACAGAATGTATAGTTAAAAACATTTTTAAATGTATTCTGCATTTGGTTTTAACTAATAACTAATGGTAATTTTTTTTAATTTTATTTTGTTATGTTAATTACCATACATTACATCATTAGTTTTTGATGTAGTGTTCCATGATTCATTGTTTGCGTATAACACCCAGTGAAATGGTAAATAAATATAAAGAATGTATACAACAAGATAGTTTGAGAGGGGATAAATGCATTGCAAAAGTGTAGGATTTGGCCTTTGGCCTTAGTAATACAGGTAAGAAAATGTAAACCAAGCGGAAAACACAAATATGAGTACAAATGCAGGTAGATGGGTAGAGAGATCCTAGAATTTTATTTCTGATTCAATATACTTTCCCAGGTTTTTTTTAAATGTCTTTGAGAAGAAAGACGAAGTTGTGATATAGTCCTTGAGGTTATAATTGGAGTGCATATAGACAAGGAATAGTAAGTAGGCTCTCTGAGAGGGAAGGAAGTTGAAGTTACCGCCCATGAGTTAAAAGTGGGATCAGTCGGTAGGGTTATGTTTTTTCCTTCAGTCACTCTGAGTCACTCAGACGCAGCAACAGAACAGGTAGAGAGTCACACTTAACTAAAGTTGGAATTTTTCTAAAGTAGAAAATTGCATAAAGGAAAAGGAGAGAGAAGGGGATTGCAAGTTCATGCAATAGAGTGATTATAATGAAACCAAGTCAGGCAATAAAGAAAATAAAGACATGATGGGGATGAATACCAGTTGTAGGTCAATGGATTGAAGGAAGTTCAGATGGAAGAAAAGAGGTTGTTAGAAAACTGTAATAACAAAGAGTGAAACTGAAGATAGGAGGCAGTGATTAGAGAATGGAATGGTTGAAGCTGATGTTAAGGAAAGGGTATGGCTGCTGGAAATAACAAGACTAGAGCATGATCACAGATTGAATGGCTGAAGAGCAAGATCACTGGAGTTGAGGCACTTAAAGAATTTCTGGAGTTAAGGAACTAAAAACAAAAAACAAAAAAGGACTTTTAATATTAATACTGAAATCACCAAAATTTTTAGTGAGAATTCTATTGATTCTATTGGGGAGATAGTATGACAGTTTGTATCTTCATTCAGGAAACTTATGGGAAATAAAGTCAGGATTGGCAAATTAGGTTATTTAGCTATAATTTTAAAAGGAGGTGAACAGGATTTTTATCATTTTGGCATCAGAAAAAAGTCAAGATAGTAGAGGCTATATGGTGGACATAGTTTAAGTAGCTAAGGCAAAACATTCCATCAGAGAGACAGTAGAGGAGACTATAAGTGGGAAATTCCTGTAAATGGTTACTTTATTAACAATGATATCCTAATTCTATATTCCCTATATAGCACTTGACAGTTTTTACAGCACTTACCCTGATTTCATTTGACCTTCACAACAAATCTGCAAAAAATGGGGAGATAGTTTTATAGTTATAATGGGGGGCAGAGAGAAGTTTTGAGATGTTAAAAGTTGAGATCAGAAACTCATGGTTACTAAATACATAGAAAACTCAAAATTTTTCTGAATAAATACATTGATATTTGCTCTGAAACACTATGTTTATTTCACTTTTTAAAATTTTATTTATTTACTATTTGAGAGAGAGAGAGAGATTGAGAGAATGAGTGGGAAGAGGGGCAGAGAGAGAAGCAATCTCCCTGCAGAGCAGGGAGCCTGATGTGGAACTCCATCCCAGGACCCTGTGATCATGACCTGAGCTGAAGGCAGACTCTAAACCAACTGAGCCACCCAGGAGCCCTGTTTATTTCACTTTTAAGTCAATATTTGTTTACATTTTATAGCACTCGATTTCAAGCTAAGTAGAGTTAGTGATGTTGAAATACAGCATACTAGGATGTTAGACACAATTATGACATTCCAAGATAATTGTAGGACTCAGCTTATGAAAATTCCATGCAGAAGCAGAATAAATTTTGACAAGTATGTAGATAGATAAGTATGTACATAGATAGATGATAGATAGATGATAGATGATAGATAGATAGATAGATAGATAGATAGATAGATAGATAGATAGGCAACCTGAAGAATGAACCTAAAATATAGATTGAGGAGGATATTTATGAAGCAATGAAAATAATCTCTTTTGAAATTTCATAATATAATTTTAAAAGTTTAGATAGCAGATGCTTTTTAGATAACAGTATCTTTATTGTAGTACTATACAATATAGAACATTGTGCTGCAGAATAGTATTAAATACTTGAAAACGTTTTATATTTTTGCTTCAGGAAAATAGTTTCAACTTCATCCTCTTCCAATATGCTTCAATTTTCCTGCTATTCAGATCACGTGCTTCAGAATAACTTGGGCATATTCTATGATGCAGACAATTTACTGAATATATGGAAACTTCAGATTCTTCATCTGTAAATTAAAAACTGGGGATAACCACGTATAACTCCAGGGTTGTGATGAAGAGTAAAGGAGAGAATGCATATAAATCCTGAGCACTATGTCTTTGTTTTAGCAAGTACTTGATAAATGATAGTTGCTGTTATTATAGTAATACTTATTCAATTTTTACAATTCCTTCCTGCCTTCAAAGTTGCAAAATAAATTATATTTTCATATATTAACTGTTTTTTTTAAATGTTTAAAGCAACATGCTTGAGCATAAACTATTTCTCAGCAATTTACAATTATTTCCATGTCTTCTGGTCTGGTAACTTGAAATAAGACTCTTATTTGTTTAATGCTTGCTCTGGTTTAACCTATAAATTTCTTTTTCCTCTTTACATAAAAAAATATATTTTACTCCTGAAATCAACTTCAACCTTCTTCTGGATTTTCCTTTCCCTCATGTGAAATTAAATGAGGACAAAAGTAAGTCCAAAACAAAGTATCTTGTTGCTGTGTGTACTCCGAATGATAAAATTACAAATACAGGGCAAATCAAAAGGGTAAAGTAAGATGGTGAAATGAATTCTAATATATAAAAAATCACAATAAATGTAAATATAAATAAATTTTCTGTTTAACAAATTGAATATTGGGAAGTTGATTATCTCTGCTGGTTCTCCCAGAAGTAGACTTAGCAGATAAGGATTTAAGTACATGTCATTTTTTGGTGTTTTCATGAACAAAAGCAAAGAAGTGGGAACTGGGGAAGCAGTCAGCAAAGAATGTGCATTCAGTTGCTAAAGAGCAGAACAAGTAAAATTTTATCCTAAAACAAAACAAAAACAAAAACAAAACAAAACAATCACCTCTGGGAAACTGAAAAACATACATATCAGAATTACCTACTAGAGGACTGAGGGAGCTGGGGTATTTATACACCCATTCTGGAAAGTTAGTGACTAAGAGATGTCTTTGAAGTTGGTTTTGGCAAGGAAGTATTTCACTCTTCATATCCAGGAAAGAAACTTTCAGTTTTCTTTGAGATGTGATGTCAATAGTTCAAAGTCTTCTGATGCTGAATCTGCTGTCAGCTACTGTGTGTGTGTATGGGGGGGGGGCGGTCCATGGGGTCCCTTATATGCTATACCCAATATAATCAACACATCCAGAAGATAAGATCACACAAATTTAAAAACGAAACATGGAAAATACACTAGCAAAAACAAAATTGCCAAACCAGTAATAATAGCCAAAAGGAAAAACAAACAAACTAGTAATAAGGTATTAAAAAATATCAAACTGAAAAGTCAATATTCCAGATTTTAAAATCATTCCAAAACTTTATGCATCTAATACTATATTTTCACAATATATAAAGCAAAGATCAAAATACAGGATAAAAGTATATTGCCATATCTACCATTCTGTTGGGTCACTGTGGTTGATATAAAAATTAGACAAATTTAGTGAAGACATAGAGAAGATGAAAAGACTATAAATAAAATCCATCTAATAAATAGCCACTACAGCTCCACAAATAAAATACACAGTATTTTTATACATTAATATGTGTGTATCAGTCTACCTCTCAAATCATGATCTCCACCATCAAAAAAAGCTATTCAATGGGATCATTGTATTGAAAAGAAGACACAATAGATTTAGGGGTGAGGATAAAACCCTATGTTGAAAATCTAAAGAGTTTGAGGGGAAAATTAAACAGCAAAAAGGGATATAATTAATACATAAAGCCACACCAAAAAATTATAAAACAGGTCTTTTTCTCAGCAAATTTCTAAAATCAGAGTTAATAGAAACTATTTCATATTTTTTTGGTAAGTGAATGAGACTTTTGAATAAAGAAAACCAATAAGATTTTTAATTCAGTTTATCATATTTGAGACCTATTCCAAGCAGTTACGGTTTATGTGAAATAAAATTACAATAAAAACTACTGTATGGAACATTAGGCTAAAAGATTATAGATTGGACTCAATATACTCCCAAGTTTTAATCAGCAGGGTTGTGTCCTGATCTGGAAAAATAAAACTTTCTTATTTTATGTATTAACATCTCTGGGATGGTTTCATCAGCACAATTGTCTGAACCTTGTCTCAGACCAAATTTAAGAGTGAACTGGACTGTATTTCAAATAAAAGATGGTCTCAGATTTTGCAGAATTTTGTAGGCTAAAGCTTTTGGTATTAGAACCACTTTAATCATTAGGATATGTATTATTTTTGAAGTGAATTCTTATTCTAGGATAACAAGAGGATGTTTATAAACATAAAATATCATCATTAATGTAGATATTAAGAGAGGAATAGTTATTCATGTATTCATAAAATTAAATTCACAAAGGATGTTATCAGGACATACAATCAAAATAATTAAGGTACTATCTGTGAATTAGGATTTGAGATACAAAATGATTTAAGATACAAAATGAATGATGACCAGAATGGAAATGTACAAAACAAATGAAGCAATATATGAAGGAAGTAATTTGCATTGATAGAAACATCAGACAATGGGCTTTATTATCATTACTCTGTCAAAATTATTTTAGTGTGGTTTTCATAAAGTTAAAGAGTTTTAATGAATAAAAAAAATTGCGTCTTAGTGCAAAAGTAAGCCTCATCTTTGGTGGTCAGAATTTTTAATTTCTTTATATGGGTTAGAGAAAACAATATATTTATCACATAATTTATGACTGTGTCACCTTTTTTATGTGTCACATATTTTAAAAGTAGTATTCAGAGATTTGGAATACAGTATCCTTCATATGGTCCCCTCCCCTTATAAAGTACAAAAAATTACCTGAGGGAAGAAAGAGATTTACTTTTGCTTGCCATATTAGTTAAACAACTATATGCATTTTAATTCCTTTAGTATATATTTAATAAATTAAATAAATACTTAAATAATCAATATTTTAAATTTATCAAACAAGTAAATGCTAAGAAGTCATTTTCTATGTGTAACCTTTAAAAATAACTACCTGCTTTAAAACTAACTGCATTAGAATGGACTTTTATTGCATATAGTTACAATTTGGTAAATTTTATTTACTTCACAGTGTACAGAATTTTTAAAAAATAGACCATCTGTATTGGTGAGATACTTTCACTTGCAAGAAACAAATACTAAATCAAAATGCATTAAAGAAGTGTATTATAGGGCGCCTGGGTGGCTCAGTTGGTTGGGCGACTGCCTTCGGCTCAGGTCATGATCCTGGAGTCCCTGGATCGAGTCCCGCATCAGGCTCCCTACACGGCGGGGAGTCTGCTTCTCCCTCTGACCCTCCCCCCTCTCATGTGCTTGCTCTCTCTCATTCTCTCTCTCTCAAATAAATAAATAAAATCTTTAAAAAAAAAAAAGAAGTGTATTATATTACATAGCAGCAATTTGGAAGTAGGCAGTTCAGTAGCTCATAGCTTATTTTCATCTTTTTATGCTGACATCCTGGAATATTGGTTAGTCTCTCTCATGGTCACAAGATGGTTGCAGCAGCATCAGGCATCACATCACACACCAATAGCCAAGCCACTAAGGACTTTGCATTTCTCACCACCATCTTACGGTATCACTTATCTCTCCAATTTTACCCTCCTTAAAACCCCTCACCGGGCTAACCCATCACCCCACCCCCTACCCTCTAAAACCCTCAGTTTGTTTCTCAGAGTTCATAGTCTCTCATGGTTCATCTCCCTCTCCGATTTCCCCCCCTTCATTTTTCCCTTACTACTGTTTCTTTTTCTTCTTCTTCTTTTTTTTTTTTTTTTAACATACAATGTATTATTTGTTTCAGAACTACAGGTCTGTGAGCCATCAGTCTTATACAAGTCACAGCATTCACCATAGTACATACCCTCCCCAGTGTCCATCACCCAGCCACCCCATCCCTCTCACCCCCCACCACTCCAGCAACCATCAGTTTGTTTCCTGCTGGAAGAGTAGTGGCCTGACTGTGCCGCAGATCACAGTTTATGGAAACCCTGAGCTGAGAGCCCACTTCTCAGCTCTGTCTTTGCAACCGGCTTCCCTGTTCCAATACCCGGGAGCTCTGCAGCACTCAGGCACCCCTGGTCTTTCTGTGACCCCAAGGGTCCTGAGACCACACTGTCCCAGCGAGGGTTCCATCCCCTGCTTAGCCACTGGAGCGACGTCCCTCAGCAGAGCAGACCTCTAAAAATTCCGATTTTGTGCTCCACTGTTCTATCACTTGCCAGTAGTGGCTGATGGAAGCTCCCTCCCCCTGTGGTCTATTTTCCCAAATATTGCCTTGGATTCACTTCTCTGCATGTCCTACCTTTCAGAATGTGGTTGCTTTTTTGTTCATAGACTTGCTGCTATTCTTTTCTTCAATCTCCTGTTGAGTTTGTAGGTGTTCTGAATAGGTGTTTGATAACTATCTAGCTGAATTCCTGGGACCAGATGAAATTTAAGTCTCCTCCTCCCTCTCCATCTTGCTCCTCCCTTCTCTGTTTTCTTCCTATCTCATCAAGAGTACCTACTGTCAACATAACTTTTCACTGTTAATGCTATCTTTCATCACTTGATTGAAGGAGTGTTTGTCAGCTTTCTCCAGTGTCAAGTTATTCTCTTATTCTCAACTTTCTATACTGTACCCTTTTGTGCATCACACACTTAAGGGGTGGGGACTTTAAGTTAGCCAAGTAATTCTATTGGCAAAGAAACAGAGAGCTTGGTATGCAGAGGCATTGTATAACTAATAAACAACCTCTAGAAGACCAAACCTTCACTAATCTCTAAGGAGAATATTCTCCAATTTCCTCTTAAATGTGACCTAGGGCATGACTAGACAGGGAGAATTCCCCAGAGGCAGAGCCAGAATGCACATTAGACACAACAGAGTTGTGTCTAAAGTGCTGTGTCCTACCCACTGATATTTGATAAATGCTTTGGATAAGGTGACTGTGTTTCTTCTTCCTCTTTCTAAATGAATTTTTATTACAGTGTTCCTATTCCTAATCCATATTTCAACATGGGGTGTATAAACATATTACTTGTCTCTTAGCTGTCAACTAAATGTCCATATTGGACCTTAATTTAGGATTTTCTTGCTGGAGAAAAAGAATTTGCTCCATGACTGAGAAGTGAGTGCATGGATATTTGGATAGCCACAGAAATAAATTAACAACAACAAAAAAGGTCACTCTCCCTTTATGATATTTCATGTAATAAAATCTTAATTTTTAAAATTTATCCTGAGTATATCATTATCCAGAAAAAAAATAATAAAATAAATAAATAAATAAATAACATTTCCTTTACTCCCTAGCAGGTAGGTATGGTCTTAGGACTAAATTCTCTCCAATAAGATAAAAGTTGAAGAAAAAAATTTTAAATGTATGCAATTTCAGTTTTTTCCCATTAAATAAATGGGATTTGCCCCTCACCTTTGACTTCCCTGCCTTCTTGCTATATGGAATAAGAATGTATTCCAGAGTTGTTTTGGCATATGTGGATGAGTGCAAATCTGTAAAAGGGCAAACCAAAAAAAATTAATAGAATTCACAACCCTTGACAAAAATCTCCATTGGTTAGAGATTTTAAGAGAAAAATACACATTTGTCTTTTATAAGCTACAGATTTTTTGGAACACAGTCTCCTATAACCAAATTTTACATTAATTAATACAATTGAAAATTGCTTCAAAAGTATATATGGATGTTCAAAAAGCAAAAAAGAACAAAAACATTTTTGGAACGGGATACATGATGAATTTATTTAGACATTAATAAGTAAAATATAAGTAAATACGGGAATAGAGTAGTTTTTGTTGTTGTTGTTTTTGTTTTTTTAGAAATATAACTAAATTAACATGGAACTCAGAAACAGACCCATATATATTTAAAACTATACATGAGCGATGTTGAGCACTTTTTCATGTGTCTATTGGCCATTTGGATGTCTTCTTTGCAGAAATGTCTGTTCATGTCTTCTGCCCATTTCTTGATTGGATCATTTGTTCTTTGGGTGTTGAGTTTAATAAGTTCTTTATAGATTTTGGATACTAGTCCTTTATCTGATATGTCACTTGCAAATATCTTCTCCCATTCTGTTGGTTGTCTTTTGGTTTTGTTGACTGTTTCTTTTGCTGTGCAACAGCTTTTTATCTTGATGAAACATTGCTCAGCATCAGGGAAATCTAAATCAAAACCTCAATGAGATACTACCTCACACCAGTCAGAATGGCTGAAATTAACAAGTCAGGAAATGACAGATGTTGGCAGGGTTGTGGAGAAAGGGGAACCCTCCTACACTGTTGGTGGGAATGCAAGCTGGTGCAGCCACTCTGGAAAACAGCATTGAGGTTCCTCATAAAGTTGAAAATAGAGCTACCATATGATCCAGCAATTGCACTAGTGTGTATTTACTCCAAAGATACAAATGTAGGGATCCAAAGGGGTACATGCACCCCAATGTTTATAGCAGCAATGTCTATAATACCCAAGCAATGGAAAGAGGCAAGATGTCCATCGACAGATGAATGGATAAAGAAGATG
>NC_138369.1:173475026-173481024 GCF_054177405.1 Leptonychotes weddellii
CTGATATGAGGAATTCTTAATCTCAGGAAAAAAACTGAGGGTTGCTGGAGTGATGGGGGCGTGGGAGAGATGGGGTGGCTGGGTGATAGACATTGGGGAGGGTATGTGTTATGGTGAGCACTGTGAATTATGTAAGACTGTTAAATCACAGACCTGTACCTCTGAAACAAATAATACATTATATGTTAAAAAAAAAAAAATGAAGAAGAAGATAGCAGGAAGGGAGGAATGAAGGGGGGGAAATCAGAGGGGGAGATGAACCATGAGAGACTATGGACTCTGAGAAACAAACTGAGGGTTCTAGTGGGAAGGGGTTGGGGGGATGTGTTAGCCTGGTGATGGGTATTAAAGAGGGCATGTACTGCATGGAGCACTGGGTGTTATACACAAACAATGAATCATGGAACACTACATCAAAACTAATGATGTAATGTATGGTGATTAACATAAAATAATAATAAAAAAACTACACATGAGATAAAGTCACATCAGTGGGAAAGGGATAAACACTTCAGTCAATAGCAGTGGAACTGATTATAAATGTGGAAAAATTTATATTGGGTTTATATGCACATCAATTCCAGATGAAAAATAACATAAATATGAAAGACAATATCCTAAGCCCTTTAAAAATATATGGGTGATTAATGACACACTTCCCAATTAAAATATCTTCAAACAAGACAAAAAATAACAAATAGAACTGAAAAGATTGATAATTTGGAATATATAATAAAATTAATATTTCTTTTAACTAAAGTGCCCCATGAAAAGATTGAAAATAAGATCACAAATTTATGTTTGTTTAAAAAAACAAACAAACAAACCCTAGAATATAAGATATATAAAAAAACTCAGGCAAAAGTCATCCCCTGAAAACATTGGACATCAACAGACTTTTCACAGAATAAAATCATTCCTAGCCTAATTAGTAAGCAGGCAATATTCTTGTTTTAAATTTTACTTTCTTCCTGTTGGCTAGCACAATGCCTATATAGTAGAGTCACTCAATACTCATGGTGTACCTAAACACTATAGTTACTTTCTGGGATTACACTCTTTTTACTGCTTTTCTAGAACCATGCAGTGACTTGCCAAAAACGGGTGGTGGTAGTTGCCTCAACAAAGAGGACTATTGTATCACTAGCATTATTTGGAATTGGTAGACACATGATGTGAATAATTTTTGGTCTGTTTCATTATTATTTATAAATTCTCTGTAATGCAAAGCCCCACTGGTTGCACTCAGGACAAAATGCTGCCACCCCTTTCCCATTCTACTCCACCACCCTTCCATCAGTCATGTTGGATGTTCTAGGTTGGAAAATTGATGCATATTTATAGAATATGCTTTTTCTGTGGAATTTAAAAATTAGAATTGAGAATTACTTTTTGAGTGTCTCACACTGTAATATAAAAGCTTTGGTAGGGGTGGGTTAGGGGTGATGTTAGAAACTAAGCGTTCAGTCATGTGACAAGCCCTACTCAGCAATGAAGCAATAGTGAATGGAGAAGCGGAGAGAATTGTTGATAAAACTTCTTCCAACTATTCCTGTGACTAGTATGTTTTTATATAATAGAGTTCCTAAGAAGTCCCCAATATCTTCATTCAAATCCTTATTTTGAATCATATATTTTAAGTTAGGTTGCAACTTACCTTCCCTATCAATAAAAGATGGTTTGGGTTATAACAGAATAAACAATTCATAATGCTTTAAAAATAACATTAAATTACACATAATGAGAAGTCTAAACCTTGGCTGTTCCGGAATTGATCCAAAGCCTCAGTAAGTCCTAAATCACCCAGGTTCTTGCTCTCCCCTCTTCCGTCCTGCATGTGGTAGCAGTATCTTCCCTCATAGGTGAAATTCAAGTGTTGTGTCTGAAAGGAGCAGATCCAAACACGGCAGCTTTTCAAGCAGGAAGAAGATGAGGAATAGAGTTTTCTCTACTCTCTAAAAAGTTTTCTTCTTTCAACACCCACCTTTATTAAAGTGAAAATCTTTCTCTGAGTCCCTCTTACCCCAAACAGTCTTCTCACACAGCTCATTGGTAAAAACTGAGTTGCTTGGCTACTATTATCTGCAGGAAGTTTGCGGAGACACACTTCAATAGTCTTCAGTTACTGTCATGGAAGGTTGTTTTTTGCAAGAAGAAAGGAGGAGGAAAATGGCTGCTAGGGAGACAAGCATCTGACATTTACATGTTAATATACTATTGTAAGAAGCCTTTGTATTTAAGATGTTGAAGGAGAGAGATTTTTAATGAGGAAGATGATTCCTCATCTTCTACAATTCCCTGAATCCTCCATCTCCCTCTATGTAAAGGATAAAATATTTCCAGTTAACACATGAAAATTGTGACCACTTCAAAAAATTATGTATTTATTGAACAGTATACCATGGGATTTCTGAAGGAACCAGACAGCACAGTCAAATACTGTTCCCGATGTGGATGAAGAATAAGTAAGTGAACAGTGACCTGGGCTTGGTAGCAATGGAGCAATCACTAAGCCATGACCCTGGAGGAAAGAAAGAGAGAGAGCAGTAACAATAACTTGATAGAAGAGAATTGCACAATATAGGATCCCCTCAGAGTAGCAGTGACATTCATTTAAGATACACAGTCAGTTCAAGGCAACCACAGAGGAAGGGAACCAGGGGTATGAGTACCCTGACCTCTCTCTACTTCCTTTCAGAGCACCTCACTGACTGAGTCCAACTAGAACACCAGAGTTCAAGGATGCTCACTGATGTA
This sequence comes from Leptonychotes weddellii, assembly GCF_054177405.1. Taxonomy (NCBI): domain Eukaryota; kingdom Metazoa; phylum Chordata; class Mammalia; order Carnivora; family Phocidae; genus Leptonychotes; species Leptonychotes weddellii. The sequence continues at coordinate 173,477,784 of NC_138369.1, forward strand.
GGAAACAGGGGTCAGTCTCACGTGGCAAGTGAGAAGGTAGACAAGGCTGGAGAGTGAACTGAAGGTAGCAAATGGAAGATACATTGCACAGCAAGAAAAGCGCCTGCATGGTGAGACATTCAAAGGAAGAAATGTCTATATTCTGTCTCCATGACTGCTATTAAGTTCACTGATCTAGAAGGAGCCACTATCAACAATGTTTTATATTCTGACATATAAATGCTAAGACAATAAACCAGTTAACAATTTTTGTTTTAAAAGGGCAAAAGTTGACTTTTCCAAAAGAAAGTGAACCTACATTAAGTGCACAGAATTCCAGAAAAAAATATGATCTGTGCTAAATATCTGAATCAAAAAATTCAACTATGAACCCGTTGCACAGTGAGACTTGATTCACGCCCATATCCTTCCACCAGTGACCTTAATTTCTCCAAATCCTAGTGTAATTTTGGTGGGATTAATCTTGCTGACTTTAATTCTTCGTTAACTTCTCTTTACTCAGTTGTACATTTTACTCAGTTGTACATTTCCACCACCATACTATATTATGCCCAACTCAGAGCTCTTTTTTTACTTTTTATGGTTTAGAATTTTAACACTGCATTTATGCTCTATCACTAGTAATCTTTAGTGTACATATTTAAGTAAATATTTTTATATTCAGTGCTTCTGGCCTTTGGCTACAAAAGGGAAAAACCTTAACAAATTTTAAAGACCTAGGAAATACATGTGTTTTTTCTTCATATTATCCTTAATGTTTCTATCTAGACATTAATTTATAATGTTTTTTTAGAAATTAATTTCTAATGCTTTAATGATGGACATTAGTCATAATTACTGTTCCTGTATATAATAGTTAAATTACTACTATATTTGGTCTTTTTTGTATTAATATTATTTATTTTTTTTTTATTTTAAGTAATCTCTACACTGAACGTGGGACTCAAACTCAAGACTTCAAAGATCAAGTGTCGGATGCTGTACCCACTGAGCCGGCTAGGTGCCCCATGTATTGAACTTTCACGTCACCTCACTCCTCCCACATAGGTTCACTCCTGACAGTCTTTAGTAGATTTTAAAGTGAAGGTATGCTGTATGTGAACTTTCTTCATAGTCACCTATTTGAAAAATGCATTTTTTTTGCCCTCAGTTATGACGACTAATGCACCTGGATGGGGAATGTTTTGTTGACAGTTCTTTTTCTTAAAATTTAAAAGTTTTACTCTACTGACTTCTGGCATATATTGATGATAAAAAAAACTTACTGTCAATTTAATTATCATTTTTTTCTATGATCTTTTTTTCTTTTCCCCATCAGGTCTTATGACTACTCTTTGTTGTTAATTGTCTTCAATTTTACTGCAAAAGGTCTTAATATAGTTTTATCTGTATTTATCATTCTCAGGACTCATCATATATTCTCAGTCTGAGGTTTCATAGCATTTAAAATCAGGAAATTCTAGGTTATTTTTAACTTCATGTACTGTTTCTTTGACATTTCCTCTATTATTAGTCTCTAGACATCCTATTAGACATGGGTTGTTGTTTCAAGATTTTGCTTATTTTTATTACTTTATTTTTTGTTAGTTTCTCTTACTGTGTTGATCTCTAGGCAAATTTCTCAGAATTGTCTTTTGATATACTGATTCTTTCTTTAATTATGTATGGCCTATAGTTTTATCCACTCATTCTTTTTTTTTTTCAATTCAATGACCATATTTTCTCATTTTCAAGACTTCTGAGTTCACTTGATACTATATATATTTTTGTAATTTCTACCCTATAATTTTTTCTTTTTATTAATGTTCTTCCATTTTTTCCCCTGAAAGTATCCCCAAAACATTTTTATTAAAGTCATTTTCAGTTTTCTCTATTATTTTCATTTTATCTAGTATAAATTCATCTTCAATTGATTTGGCTTGCTATTTTCTTAATATCAGCTTGAATTTCCAAATTTTGTGTTATAAGTTCATACTGAGCAGGGGTTCTTTTTATTTTTGTTCATGGTTTTCTCTTTTAACTGTGTGTGTGCTCATTCTTCCTCATAATGTGAATTTATATTTCATACTTATATTTCTCCTAACCAGAACCAGAACAATCTTATATGGTTGTTTCAGAGTTCTGCCCCCCTGGTGATATACATGCATAACTTACACAACATCATTGGCTGCATGGTTGTATCTGCTTCATTCATTCCACCTCATTAAGTATCCACTTTATATAAGTCATAACTCCAACCAGAGATTCATCACAACTTTTTTGCTTCTCCCTTCAGAGTAGGGAATCAATCCAATATCTTTATTTTATAAAAATATCCAGGTCATGCATTTCAGAGAAATCTTAAATCCTGTTACCCAAAAAGAGTCCTCACTTCCTTCTTCCTCTGTTTGTTTTCTGGCCCTGAAACTAGCAGGCTTGCATATTTAAACATAACTGTTGCTGTATGTTTATATTCTGTTTGGTCCTGGAAGATGTTTGTTTTGAACTTAAGTTTTTTCTTTAAATAGTCTTTTTTTTAATAGTTTTTCTAATATCATTAAGTGCTTAGAGTGGAGCATAGAAGGGAAATTATAACTTTTGATTCATTGTTTATTGGTTAATATTTTCTAAGTGAAATATATCTACAATGAAATTAAATACGTTAGTTCACTTATTGAGAGAAAATGTTTTATAAGTAAAAATGTGCAATGTTCTGTTTTCTTTTATAGATAGATGAAGCAATTACCCTTGGGAACTCTGCTACTTAATCCTATGAATGGATGATATATGAAATATAGCTTCTGTAATGAATAAGATGTTCATTATGGAGATTTACAGATTAAATGGGATAGAATGTACTGCATTTGGCAATGTAATGACTATAATAGATATTTAGGGTGATGCACTACATATTTTATTTCTGTGAGGTATTTTTCTACAGTGCTAAAGAAGTCGTAGGTAGGGAAAACCTATTAGGTCATCTGGATCATCACCTTGACATGCAGGGTATTCTCCACAGTATATTTTTTAGGAATTATTCAAGTTTTACATAATATAAGCTATAGTTCTTCATAAGTGGTTCCATAGCCAGAGCAATTTTTTTTTAATTGATAATAGTCAAGTAACAGTATAGAAATACGCAGACTGTACTTTCTCCTCTCAAAGCTGCACAGGTGAGCACAATAGTTGTGTCTATTAGAACACAATCACTCATTCATAACTTCAGATTTGGGAGAAAGTCTTAAGGTCAGCAGTTCTATTG
>NC_138369.1:173481524-173546034 GCF_054177405.1 Leptonychotes weddellii
TTTTTTTTTTTATTTCAAATATGACAAGCACTAACCCTTGGGTTTCCTATTTATGATGCAGTTGAACATAGTCACCAGAAATTCAGAGCGAATGTATCAAAGTTCTCAGTCTACCACAAACACATTTTTCTTCCTTCTGTACCCATCCAGTTCTCTCAATCCCAATTCCTCTTCCCTGAAACCCACACCTCTCTCTTCCCATCCAGATTATCAATGACAATTTTATTTTCTTTCTCCATTAAAACTCCCTCTCATCCGAGCTAATGCTGTTTTTTTGTTTTGTTTGTTTTGTTTTTTCTAAACTATAGTACGTATTGTTTGTACCTCTCCTTTTGGCAGAGAACCTGCACTTTGATTAGTATTACCAACTCCCAGAAATAGAATTGAGTATGTGCTGTGAGTCAGAGATTTGAGGTCATTTCCTTCCCCCTGGCTACATACTGTTTCAGCCTAGGGATGGGGAGAAGGAGCAGGGGGCATGGCCAGCTCCCCATCTCTATCTTAGAGATAGTGGCCCTACCATGCTCAGCATGCACACATGCACACACACATGCATGCACGCACGTTTACTACTGTTCCCACTTCCCCAAATGTTGGGTTCATGGGTGAGGATTAGAAATTACACATTCTTACGTGGCAGACAATGTAGAAAGTAGCTTTGGCTTAGTGGGTGATTGCATCAGGTTTTTTCTCTCAAAGGCCCTTCGTGGATTTCTCAGATACCTCATTCACCAAAATTCCAACTAAGAGTCTTTTGATGAGGAAGACACTATTTCCAAGTCTGGCTGTTTACAATCCTCCTTCTACAAAGACTCTTTCTGATAACACACTGATAGAGCACCTCCAACCAAACCACACGCCTTCTCCCCTTAAGCCTCTTGATGGCTTATTCATTTTTGCTCTCATGATAGGGTAAAGGTGCCAACACTAAATTTTAGCATTTCTTTGCAACTGATACATAGGTTGATTAACCAGACAATACTTTTGTTTGTTTGTTTGTTTTAAATTAGCGCCTGAAAACTGCCAGCACTGGGAATATATTAGAAAACAAAAAGAAATCAAATTCTGTCCTCATTGAGCTTAGAAACTTTAAAAATAAAAGTTAAATACATAGTGTGCTACATGGTGGTAAGTGCTAAGGAGGGAAAATAAGCAGGAAAGATGACAAGCTGTATATTTGCATAGGTGGGTGCAGTTGAAATTTTAGACAGAGATCTTCAGGGCTGGCCTCTCTGAGAACAGGACCTTTGAGTAGAGACCTAAAAAGGAGTGAAAATGAGTGTTGGTGATACGGAGAAGATCTTTGCAAACAGAATGATAGCATGTTCAAAGTGCCCTGAAGTAAGAATATGGTTGAATGTTCAAGGAATCTTGCAGAAGCCAGTCTCAAAGGAGTAGAATAAAGTGGGTGAAAGAGGTAGAGAGGAGTAAAATGGTGAGGTTGAGAAGTACCCTTTACCAGTAGTAGGCCTTGTAGGCTCTAAGAAGGACTCTTGGGTTTTTACCCTGAATAAGACAAGAGACCACTGGAGGGTTTTGAGGAAAGGATGGAAACGATCCTGCTGATGTTTTAATATGACTGTGTTAAGAGTACTCTGAAGGGGCCAAGGGCAGGAATTGGGACACCAGTTATCAGACTCTTGCAATAAATCTGCAGAGATATAATGTGACTTGTCCTGGATGGTGACAAGTGAGTTGATGAGACGTTGTCAACTTTGGGGTATGTCTTAAATGTAGAGTTGACCCGATTCAATGAAAATAGACACATGTGAATGAGAAGAGTCAAGGATGATACTAAGGTTTGAGACTTCAGCAAGTAGAATTACAGAGTCACCAGCAGTTGAATGTTGTGCACTGTAGGAGCAGGCTTGGAGGGGTGGAGGTATGGGAAACATGTAAAGTCTGGAACTCAGTAGATAATTTGCTACCTCAAATGCTCTCCACCAGATTACTTTTTGTTCTCAGGACTATAACCACAATAGAGAACGTGATCATAAATGTTCTAATATCATCTCGTCCCATGTATGTTTTCTAATATGGTCCTAAACTGAAGAAATTCTCAGACTGTTATTATTTCCCCTTTGTTTAACAGATTAGGAAGAGTAGACTCTAAAATTTTATGGTTATTTTGTCCTTTCTGGTAACAGATTAAACTGCTTATTATACTCCCCTTAGTGACAGCATAAATGGTTAAAAATCAAAGTGCTAATTAGCCATCAAGCCACTTTTGAGGGTCATGAAACCTTTTGAAATGCAAAACTCATGTCCTAGCTTCTCTCTTCACTAGATGTTTTTTTAAAAAATCTGGATCACAAGTGCTTCTACATTTCTAGAAATGTAGAGGAATTTTGTTTTTATATGCACCAAAATACTAATTCAACAGCTGCTCCCAATTGTCTCAGATTTTTAAAAAGTTTTGTTTGTTTTCTTTTGATTTTTCTTGTGAGTTACATTTTTAAATTCTCTTTTACATGATACCAGATAAACATCCAAGAAAATCTTTACTACTTTATATTCTGTATTAATAAGTCTTTGATCCAATGATAAACAGCCTTTAAAACTCAGTAGATTTCATTATATTCTTACTCATATTAAGTGAGGGAAATGCTTAATTTGCAACTGGACTATGTGGGGCTGGGCCGGGCCAAGGTTTTTGCTTATTCTCTTTCTAGGACCCAAGATGAAGGAGTAGGTCCTATATTGAGCAAGCTATTCTGTGTGAGAGCGGAAGTTGGAAGTGGTGGGGGAACAAAACTGGACCACACAAGTACATTCATAGCTCTAAACTGAATGTGACTTATGCAATGTTTATCCACATTCCATTGAGCAAATCAAAGTTTGACCAAACCCAAAGTTAATGGGACAGAGAATATATTCCCCCAGTGAAGCATGACAAGAGGGGGAAGGGGGAAATTAATAAATGTGAACTAATTAAACATTTTATTTTAAAAAATGTTTTACTTTAATAAGGTAGGTTTTTCTTCCCAGCTATCAATAAAATCAACCCAAAAAGTCAAGATCTACTGATCAAATACTGATCTCTCCTGATGAGCATACACATCCATCTCATAACCACCTTTTGCTCTACAACCAAATTAACACATGAAAAATCAATTATATTTCAATTACATATTCCATTCATACTGAACGATTTGGTAGAGGCTTATGTCTACTTTATTTTCTTCAGTAGTTGTTGTGTTACTTTGATGCTGGTAACTTGTCACATGCCCGTTAGACAGATTCTCCTCATGATGTGAAGATCTTTGGCACTTTGCCCAGGAATAGTTTCATGTACCCATGGTTGTTGAGAGGTTTTTCAAACACAAAAGACCTCAGAACCCAACAAAAGAAATAAACTGTTGACTTTTATAAAATAAATTAGCTCAAACAAGCTGCATATGACCCTCTCACTGAAGGAAAATCTTGATAATCTTATATAATGCTGTAGAAAAATTCTTAACATTTCGAGAGAAAATTCTAAGAGCTTCCTATCTCTGAGATAAAGAAAGAAAACCAAGATCATGCCAGGGGATGAAACCATGGGTTTTTGTTGTTGTTGTTGTTTTGTTTGTTTTTTAGAATGATCACAATTACATCTTTTTAGGTACTACTGGGAGGGGAAAAAGTTATTGGAACATGAGACAGAACTAAATTCTTTGGATATGAGAGGGGTAAATTGATTTCATGACCCATCAGTTTGAAAAACAGTGTTTTAAGTCATTTGTTTAACTTTTTGGTTATGAATAAATAAGAAAAAGCATTGGTTTAGAGATACCATAAATGTATGAAATGATATTTGGTATTTCAGGAAGGTCTGAAGAATCAGTCTTGGAGTTTAGACAACCAGAAGTTATACTCCAACCATATGACAGAACTCTTCTCCATACCCATAAGCACAAAGAGCTGAGCTGGGCACAAACAGCTCAGTTTGTGTCACAGAAACTGGACAAGGGGCTTTGTCTTTGTAAGCTCTGCTTCTCTGACATTGAGAAGGCATGAAAGGTGGGGTGCCATTTCTTGGCATCTCTAGTTTAATGAATAAATGTCTCAAGGGAGATTTCTGATTGTTGGGACTCATTCACATGGCTGAATAATGACTGATAGAAAGCCAAGTTAGAGGAGTTTCTATCTTAGGTAGGGAAAGATTTTCAATGTGATCAGTTTCACCAACACAGGAAGCATTTCTAAACCTTTCAGACCACACCAAAAAGTGTGACTGATGGGGGTGCCTGGGTGGCTCAGTCGTTAAGCGTCTGCCTTCGGCCCAGGTCATGATCCCAGGGTCCTGGGATCGAGCCCTGCATCAGGCTCCCTGCTCGGCAGGAAGCCTGCTTCTCCCTCTCCCACTCCCCCTGCTTGTGTTCCCTCTCTCGCTGTGTCTCTTTCTGTCAAATAAATAAATAAAATCTTAAAAAAAAAAAAGTGTGACTGATGACTGTATCATATAACGCAGAAAATCTTCCCTGTACTTATATATCTTCACAAAATGGCATTTCCCAGTCTAGAAACCTACAACAAGGAAACCACAAAATTAACTACAAAACTATAATACAACATAATATATTGATTTGGCTGAATTTAATCCTGCGTACAATGTTACATATTTTCCATTGATACTTTCAATACAGACCTTCTATGGTCCTTTGCTTTATTGCCCTTCACAGATACCATGTTTTGTTTTGTTTTGTTTTGTTTTGTAATGTTTTGTTTTGTTTTAACAAATTTAAGGTTTGTGGCAACCCTGCACTAAGTCTATTAGCTCATCTTTCCAAAAGCATTTGTTCACTTTATGTCTCTATGTCACATTTTGGTAATTCTCACAACATTTCAAACTTGTTCATTATCATTATATTTGTTATGGTATCTGTGATCAGTGATTGACTCAGTGAAACCTCACATGATGGTTAGCATTTTTTAGCAAGAAAGTATTTTTAATTAAGATACACACATTTTTTAAAAGACGTAATGCTATTGCATACTTAGAAGACTTCAATATAGTGAAAACAAATTTTATATGCATTGGAAAACCAAAAAATTCACTTGACTTTTATTAATGGGGATACTCACTTTACTGTGGAGGTCTGGAACCAAACCTGCAGTATCTCTGAGGTATGCATATAATTCATTCTAGTTAATGCTTTATTTAGACAATGGGAGACAGTCTAATTTAATGTGTGATAACTACAACATATTTCCCTGATGACATGTATTATGCCATCCTAAATGACATAATACATCTGCCGAATCAGTGATAATTCAGTTTACCTGAGAAATGCATAACAAATGAAAACAATTTCATACTTGAAAATCATGTTTACTCCTTTTCCATTTTATATATAATAACCTCCTAGAAATCCCTGTTAAGACATTTGTTTAATTTTGATAGTTTTATTGCAAATTACTTTTAGAGATAACGTGGTAATGATTGTAAATAATTGTACACTGACAAAAGAAATGACATATGAGATTATTATAGAGCCTCAATATCACTCTGTGATACATAAAATTGACCATGATGACATGCATAAAAGATAGTTTAAATTATATCTGATAAAAGATATGGTAATCCATATCTTCCTGATGTTTAGATTCCCCCATACACATGGGCCTAATCAAAGAAAGCAATTTTTTTCACGCTGTTTTAAAAGAATTCATTCTTATGTAGTGGATAAAATTAGACAATTTAGGTGTCCTGTCCAAATGCAAACTCATTACTAGGAAAGGGAATTTCTAACACAGAGTTCTACAGAACTGTAGATTTCCTTGTTAAATAAATAAAATAAAATTAAAATAAAATATGAATGAGAGAATAAGGATAGAAGGGGCTATCAATTCCTTACAGTTTTGTCCTCTCAGCAAAATTTTACCCATGAGGAGGCTTGACATTTACATTCAACCTCCAAAATCATGTTTTCACATTCTTCTTTCCTTTGTTACATTTATCAGTCCATATACGAGTCAAAACCTACCTCCTAATTCTTCAGCAAATGGTCTAAGTAAAATATTTTACTAGGGTAGTTCTGTTTGAGTACATACATATTGAATAAAAAAGGAAAGAGCTATCAAAACATATTGTCCCATTCAACACAGAACACTGTTTTAGGGGAGTAGGAAATAAGAAATTACTGTGAAAGGAAATAATTTAATTATTTGCTGTGTTTTATATGACTTAAGTTGTAGATCATATATAAAATAGCAGAGTTCTCTGAAAGGAAAAGAAAAGACAACGAAAAACTGTATTCCTGGGATTTAAGATGTTCTCAACTGAGAAGACACTGGGAAAATTAACTTTTATCTATGGAAATACTGTGGATCTCCTTATACAAATGTACTAGTTTTTTTCACCACTTGAAAGTCAATTCACAGTGAATATATCATTATGAATAAATATTTATATCTTCTCTGTGAAGCTCCATGTAATATTAACTGAACTTCTAAGAAAATTTAATGGTCTGCCAGATGTCTACTCTACCACATTCTTAAGAGCTTCATTTTGAGATGTTACAGTCTCGCCATTACAATATGGAATTGTTACCTTCGGCTTTCATATATTTCTAAGTTGTATATTTGTGTACAAAATTTAAAAAAAATACCCCTGTCACCACACACACACACAAATTGTAATGAGGGGATCTAGTGATTAAAAAAGATTAAGTCAGAAAACCTTAAACTACTTTTAGTAAATGTCCTTTGGTATACTGAATCTGCTCTGTAATATGGTGTGACAGAATCTGGGTGAAATCAATAGGAATCATCCAATGCAATGAAATAAATGGACCACACTATTGGATCAGTAATTGTGGTAAGAGAAGACCAAGATTCTCAGTGAGGAAGACAGTGGAATTCCTCTTTTTTTTTAAAAAGATTTTATTTTTTTATTTATTTGTGAGAGAGAGAGAGAGAGAGTGTGTGTGTGTGTGTGTGTGTGTGTGTGTGTGTGTGTGTGAGGGAGAAGGAGAAGCAGACTTCCTGCTGAGCAGGGAGCCAGATGCAGGACTGGATCCCAGGACCCTGGGATAATGACCTGAGCCGAAGGCACACGCTTTACTGAATGAGCCACCCCGGTGCCCTTAGAGTCCATCTTTAAAAACAGAGAAACTTGGTTGCATTTTATTCATACTCTTATTTCTAAGAACTATGTACACTGAATCATTATTATTAACTGATAGGCATGACTCCTTCATGGCATTGCTTTATGTTACATGCATTATTCTCTTTTTCAGCTAGATATTTAGATGGTGTACATGAACACAAACACACAACACACAAACTAAGCCTCACTACTTAGAACTTTAAGCTTAATATTGGCTTTGACATTATTGTTACATATATTTTGTACTCTTTAAAAATGTTAGAGAGATACAGCTAATGTGGGCAAACTCCTAAGTAAAGAGAAATAGTCTCAGATTACTTCCTATCACTTGTGAATAAATCAGGGCTGTCTCGCAAATGTTCTTTTAGAAGCCTTACCTGCATTTCTTATGGAAGCCTAATTAGCATCATATAGCTGAAAAAGCTGAGTATCTGTAATATGTAGGAAACAATGGCATTTGTGTATTTATTCTCACATTCTGGGGATGAATATGTTTCTAGAAAGTAATTTTATATATTCTGGTTTAATATCTGACTCTCTTTCAGGATTTTCAGGTCTCATGTTGGTTTTTATATCTCAGCCTCAAAATAATGAACATGAATTAGAGCCAGACAATTTTCCCAGTTCCTGTCCTTGATAATGAGTAATGTCTATTACTTTCCAGGGTCCCACCTTCCCTTGGAAAGGAAAATGCTCTCTGATGTTCTTTCTTTGCGTTGGATACCGATTTAATTGGGCCAAAGTGAGGTAATCTTGGGTCTTTGCACACTGTCCCAATCGGCTTGTCCTGATACAATTTATTGACTTCTGCTCCACTTCCTTGTATTCATAACTTCTAGGGATGCTTCCAAACCAATCTTGATGAATGGATTCTTAGGGTCTACCCCTACATCATTTATTTCCATCTCATTTCCCACTGGTTCTGTGGCCATTGCTAGTCCTCATGAACAACCTCTTTCACTCTTTACCAGAGCTTCTGCAAACATCACCATTGCCACTAGCTCTTGTTCTGGTTTCACACCCTTCCCTGCTCTCACATCACTGGGTCACTAATGCCAACAGTTTGATTGCCCATCCTCAAATCTGCCCCTTGCTCTATGAGTTTTGGTTTCCTTTTCTCCCACCCTTTGTGATAGAGCTGTGGACTAACTATTTCTTCTTCAATGGCTGGTTCCTTTTGACATGGCCTTGATTCTCTGACAATACAAAACTCTTTTTTTTTTTTTTTTAAGATTTTATTTATTTATTTGTCAGAGAAAGAGAGAGAGAGAGCACAATCAGGGGGAGTGGCAGGCAGAGGGAGAAGCAGGCCCCCTGCCAAGCAAGGAGCCTGATGCAGAACTCGATCCCAGGACCCTGGGATCATGAACTGAGCTGAAGGCAGACACTTAACTGATTGAGCCACCCAGGTGCCCCACAATACAAAACTCTTCATGGTGAATCCTATGCCCCATGTGATTATAGCTTCTTAGGTAAGTTGAGTTCACCATATATTGTTGAGAATTTTGAAAGTGCCCAGTGCTAAGTGTAGGGGAAACAGGGACAAGTAAGACACTATCCAACTTGTTAAGGAACTATTAATTTGGCTGGAAGGAAGAAAGGAAATTGCAAATCAATGTAAGTGCTACTTAATAGTACTGATGATTTCACTATTTCTTCTACCCCAGAGTGTTCCAGCCCTCACTGTTACTGTTTACACAATCTACAGAGAGCCATTGTGGACAATCTAGACTACAGGAATTATTTATATATTAGCAAAAATAGGTCTTGGCCTCTGATCTCTCTGACAGAGCATCTTATACTGCTTCCCTCTCATAAATCCTACACAGTATTGACAGCATGTTCTCCCCTGCCTAAAAGTAGAAGTGATTAGGCTATCAACAGTAAAACAGACTTTTCTCTTCTTTCTTTCTTTTTTTTTTTTTTGGCACATACCACTTTAAGCAAGTATCTTCAGACATGCTTTATTCATGTAATAAATCAATATATTCATTTGGCTCTTTATAAACACTAAAATCCATGAGAAGTTCTGCATTTTTATATAAACAAAATAGAAACTTAAAATTGATCCATAAACTTCCAGAGGGCTGTATCCCTTTATGGACATTAATTTAAAAACATACTTCTTACTTTGTGTCTACGTGGTGGTGGTGGTGATGATGGGGTGATCTTTACAAATATTCTCCTCACATCTAGAATAAAAATAGGAATTACAAAATACAACAAAGGACAGTCTTTACATTTTAATTAGTATCCAAAGCATATAGCATCTTTAATTTTTTGAGCATAGTAATAGCATCAGATGGATTCTTCATTATCTATAATTTACCCTCAAATAGCAAACTTGTATTCAAGTCAGGAAATTTTCTCAGTTTCTGGTCCTGAGTATATCTATTATACTTTCCACACAACAATTATTGCTCATGAATTTTTATGAAAGCAACTTAACAATATATTATAACCGAGTCTATATGGATTGGGGAATTGTCACATTCACAGATATAATACAGTTTATATAATACTTCCACCTAAGGTACCTGACTATTTCAGGCCAATATTCTTCTGGCTTGAGTTACAAAGAATTTTTCGGCACACTATTTGGCATGTATGGGCATGATCTTAATCAGTCTTCCTATATCTAGTTTCAGAATGCCAGTGCTTTTAGGTACTTAATAATTAAATATGGATGATACAACACTCCCTGGCATTAAAATGGTACACTGGACTGTAAAATTTACAATAAAGACACTAAAAATTAAGGTGACAGTCTAGCCAGATGGCTTCTCTGATGTTCGAAAATACACATGAAAGATTTTATTAATTTAATCACCATCTGGGATATAGTTGAAAATTAGCATCTATGGGCAGTTAAATCCAGATATAATCTGGATGTCACAATGTGTTCTACTCCAACTTCTGCTATTTTTCTCTTTGGTGACACTGCATGGAATCATTTTAGTTCTTCTTTCCCATGTGCATGCATAAATAGGATACCTGCCTTCTGTCAGGATATTGTTGAAAGCACTCAAAGTTGAAATGAGAAAACATTTATGTATATATCCATAAGGTCGTAATTGATTCTTCTACATTCCTAGGTCATTGCATCATGAACTCTATTAAGTTACATGCTTTCAACAATTAACATCAATTTGATTTCATCTTCATTGGCTTCTGAATTTTTTAATACCAAATGTAATTTTCAAATAGATGATGAGGGAATGGATCAGACCTAGACATTGTGTACTTGGGCAAGCAAGGCAACCTTCCTTAAGTGTAATTCAAGTTCTCACCTGTGAATTTAAGCTATTGAAGGTCCAGATGACATTAGCGCTACTAGTCCAGGGATTGGCAAAGGATGACTGCAGGGCCAAATCCAGTTCACAGCATGTTTTTCTACTGCCCTCAAGCTGAAGTTGTTTTGTTATATTTTAAAGAGTTGTAAAAGACAAATAAGCAAAAAAATAAACACATAAATATTAAAAAGAATATGAAACAGAGACTATACGCCAGCAAGGATATTTACTATCCTTGCATGTTTAGGTATATTCTTCGCAACCTGAGGTATTTACTATCTGGCTTTTGATAGAAAGTTTGCCAATCCCTGCACTAGATTGCAAATTATCATAGAGATTTGGTCTGTTAGCCTCAACACTGACTCTGGATTGCAATAATTTCACCAATATAAGAAATATACGCTACATAAAAAGGGCAGAGTTCTAAGTTGAATAGTGCTAAAAGATCACTCTAACTGACTAATATATCCAAGCACTGACAATGTTAATTAAGACCAGGTACTTTGAAATCCAGTGCAGACTTGTTGGGGGAATTTAAATTAATTGTTAATATTAAACAACCGTAATTATTCCATTAGCTTACAAAGAGTAATCATATGTCTTTCAAAATGTAAAAATCAACAATTTTGTAGGGCTTTTGAATTTTATAAACTCCATTCATCTATGTCTTCTCATCTGATAGTCTCAAAGATCCTGGATTTCTGTGTTTTGTTTGTAAGACTTACATAAAGTCACACAGCTACTTGGTGATAAACCTTGAGATTAATTATTAATTCAACTTTCTGTCCCCAACACCCATGCATTTTCCCCCACATAGGGTCACTTCTGATCAGGCAAAAAGCAAATTTAAAAAAAATAACAAAGAAGAAACTCCAAAACAGCAATTAATTTTATCAAGGGAAAAGAAAAAGAGTTTTCTTATGCATGTAAAAATGAGTGGAGTTAATAGCATGCTAACCTCAAACACATAACACCTGGTGGCAGGTATAAAAAAATAAATTTTATCATTTTTTTATTTAATTAGAGTTTATTTTTCAGTTAGAAAAATAGAACCTGAAAAAAATGGAATGAAAAACCGTAAGCATTAGGTTATAAAATAACTGTCCATTTTTAAAGGAATTTGTAACAGCTATTGTAAATCTGTATCTTGTATATTTCTACTCTCAGAGGGAACAGATCAAAATAATTAGATGTAGATGGTTGTGAACATAAAGAATTAAAAAATTTGCATAGTTCTTCTAATATCTTGTAAACCAGAAATATACAGTGTAGAAATACTGATGGTATGGCACTCACATTTTTTCTTCAATTTCTCAATTTTGACTAAACATCTTGTTTAATACAAATAAAATATTAATGTTCCATTTAATTCAAATCATAAATATAATATATTTTAGTAAAGGGTAGGGAATCACATTTCCTCATTGATATTCATTGACTTAATATAAAGTAAAAGTTACAGTATTTCTGAATCATGGAGACATCCTTTTTACCACAACCATTAGTGTTGGTTTGTAAAACTATAGCTTTATTACCCTACTAAAATCTTTTATACAACATTATATAATATGGGGCACTCTAGTTTTCCCTGTGGTATATAATCTTCCACACTTGTAGGTTTTTATAATCTCACTGAGTAAAGCACTCTCCAAGTTACTGATTCTTTTTTAAATATAAAATTTTAAGTCTCAATAGCAAGTACACATGATAAAATACCCAGGCTTTTAAATAGGCTATTATAAATGCAATACATTGTCTTAATTCCAAACCAGAACTCCCAAACTTTAAGTGAGATCTGTCTTTAGACCTGCAAGTAAGATCAGATTTCTGAAAATTGTTTTTATTTGTGGTCTGAGAGTATTCGTCATGAATTTCCTATAAAGGGAATTTATTATCTTATATTTCAACTTTATATTAAGAGAAAGCATTCAAAAATTATATTTCACAAACCAAGCACACTTTTTGTTTGTTTGTTTGTTTTTGTTTGTTTTTTTTTTAATTTATTTATTTGAGAGAGAGAATGAGATAGAGAAAGCATGAGAGGGGGGAGGGTCAGAGGGAGAAGCAGACTCCCTGCTGAGCAGGGAGCCCGATGCGGGACTCGATCCCAGGACTCCAGGATCATGACCTGAGCCGAAGGCAGTCGCTTAACCAACTGAGCCACCCAGGCGCCCAAGCACACTTTTGCCTTATAGTCACTACCTCCCATAATACAACCCAAGAAAACTTTTCAAGTATTAATTTTGAAAGTAAAGCAGAAAGTGCCAGTCAATTCCTAAAATTCAAGTGCACGTATTATTAATTCCTGTGATTTATTTGACCTATAAAGACCTTCCTGCTTGAGCACAGCAGAAGCATTACTGTGACTTTCCTTCCATAACCTCGGTGGAGAATCAAATGACATGATTCTAACATTATAACAATAATAGAGGGTCAACTTTGGTGTTTTGTATTTTTTTTAAAGATTTTATTTATTTATTTATTTGACAGGGAGAGAGAGCACAAGCAGGGAGATCAGCAGGCAGATGGAGAGGGAGAAGCAGGCTCCCTGCTGAGCAGGGAGCCCGACATGGGGCTCAATCCCAGGAGCCCAAGATCATGATCTGAGCAGAAGGCAGACGCTTAACTGACTGAGCCACCCAGGTGCCCCTGGTGTTTTATGTTTTTTTTAATTTTTTTTTTGCAACTGTTCAGTCTTTCAAAGAGTAACCGTTCTGCCATTGCACTTGGCATCAGCTTAATTTTCTTACTTGTAAATAGAAAGAAAAAGTTATGACCTAAATAATTAGGTAATATCCCTATAGGACTTATCTCCTCAGGGAAAACATAAAGCAGAATAAATGTGTTTAATTATAATTTGGTCATGCCTAGACTATCATGGTCTGATTATGTTTTTCATTTCACTATAACTATTGCACAAGATTATGGCAAATAAACTAATAAAATGACAATTCCAAATGGTTCCAGCACACAAAATGATACATTACTTTGGAGAAGTTAGCAATTTGGAAAGATGGACATATATTTAAAGATATGATAAATTCATTTATACTACAAAAACACATCTTCACAAAAAATCATCCAAAGTATAAGAGGAATTCTCCATTTCTTTAGCTTCTACATGTTTCTTCTCCAGAGGAGAATAGGCTTCCTTGTAATATTCACAGATAAGTCAGTCTTGTCAGCCCCTCCACATCTAAGAAGGCTAGTCACATCTAGGTTACAGCTCGAAGACTGCAGGCTCTAATAATAGGAGACATGTGTTCAGTGTACACCCCCCTTACCATTTACCAACAATATCATCTCAAGCACAATTAGTTCATCTGTCTGAGCCTCAGTCTCCTTATTCGTAAAACGGATTTGAAAATATTTCATACTCAGAGGATTGTTGTATTTCCCCAAGGATTTCATGCAAAATACTTGGTAACTTGTTACAGAACAGGTACTGAACACAAAAATGCTGTATATTATTACTGTGATTATCATTATTATTTTTTATCGAATTTATTTATTTATTTATTTGAGAGAGAGAGAAGTGAGAGAGAGAGAGAGAGAGAGAGCAAGCACGAGGGAGCAGGGTGAGGAGCAGAAGGAGAAGCAGACTCCCTGCTGAGCAGGGAGCCTAATGCTGGGCTCGATCTATCCCAGGACTCCAGGATCATGACCTGAGCTGAAGGCAGACGCTTAACTGACTGAGCCACCAAGGCACCCCTGTTACTATCATTATTATTATTATTAGTTTTCTGTTATTTATTTACCAGCTTATGTCTATATACTTTGGGATGTATGAAAATTTAATCCCAAGCATGCTCATTTCTAAACCAGGGTTGAACTCTCCATACTTAAGTTTTTCCAGCCCAATTTTCGAGGCTTTGTACTTGCTGTTACTTCTCTCCTTTTACCTTTTAGAAAAATTCGGTGTTATAGCATGACATGTTGAAGATACAGATCAACTTATTTTTCGGCCAAGGTCACTTTAAATATAAACATATATCCCATTATAATTACTTCAAAGTAGTATAAATTGGTAAACAGTATCATTTCTGGCTGTTCTTTCCCTATTTTGTTAATCTAGTGTGTGCAATATTATTGGGCAAATATTATCACTCAATAAATATGTGTTGGATGAATAAATAACTTATTACCTTAATTAAAAACATGTATTAAGCTGAATTTTAAGCTACTAGACAACTATAGCTTCTCCCCTCCTGGTCCTTTACCATCTATCAATATTGTAAAGAAGATATAATGTACATAGAGTACCTTAGCAGATATGCTTTTATAAATCAAACAAACAAGTTGATTAACTGACACAATATTTAAATTAAAGTAAGTTGAGAGTCTTCTTTAGTCACAGTGGCTTAAGTGTTGAAAACATTCCTTAGTCTTAGCATGGTACTCAGTATTTAATGGAAATTCAATTAAATGCAATTTATTATCCTGTAACTTAGATATGAAATCTTCCTTCTAGCTTCTGTATGATTCTCCGAAATACTTTTCCTCACAACTACGTTCTGTCTAGTAAACATGATGATTTAACATGCCGGAGAAAGACAAATACCATACGATTTCCCTCATATGTGGACTGTAAGAAACAAAACAGATGAACATATAGGAGGGGGAAAAAAAAGAAGGAAACAATCTATAAGATACTCTTAAGGATAGAGAACAAACTGAGGGTTGATGGAGGAGGTCGGTGGGGGATGGGCTAGATGGGTGATAGGTATTAAGGAGGGCACTTGTTACGATGAGCACTGGGTATTGTATGTAAGGGATGAACTGCTGAATTCTACTCCTGAAACCAATATTGCACTGTATGGTAACTAACTAGAATTTAAATAAAATCTGAAAAAAAAAATAAGTTGTCAAACAATAAAATACAAACAATAAAATATGTGTTGTAGATTTTCATCAACTTTGGAATATATTTTGAAAAAGAGTATACAAATTCTAATGTCGTAATAATTGTAGCCCTGAGATTTTATCTTAAGGACATTTTTAGGAAGTAAAAATTACATGAACAAAGATGCCAATTACTGCAGTATAAAAATAGTGAAATACTGGGAAAATACTTTTAGCTGAATGAATATTCATAAATTGTTAAAATATTATGCAGCATATAAAAGTATAACTGAATATTATAACAAATGGAAATTGTTTACAATACAATTTCAAGTAACATAATGCAAAGTGCAAAATTACATGTTCTCTCTGATTAAAAGTGCTTATGTTTTCAAAAACTAAAGTTCAGTAAAATATTTTTTTCAAATTTCATAAGGATTGCTCAATTCCCAAATGCCGATTTTCCCATATAGAGGATGATTGGGCTGCTGACTCTGCCAACACTGATGATTTGGAAATCTAAAATCTGATTCATTCTTTGTTACAATGAGAGGTGGGAGGGATGATTCTGTTTCTCTTGCTAAAAGAATAAGCAACACAAATTTCTTTGCAAGCAATCAGCTGAAAATCAACTTGTCCAAAGGGTGTGGATCTTTATATTTGGTGGTAAGGGATTTATATTTTTTTAGAGATTTGTTTATTCCCTACCCTCAGAGAATTTAAAGTATGGCACTGAGATTACAAAATCAAATATATAGATATATATGTGTGTATATATATGTATATACACGTATATGTATGTATATATGTATATGTATATTTACACATATATGTATATTTACACATATATTATCATCATGTGATTTAAATAATATTCATATTAAGATGATTTAAACTGCACACTAACAAATCAATCCAGATAAGACAAAATATATCTTGGAAGCAATGAGCCCCCGTAATTAAAGATGCAATTAATCCATGGAGTTCTTTTGGAAGAAGCTAATTTCTTCTCTCTCATGTATGATTTAAAATTATGACTGGTAAGCAATAGTTCTCCAAGAGGAAGAACACTGGAGTTTTGTAAATGTAATCATCCCATGTTTTTAAAATAATAAAAGCAGAGTTCATATAATGATAATAGCTAACCTTTCTTAACCCTTGCTTTTGTTAGTCATATTTTCCATGTCTTACCACATTTAAACTTCATAAGATCTTACTGCAATAAGTAAGATTTTTATCTCCATTTTCCTTGCATGGAATCTGAGGCTTAGAAGAAATATCTAGCCTAATGTGTCAGTTTCAGAAAGCCAGATTTTCTTTGTTGAAGGCCAGTTTCTCTAGTAAAACAGTGTACTTTGTAGTAGTTGTTATTGTTTATCAAGTTATCTACTTGATCAACAAAGGCATCCAGGGTTAGATTCAATAATTCAGTAAAAATTTACTTAGATCAAAGCCCAGAGATTCACAGTTGTATTTGACATCTGTCCCAAAATTCTTAAGAAAAATATTGGAATCCAAATGCGAGATCTCTGATATTTCCTTTATTTTATTTTTTGAAAAATGTGTTCTCCATGGACATGAAAATTCCTTTAGATGGGGAGTCTTGACCCATGTGCAGCACCCTTCCAGAAATGGGAGAATAAATTTAGGATGTCACAATCTTTTTTCATCATATTGATCTCTTCTTTTCCTGAAGAATACCCAGACTTGTAAAACAGAAGTCAGGGAAAATGCCAACTATCCATGCCACCATAACTAAGAAGCCTAAGAACTGCGATTTGAACTTAGGGATATTTGATGTTAGGTCTGTTCTTTATCCAGTGGTGATGCAAAAGGAAAGATCCATAAAAGTATACAGAAAGAAATCATAGCAATTATTTGTGGATTCAATGGAAGGGTTGGAGTAATAGGATTGGTCATCAAAGACTGCGAGGTAACAAAATCATTCACCTTGGTGTTAGATCTGGCGGTGGGAAAATCAATTTTAGCTAAAGTATTAGTAGTCTACTATGATCAAGCTTTAAGCAGACAGACCAGGAGATCACAGTTTTTTAATTCTGGTTTTTATGCAGCGAGAGCCTATACTGCATATAACAGAGATATGGATAAGGATTACGGAACCTCGGGCGCCTGGGTGGCTCAGTTGGTTAAGCGACTGCCTTCGGCTCAGGTCATGATTCTGGAGTCCCGGGATCGAGTCCCACATCGGGCTCCCTGCTCGGTAGGGGGTCTGCTTCTCCCTCTGACCCTCCTCCCTCTCATGTGCTCTCTCTCATTCTCTCTCTCTCTCAAATAAATAAATAAAAATCTTAAAAAAAAAAAAAAGAAACCTTAAAAAAAAAAAGGATTACGGAACCTCGTGCATATATGTATGAATTATAATGGAATACACAAGAAAGATAACATCCTCAAGATATAAAGTAAAAATAAAGTGAACTCAAGAATATCCAGTTTTGAACACTGTATGCTTTCTCTCTCAAAGAAAATATAATATTTTGTTAAGCTGTGAGGTTTGTTCAGATAAGCTCTAATATATTGCTTTTTCTACCATAGCATAAAGATCTTTTTTAAGTTCTTAAGACAAAGATGTCTAAAGACCCAAGGCTTATTTTAATATATAATTTTGAATAGAATATTCTACCTCCAAGAGTTAGAGATCTATATACCACTATTAAAGCAGATGATTGAAAATGTTATTCTATGAACATCACCTTTTCCAGTATAGTCTTTTAATTTTATGAAGATTATGCCATTTTTATTGTCATTCATATGTTTAAAATTTGTTTTAAAAGAAACAACCTACTTATGAACTGAGTGAAAACACATTCTTTCTTGTTTTGACATAACATCTTTAAATAGAATATAAAGCTCTTAAAACACCTTAGGCTCTAATTTCATGTAGGTAGACATGAGACATCAGAGATTCAACCCAGTGGTATAGAAACAAAGGAAAGACTGATTTAAATGTTAAAACTTCTGAAGTCAAAACCATGGCAAAGGAATTTTCCATTTACTGTACTTTTATTTTCCCAAGCTTATATTCATCAGCTGTCTAATAAAACCTGAAGAAAGCAGAAATCTTTAGCTTCTTTGTTCTTGTGTACTCGGGGAGCAGGACAAGAAACTGAAAAGCCAAACAAATGTCATAGGAAGAGTTGAAAAGTGCAGTCGCGGAACAGAGGTAGAGAGTAATATAGCAGGACTTATGTATGAAGTGGTTTCCTCAGTTATGTCTTACACAGAGGTTTTAATTAAGATACTAAGTTCCAGTTTAATCAAGTGTTGGAGGATTTCTGACTTTCTATGTTACAAATGGAGAACAGAGCCAAGAGTACAGAGATTCATGTATTCAGGAAACAGCTAGCTCTGCCTTTGACAAACTGGGTGGCAAATCTTAGTGGTAACCAAAATATTCCTGCTTCTTTAGTTTCTTTCTGATGAAGTCCCAACAAACTGTGATTATCTGAGAATGAGGAAAACCTCAGTATGGTGGGAAAATGATAAGGACAAGATGGCAAACATCAGGATAAACAAGGCAAGCAATTCAAACAAGGAAGGAGTGAGCAAATTGAAAAGTGGGAAAATGGGGATGCCTGGATGGCTCAGTCCTTAAGTGTCTGCCTTTGGGCTCAGGTCATGATCCCAGGGTGCTGGGATCGAGGACCACATGGGCTCCCTGCTCGGTGGGAATCCTGCTTCTCCCTCTCCCACTCCTCCTGCTTGTGTTCCCTCTCTTGCTGTGTCTCTCTCTGTCAAATAAATAAATAAAATCTTAAAAAAGAAAAGAAAAGAAAAGTGGGAAAATGGAGCAAAGTAGTGAACAATGAGTAAATAATGAAATAAGGATAAAATGGGAGAGAACAAAATAGATTCTTCTGATGCCTCTCTGAACAAATAAAGATGCAATAAAAATGACATATTTTTAAAGAGAAGGTGAACAACATAGACCTCTGTACCTTTCTTGAAAGAACAAATGAACTAATACATTTGGAATTGATGGTATATTAGAGAAGGAAGTAGGGATTCTGTCGCTACATTATTAACTTGATCAATAACCATAACCAAACAGACAATTTAGCACCACCTTCACCCTCAGTTCACGTTAGTGCTTGTAATCTCCTATTGATTGTCAGCTAACCAAATAATTAGAAAGCTCCACTTTCTATCTTTTGAGTAAACATAATCTCAGTGGCAACTATGGCTTACTTAAAATGGATGAAAGATGCATCTAATAAGTTGCAAATATGCAAAGTATGATCAGTTTGAAAATTCAGATTGTCTTCAATTATTTAAATAGAATTATAATAACTAAATATCAAAATAACTGAATCAATAAAATATCCAAAAGAGCATTAATTACTTTGTCATTGTCTACTCATAGTGGGGCATTCTGTAGAAATGAATAAACTCAAATATTTCTGCTCAATCTGAATTATTTGTTATGACCTTAAAATACTATAAATAAGTAAATGTGCATTCACATATAAATAAAAGTTTAAAATATGTAAGTTGAATACAGTATTTTAAAATAATAAAGTTACCACTTTCTTTAAAAATCAAAATAAATGAAATTATTTACTCTAGCAGAGATAACATGTCAGTTTCTTTTTAATATGCTTTCATAATAGACTACAAGGGTTCTTAGAGTAAATAATGGGCCTATAGGTATAAGTATGCAGCCTAATGCCCAGGAAAAGTAAACCTAGACTCCTTCTTTGCCAGGTGTCCTTGATTGGAGAACTAGGAAAAAAAAAAAAAGGATCTAGGTAAGTAGAATCATCTCGTTTGCAGTGCAATTAGCCTAGAAGATATCATTCTTTGAATTAGTCTTTTGAGGAAAACATACTTGTTTCCTTTCAGTCTCTAGTTTATGCCAGATGCATGCCATTCATTTAGGGATAATCCCTCATCTTCTAATTTCTTGAAGAGTTTGTGTAAGAGTGGAATGATCAATTCTATGAATATTAAGTAAAACTCAATTGCAAGCACATTTGAATGTGGCAGTTTTTTTTTTTAATGAAGTATTTGAAATTACAGATTTAGTACCTTTAAATAATTAGAAATGTTTAGGTTGCTTATTTCATACTGAGTCTGTTTTTGGCAAGTTTTAATTTTCTAAGAATCTATATATTTTATCTATCTTTTCAAAAGTATTTGCATAAAGTTTTATATCATGTCCACTATATTTTAAATCTCTATTGTATACATTACTTACTTATATGGACTGTTTTCTTTTTACTTAGTAATTTCTCCAGAGATTAGTTTATTTGGTCAGTTTTTCAAATGATCACATTTGAATGTTTCACTCTTCTTTTTTTTTTAAGATTTATTTATTTATTTTAGAGACTGAGAGAGAGAGAGCCCATGAGCTGGAGGAGCAGAGGGAGAGCGAGAGAGTATCCTAGGTAAACGGCCTGTGGGGTGCAGAGCCCAATGCAGGGCTCTATCTCAACACCCTGAGATCACGACCTGAGCCAAAATCAAGAGTGGGTCACTTAGCCAACGGCACCACCCAGGCGTCCCTTTTCTTTTTATAACTTGCTTTCTTTCAATTAATTTGCGTTTTCCCCCTCTTTTAATTGTTACTCCTCTCTCCTTTTTTTGGGTTTTTTGTTTATTGTTCCCTCTCTTCTTTTGGGTATTTACTTTGATATTTTTCTAATCTTTCTAAGTTGGTTATTAGTTAATTTTGATCCATTCTTATCTAAATCAATTCTTTTTTTTTTTTTAAGATTTTATTTATTTATTTGAGACAGAGAGAATGAGAGAGAGAGAGCACATGAGAGGGGGGAGGGTCAGAGGCAGAAGCAGGCTCCCTGCTGAGCAGGGAGCCCGATGCGGGACTCGATCCAGGGACTCCAAGATCATGACCTGAGCCGAAGGCAGTCGCTTAACCAACTGAGCCACCCAGGCGCCCAATTAATTCTTTTTTTAAAAGATTTTATTTATTTGACAGAGAGAGAGAGAACACAAGCAGGGGGAGCAGCAGACAGAGGGAAAAGTAGGCTCCCCACTGAGAAAGGAGCCCTATGTGGGATTCCATTCCAGGACCCCGGGATCATGACCTGAGCTCAAGGCAGAAGCTTAAACAACTGAGCCACCCAGATGCCCCTAAATTAATTCTTTAAGTAAAATTTTCTTGTAGGTTCTTTTTGGCTCCATCTTCTATCTTTTGTTATGATGTATCTTTTTAATCATAGTTCTAAGTAATGTCTAATTTCCATTGTGAATTTTTCTTTTAACCATAAATGTGTTAAAGCACTGTGTGTTTTTTTTAAATCTCAATTTATTTGGTAGAGTTAATCATACGTTTTTATTTTCTAACTTAATTCATTATCGTCAGAGAATGATACAAATTATTTCAATTTTATTTAGGTCTGTTTCATGGCCCCACATAATGTGTACTGTTGGTAATGTTCCATGTTTGCTGGGTAGAAATGTGGGTATTTCTATGTTCTACAAATGTACAAACATATTGACTGTGTTATTCAAATATTTCAGTTCTTAATTTTTTTTCTGCTGGATTTATCAATTACTGAGAGAAACGTGTTAAAATACCTGCACATAATGGAGAACTTATTGATTTTGCCTTGTAGTTGCTTTTATACTTACAGATGAATGGTTGCATTGATAACTTTGATTCTTTACCTCTCCTTGAATCTGTACCCTTTGCTGTGTGTCCTACAGTGCCTTACAGTACTCTCCCACTTGACTCCGGCATTTGCCTTTTTTGGTTAATGGAGTTTTAGCAAATATGACACGAGCTTGAACAGAGCTTGATCGATTGCGTTTGTTTCTTACCATCTGCTGATTAACATGAGATCATGCCCAGGCCAGTCTTTTGGAGACATTCTAGCAAGACCATCCAGACTAGCTGGCAGTTAGCTGATGACCAGTTATATGAGTAAATTCATTTTAGACCAGAAACACTGCACAGTAAAGCCAAGCTTAAACAGGTGTCCTGTAGATCATGAGCTAAATATGTATGCATTTTTAAATGCCTCTGACACTTTGTGTGTGGGGGTGTTGTTTGTCACTTAAAGTTTTTTTACAAAAAGAAATACGATATAATATTTTAAGCTTTTAAGCTACAAATATGCATTATTATTTAATTGGGGATTGACATTTTAGTATTGCATAAGGATTCTCTTCAAGAAAAGTAATGTATGGCTTTACTTTTTTTCTTTTATCTTAGTAGTTGCTTACTAAAACTCTTTTTACTCTTATATTTAACTTCATTCCTATGTTTTGTGTGGCTTTTTCATATAATATGTAGTAGAGAGGACAGTGGCTTTCAGTCAGTAAAAATTCTTATGTTTTACGTTGCCTTACATGCTATTTGTAAAATGGAAAAGCCTGTGCAAATAACATATAGAGTAAAACAGAAGTTGGAGACCTGTTCCCCACTTGCGATTTAATTTCATATCTTGTTTTCAAGGATTTACAAAGTATCAAAATCCTTTTAGCATATTTCTTTTTTGATAGACTAATACTAGACTCCATACTAAGTTAAATATTGTAGCTGGAGGACTGAATCCATGTAAAGGAATTCCAGCAAAATCAGTTCCTAAAAACAAGTTAGCTGAAAGTATTTTCCCAGTATTTCACTGTTTCTATACTGCAGTAATTAGCTTCTTTTCTCATGTAATTTTTTACTTCCTAAAAATGTCCTTGCTAGGTCCTTTGAAGCTGTCCCATGCATGCCCATGATTGTATATTGCAATGGAATAACTTGTGGAAGCTTTGAAAGATACACATATGTTGCTATCACCTTGTGCTAGCTTTAGCTAGATTCCTTGCTGCTCTTTTCCGTTTCATGGATACATTCACACAAACTGAAGGTATATTTCTTTGGTGTCCAACTATATATGGGTTGACTCATAGAACTATTAATTTGGGCATTTCCTAGGCATTCGTGGGTTATTTTCCTTTCTTTCTTGCCCTGCGCGGTCTAAATTTCACCAGAGTTTTTCCAAAAGCCACAGCAAGAAAGATTTCCTTAGGGGTTTGCCTACCCTCCAGGGATACAACTTTTACTCTATTATTGGCCTCAGCAGACACCTTACATTAAAAGAAAAAAAAGCAGATCACTGATGTATTTTGAATATCATTTAAAAATATTTTATCTGACAATTCTTTTTTAAGGAGTTGCCCTCATTAAATTGTTTCTCAAATATTTCATATCATGGCATGTATAGAAAATGTTAAAATTATATGACATATTGAAAAAAAAATGAGTCAGTTACTTGATGTGAGAGGCAGCTGGCTTAATATTTCATGTCTTATTCAACTAACGAGGTTCCCAGTGGGGATAAATATTTTTGCACATTCTTAACTCATTTGTGCACACTTGTAATTCAATTGTGGAAAACAAGGTCGCTGTAGCAATATGTGGATTATGAAGTTTTGTTTTGTTTTGTTTTAGTTTAGTACTTTTTGTTCGCCACATTGTTGTGATATGTAAAAGTATTCTCTACTTTAATTGGGAAAGTTCCCCCAACTACAAATTTTTCCACTGAAAAATCTTGGCTTCTTCAAAACTTGTACTCAGTAACTAATAACTTTTAATAATGTACTAAATAATAAAATAAAATATTGATAGCACATTAAATATACAAATAAAAAACCTCTTGTGAAAAGTAATATATGAAATCTATGGTACATGAGCTCTGCCTCATTCCATTTATCAAAGTCTAGTTGTTCTCTAGGTACAAAGAGATAACTCTGTTGTTTCCCAAGGGTATGTAAGCAGAGCACTATCTAATACGATGAAAAATAAATGTACCTATTCAAGTGAAAAAGTACTGCAAGTGCATCTGTTATTTATGACACCAATTATATCATGAATTTGCTGCTTTGTTTTCAATATAAAGATGACAAACAAGGGCCCTAGTGTATATCTGTATAAGCCATGTCTATCTATGTATGTAAATCATAATAGAAATTGGAGAGAGTCATATGGATAATTTAAGCCAGAAGTGCCATTTCACCCAAAATAAGGGTAAATAAAAGGTAAGAAAACAGAATTTTATTATCAGATAACTTATTATTTTAATCTTTGAATTTATAAACAAATATGTACAGCTGAAAAAATGTTGTTATATGCGCTTTCAGAAATGTTACATAATTTAATCTGTATATACACACACAAACACAGGCATGCCCACATACTTGGAATTTGATATCTGTATGAGAATACTAAAGCTCAGAAAGATAATTGCATAAAGTCACATAACTAAAATACACTGGTGAATTTTATGACCATTTCTGCTGGATTACAAGGACATATTTATCTTACCATATCATCCTATGTCATTAAAATTGAAAATTTATGCTGGATTATGATATACCACATTATAAATCAAGGAGCTCTCAAAAATGAAATATGTTAGATGATGCACAAATATAATTATTTCATTATGAAGCTTTTTCTTAATATATCTTCAATCTTTACATATTAGTATAAGATTTAAATAATGTTATACTAAAACTTACATGTTTAAATTTTTCATTGCTATCCCTTATATTTAATTAACTTCCAGGTATACAAATTTTATTTATATTATGTTGATGAACAATTTGGTTTACGGTATGAGAGAAGTTGGATTGTTTGGTGTTAGGACTTAATTTACATAAAGAATGTTTTAATTTATACCCCAAATCTTGTCTGTAAAATTGTTTTCTATAGTTGTTATATATAAAATGATTTGAAAATATTGAATTTTTGAAAATGGGTCCTTGATAAACTATGAGATTGTAGTATTCTCTATGAATAATTAACATATTTTTTAAGCTTGTAAAGAATTGTCAATAATAGGAGAGATTGTGTATATAAAACATACAGCAGGAACAAGAAAAGCATAATCTGGCGCACCTGGGTGGCTCAGTCAGTTAAGTATCTGCCTTCAGCTCAGGTCATGATCCCAGGGTCCTGGGATCGAGTCCCACATCAGACTCCCTGCTCAGCGGGGGCCTGCTTCTCCTCTCCTGTTCCCCCTGCTTGTGCTCTCTCCTATCTCTCTCTCTGACAAATAGATAAATAAAATCTTAAAAAAAAAAGAAAAGCATAATATATTGGTTAATTTTTATGTAACATCAATTGTTTACATAAATAGTAAATAATTTACAAATTATTATAATTTATATAATTAATAATTATAAATTAATTTCCTGAAACACATTTATAATAAAACTCATTTTCTTGTCTACCTTTCCTTATCCTGGTGCTTCACCTCACCATCGACTGCTCTTTCTCCCAAATTTTAAAGTGAATTTTGCCTTTGACATATATTCTCTCCACAGGAAATGTGTTCCCTGAGTGGACACTTCTTATTTTCTTATGAAGGTCAGTGTTTCCAGGATACAGGCAATGGCTAGTGTATATACAGATTTGGAGCTCAGGATCAAAAATATTACTCCATGCTCACAGCTGGATCATACAGTCAGTGGTCTTAAGTGCATGCAAAAAGACCAAATATTGTTCAGAAAATTTTCATCTTTGATATTCTGGTAAAAACATCAATATGTCATTATCAGAAAAGTAAAAATTAGTTTAGACTTCCTGACCTGGAAGTCAGGAAGGCCTGGAAAAGTCTTAATATAGAGATGGATAAGAAACAATGCAAGTGGATCCAGGGCCACACCTAAGAGAAAAGCAGGGTTTTGTAGGAAAGGCCAACAAAGTGAGAAAAGGAAAGAGAGTCAGGTGACCACTGACCACCTTGGCTCGTGTGTTTTTCTGTGCTCAGCATCTAGGGTAGCTATCTCCTAGGTTTTGATTGTGAGAGAAGGTATTTTTTCTACAGTTGTTTTACATGCATTTCTTTTTATCTAACCTAAGTAGTTTCTTTCTCCAGTTTCTCTTTAGTATACTTTTCCTTATTAAGAACACCAGTGAGAAGGGGAGCCTGGATGGCTCAGTCATTAAGCATCTGCCTTCAGCTCAGGTCATGATCTCAGGGTCCTGGGCTCTCTGCTCAGCAGGAAGCCTGCTACTCCCTCTCCTGCTTGTGTTCCCTCTCTCGCTGTGTCTCTCTCTGTCAAATAAATAAATAAAATCTTCATTAAAAAAAAAAAGAACACCATTGAGAAGCCAATATGTGACCTGAATTCTTAGCAAGATGGCAAAACAAATGTAGTTCTTCAGAGCCTTCTAATATGTGGTGGGACTATGCTCTTTTGAAATCCCAGCTTCTTTTTGGTCAATACTCAGGGACAACCTATGTTACTTTCCAATAAGACTGGTATACCTCTCTTCTGTTAGAGAGAAATAACCCCTAGATCCCTTTTCCATTTCAGTGGAGATAACGATGCATTGAAATAGCTCTCGGGTGTACCTGAAACCATGACATTGCAAGGAAGTTTATATTTTAAGGCAAAGAAGTTACATTCCATTAGGTGTTAGTATCTAATAAATATGCAGTGCACTGAGAGACTTCCAGGAAAGATAGAGAGTTGGTGCATATTTCCAAAATTGTTTGACAGACATTAAAAGTGATATAAATCACAATAAAATAGAGATGAAAACTTCATCTACAGTAAAACTAGACAAGCTCCCATCATCATCCCACACATTTTGAAATATCTACCTGAATCAATGAAATTTAGATGAAGCTGAGAGAAGATACCAGGAGCTAATACTCAATTTTCAGGCAAGTGGGGAAAGTGCAATGCTGAGACTGTATACAAGAGGTTTTAAAAGAATAGCAAAATAGTAATATTTCTTATCTTGAAAAAGGGAGAGGAGAAGCCCTGGATAGAATATTAAGAACATAAGGAGCTATTTGCAAATCCGACTTGCAAGTAGGCTAGGGGTAGAATTACATCATCAAATACTGTGCTTCTCAGATTTTAGTGTGCATTATTATGACCAGAAAGGCTTCTTCAATGGTGATTATTGGACCTCACACCCAGAATTTCTGATTCAGTAAGGTGAGAGGAGTGCCTGAGAATTTGATTCTCTAAGTAAGTAGTTCCCAGGTGATACCAAAGCTCTGGGACTATACTTTGAGAACTTCTTGTATAAATGACTTAGGTTGTTGTACTTCATGTAGTTATTGTCTAAAAGATTTTATCTTGGGGGGCACCTGTGTGGCTTAGTCAGTTGGGCAACCGTCTTTCGATCTCAGCTCATGTCTTGATTACAGGGTTGTGAGTTCAAGCCCTGCCTTGGGCTCCACGCTGGGCATGGAACCTACTTAAAAAAAAAAAAAAAAGTAAATAGATAAAAGATATCTTTTTTTAGAGCAGTTTTAGATTCACAGAAAAATGGAAAGGAAGGTATAGATTTTTCCTATGGTCCTTACCCCCAAACAAGCATAACCTCCCACATTATCAACATCCCCAGAGAGTAGTACTTTTGTTATAACTGATGAACCTACATTGACACACCTTTATCACCCAAAGTCTATAGTTTATATTTGGGTTCACTATTGGTGTTGTGCATTCTATGTGTTTGCACAAATGCATAATGGCATGCGTCTATCATTATGGTATCATACAGAATAATTTCACTGGCATAAAAATCCTCTGTGTTCTATTTATCTGTACCTACCCTTCAGCCCCTGGCAACAACCATCATTTTATTTTCCCCATACTTCTATCTTTTCCAGAATGTCATACTGTTGGAATCATATAGTATGTAGCCTTTTCAGATTGTTCTCTTTCAGTTAGCAACATGCATTTAAAGTTCTTCCATGGCTTTCATGGCTTCATAGCTCATTTCTTTTTAGTACTAACTGATATCCATTTTCTGTATGAAACACAATTTATATATCCATTCACCTACTAAAGGACATCATGGTTGTTGTACACATGACATTAAAAAAGTGTTTTAAATTTTTTTAATCTAATTTCCCAAGGAGAAGGAAAACGTTTTTTCTTTTTTTAGATTGATTCATTTATTTATTTTAGAGAGTGTAAGAGTGTGCGCGTGCACGCACGCACCCACATGGGGGCGGGGAGGGGCAGGAGGAGAGGGAGAGAATCTCAAGTAGACTCCCCACTGAGCGTGGAGCCCTACATGGGCCTCGATCTCACAATGCTGAAATCTAGACCTGAGCCGAGATCAAGAGTCAGATGCTTAACTGATTGAGCCACCCAGGTGTCCAAGAAACTGGTTTGAAGATGAGGAAACAAGCTCACTGTGGGATGGAGTTGGGAAAGTGTGAGAACGGCACACTAAAAAGTTACAGTGCTGCAAAGAAAAAAAAAAAGTCTGGTATCATGTTGTGACGGCTTTGTGTTATATCAGCATATATATCGGCGTAGTTAGACTAAATGACATTCCTCAGAATCCCCACTCTAGTATGCTTCCAGATGGGGGTGGCTATGCAGACAGACACATCGATACGACTATTTTAAGTTTAACCCAAATATAACCACTTCAACCAACAGACGTTTAAAACTGTTCTAATACTCCAAATTATAGGGGAGAGATATTCCACCAAACAATCATAATTCTTTAATACTATATAGTAAGCTTCCACACTTTTAGAGGAGTGGTCAATGTAAGACTCAGTGAAAGGGAGAAGAAAACAAATGACCAGTTTAAAAATTATTATAATTTCTCATATATTTTCCAAGGTAGAATAGAAAGTGCATTAAGTTGAGTTTGTAGAAAAACAGAATAGCATTTCCTGAGGCTAGAAAGAGGTGTTCTCTTTAATAATTTCCAGGCAATAAGCAAGCTTGTTAACTACCAGTAAAGAATTAATATTGAGAAACCAGGGAAAGACCATGAGATCCTCCACAAAGACACTGAAAGAAACTAACCTTGATCACTTGAAGTCACTAAGGAACTAAGGTTCTAAGGAACTCAGATTCCCTCCTGCTTTGCTTCTCAATGATATCATATGTCAGTATTATACTTAGATTACTGGAAAACTGAGGCTTTAGGTTGTATCTGCAAAGTTTAATATTAATTTTGTATTTATCTTATGGCGTACATGCACGCACATGCACACACACACAGATTTATTTATCTAAATGGTATAAAGTGAAAAAAAAGCTTTCTGTTCATTTGGGGGCTGTTACTTAACTGATCATATTAAAATAGAATTTATAGCAAAATTGAGGTAGAAAGACTTTAGGTATGTTAACAAAAACAAAAATAAAAAACAAAACAACTACATTGATGTTTGAGATAAAGTGCAGGTGCAGTAAGATGAAACTAAGGTAAAGAATAAGATCGGTTCTGATTCTGGATACTTTAAAAAATTTTAGAGGGTAAATTGCTAGAATATTACTGAGTTTGAAGCTATAAGCCTTTGCAAAAATAAGGTAACTGCTGGTGACTTAGCTATATAAACAGAAATATACTTGAATTAAGTAATCTTAAAACATCACTTTATGTTTCATAAATTCGATCATTTTGGCAATGACTTCTGAGATATTGCAGGAACAAAGAAGAAAAATATCATGTCTGTGATCTTGAACTTTTTTTCCAGATAATATATGTTGTTGATGTAGCCAGCTGTCCATTTTTTCCCTGCCCCAAGCATCAATGACAAAGGAAGACAGAGCAACTATGGGAGTTTTTGGTCACATATTTGTAATAATTTGGTGACTTTTAAAAATCTTTGTCCATTACAATAGTAACGTAATTTTTCTTAGGCTGGGGTGGGGTGGGGCAGGATGGGGCATGGTTATGGAAGAGCTGTCTCTAGAACAGAGGAAGAAATGGCAGATTGTTTCAATATATGTTTTTCCCTTTAGTGGTTTTAGTCAACTGAAAGCCAAATGATTTATGGCCCTTCATATTCTCATTTGTGGCTTTTCTCAAATTTACCTAAGCTCTGTGCTATCCTCTGACAACTTAAGTTGCTTTGAGAACAAAAACTATTTAAAATAAAATCATATTATGACTTATTTGACAGAGGCATGTGAATGTGACGGGGCATAAGTAGAAATTGGTAGCTTTGCTGAGAAAGGTTTCTCATTCTAAATAACAAGGCATGGAGAGCAGCTTCATTTGATCAAAACATGGTCAGAACTGCAAATGTACTACACACGTTCATGCCTGCACAGGTATTGAATAAACTCTTCAGTGTGGTTGTAACTACCTATCTTTTCCTGCACTGGGAATGGGAATGAAGCTTTTGGCAAAATGCTGTTAACCATTGTGCTCCATATGTGTAATATTAGGTATGTATTTGGTTGAAGAGGTAGCTGATTGTAATCAAGTCCATTACTAAGTAAAAATGTGGAGATTCTCCTGAGGAAAAAAAAAATCCAAATGCTCTGATAGGTAAGTAAAAGAGAACATTGTATTGTTCATTCTCCAGGAAACAGGGCATCCTGATGAAATATGTACTAATCTAATGCTTGCTGTTCCAACCTATGCATAACCATACATAGAATGAGTATTCTAAACCCTAACAGATATTCACAATCTGTCCAAATGGAGTAATGACTCCCTCCCATTCCCTTTATGCAATTAATCTAGAAAAGGAACATTGAAATATGTGGTGACAGTTATTTTAGAATAAAGACTTACCTTAAGAAAATGTAAAATAATTTGACATACACATACACACACACATCTCTAACAATAAATGTACATTAATTTAAACACATACCTGAGTTGGAAGAGCAGTGTGCGTATTATAATATGTGTTTTTCCTTTAAAGTCATCTTTTTCCTAGTCTGGTAAGTTAACTGCAATTTAGAACACATCTTATGGGAAAACTGTGTTTATAAAATATAAAAACAACCAACTTGCTCACTGATTTCTTTTCTTCAATTTCTTTTCTTTTTGGATACAACCTGCATGTATTTTGGAGATTATCAACATTCGATTAGCTGACCAATCTCAATCAACAATCGGTTGTGTGAAAATGTCCATGTGCCTATGTGCGCTATGGATATTTTCAAGAGGAATTCGGTGTTATTGATGACGTTGATGTGCTCTTTCAACAAGGGTGCATTTAGAGCCCACCGTGAATCTCATACTCTGCCAGGTACTGTGCCTAAAGAGTTACATGCACACCATCCTTTCCTTTGGATCTCAGTCTAATAATGGAGTTGGGAATACAACAAAAGGGCCGTGATAAGCCTTGCTATGTTAGGCAAATAATACATGCCTGACCACTCTAGAGTGCATGTCGATACCAAGTGGTTTTCAGGAGCAAATCTCTTTAAATCTTGCTGAGTTAAAAAGAGGTGAGTCAAATCTGATTCTCTGCTTCTTTCCCACTCTGTGACTGTGGATAAATAGTTTAACCTTGCTTTTCTCCTTTGCAAAATGGAGATAAAAATACTTGTACATTTTGCCTACCTTACAGGCTTGTTATATATATATCAAGTATATTTTTATATCACTTTTTTGGGGGTGTTGTACCTAGTAGTAGCAGCTGCAGCGGGACTATTCATGGTAGAAGTATTACTAATATTACTGTGGTCATGATGTATTTTAAATACCTTTTAAACAGTTTCTTAACACCTTAATCTACTCTTTAATCCACCTTAATCCACAGATACATCAATGAAAAAGGAATAGGTCAATGGTGAGAGAAAGGGAGAGGAGGAGGGGAGGGTAAGGAATATCAGATATAAAAGACCATACCCACAAGTTCTGAACTAAATGCAGCAGCAGAAGCCTGGGAGGTTACAAAATTTGCCTGTGTCACCCTGTTTCTTCAATTAGACTCTTTCTTTCCCGCTCCTCTAATTGGGATATTGTCAGTAAAAATAATTTTCACTGGATTTTTATGTGTGCAGTGTGCATTTGAATGAATAATGATTTTCTCCTAGTGGATAGGTAGCAAAGCCAGAGATCACATAGTGCAGCATTTATAAATCACTCATTATGTGGGAAAAAAGCAGGCACCCTGGAAGATGGAAACAATTGAATCTAACCCCGATAACTGAATGGGTTATGTGCACCCAAACCTTGCTCTTTAAAACAAAATAATAAAAATGTGCTTTAGAGGAGATAAATGACTCCCCAGAGAGGGGCAAAGACATATTGCTTTGTGAGCTCTAAAACATTAGTTATAAGAGAGAAAGATTCTTTTCCCTATAATTCCCCAAGGAGGAAAGGCACTGGGGAATAGAGAAGATAGGCACAACATGAATTCAGGGAACATTTTCATTTCAGTGAGCATCTGCTGACAGATAGTAAATCCAGTGATAACTGTCATGCAGCGTGGGTGCCTTTCTTTCTGGTAAGCATGGTGAGATTACCTTATCCCTCCTGGCATAGCTGTTCTTGTTCCAACTGAGCAAAATGGGGATTTAAAAACTGTAAGAGAAGCTAAAAGGCAAAGAAAAATGTGACTATTGAAAAGAAAAACTATTTCTAACAATCCCATTTTCTTTTGATGCAATGAACCCTTCCCATTTTATGATTTTTTTTTTTATTATTTGACAGAGAGAGACACAGCAAGAGAGGGAGCACAAGCAGGGGGAGTGGGAGATGGAGAAGCAGGCTTCCCGCTGAGCAGGGAGCCCGATGCGGGGCTCGATCCCAGGACCCTGGGATCATGACCTGAGCCGAAGGCAGTCGCTTAACCAACTGAGCCACCCAGGTGCCCCGAACCCTTCCCATTTTATAATTTCACAAGGTATAGAA
The DNA here is from genome assembly GCF_054177405.1 of Leptonychotes weddellii. NCBI lineage: Eukaryota > Metazoa > Chordata > Mammalia > Carnivora > Phocidae > Leptonychotes > Leptonychotes weddellii. The sequence goes on from NC_138369.1 coordinate 173,514,325, forward strand.
TATTTTATAAATATTCTGAAATTTCTTATTATAAATCCAGATGAACACTAGATATGTACTATTTCTCCAAAAGGGAGGATGGAAGAACTTAAGAAGCAATAGTAATAATCGTGATGTTTCTTTGGATTCTGAAAGCTTTATGGACAAGAACTGCTTAGATACAAATGTAATTACTTGTTTCAACCTGCAAGTGTAAAAAAAGGTCATAGACATTTTAGATTTACAGTTAGATCGAGGCTATTTCTGAAGAACAAAATGATAGTATCTTTCTCTCCTAAGTATATCTATTACATTTGTTCCTTAAAGTGAACAGAATTTTGGATTCCATAAAACATTTATTTATATTTAATATAATGAATTATATTGAATTAATGAATTATATTGGGTACCATGAATTAACATTAAAAACACTGATCACAATGCTCAATTATTAATTGAAACATTTATACTTAGTGCACTTCCAAAGCAATCTAACCATACAGTAAAAGCAATAAAACTTGATACTGGATTATAGGGTTTCCTATAACTGGGAACTGCCCAAAATTTATTTACTGGGAGTCCTCTTGGATCTCATAAAAACAGTATCATCCTAACATGTACAAAATTATTGCATGATTATTCTCTGTCAAGGACCGTTCTGAGTGCAAGTTGGTTCTGACACCTCTGAGGGAGTACCTTTATCTCAATTCCAGCATAACATAATTTTTCCCTCTGGTAGAGGTAGTTTAAGTTTATTGATTCTAGCAATTAAAATATATGTCTTCGGGCGCCTGGGTGGCTCAGATGGTTAAGCGTCTGCCTTCGGCTCAGGTCATGATCCCAGGGTCCTGGGATCGAGTCCCACATCGGGCTCCCTGCTCAGCAGGAAGCCTGCTTCTCCCTCTGCCTCTCTCTCTCTCTCTCATGAATAAATAATTAAAAAAATCTTTAAAAAAAAAAATAAAATATATGTCTTCAAAAAACCTGAAATAACTTAGGGTTGACAAGGTCCAGAAGTATTTTGTCAGTGAAGATTGCATGTATACCGTGGAGATTTGTTGTCAGAGTTAATTTTTCTCACTGAATTGTCACAAGAAATCGTTTAAATATTTGATTGTGTCAGTACCATGCTGCACAACATCATACAGTATTCACAACCGACACTACTTTTGGACATTTCCCAGAGTATGAATACCAGTGCTCGTCATTGATAAATAACACTTGTTAGTTAATCACATACTGTCAGATCATGTGTCTGAATAAGTTACTTTATAATTTTCTTACATTAGTCAAATTAAAACATAGGAATGCATATACTATTCCAGCCAGTTAACTCAATGATAGGTGATAAGTTAAAATTAATTTTCTGCCATGTAATGTTATTCTAAACTTGAATGAGTTTCCCATTTGATCCAAAGATTTGCAAGCATTGCATAAATATGGGTGACTGACTAATTTATTCCATAAAAGTTCATATATATTAAGTGGAAAGTAATGTCTTCAAAACTTATACATATTTGATTGCATATATTTTGCAAGGTAGGGTCAAATACAGATTCACATGATTCACTAGATTCACATGATGCAAAGATGACCCAGGGTTCATCAGGGAAATGTACTAGTAAAGAAACAAAATGGATGATGTCTTCCAAATTCTCATCATTCTACAACCTAGGTCGAAACTCTATGTGCTGCATGGTCAAGGTTACAGCAGAGAGGCCTGTCTGTAGAAATCCTTGTTAGAGAAGCTGGTATAGTTGCAAAATAATAAAGACTTTGCAATAACAAGAACATCCGTATATGTCAAAGTGCTATAGGGCAGGTGATAATTGCACATATCCGATAGTCCCCATATTTTCTTTACGTGACATACAATTTAAGTTTATAAGTGAATTGTTGGACTTGGTGTGTCATTCTGAATATGTTCTTTAGTAGCCCAGTGGGCCATTAGTTTTGGCCCATGAATTTGTATATATCTTTAATAAAACTTGGGGTAGTATGCTTTATGGGCAGAAACACCATTTGAAGTTCAGACCATTAAGCAAAGTACCTAAGGCCATGAATATTGAAAGAGCTTGCTTCCATATTATGATGACTGCTGTATTCCATTGAGTATGTCTACCTTGAAGGCAAGGCCCTTTTACCAGTAAATCATATTGTGTTTTCATGCATCAAGACTTGAGGGCAAAGGTCCATGGATCTGGTAGTCTAGCTAAAGTAGTAGGCAAAGTTATCTCTATGTCCTGTGGATGAGCAGACACCTGTTAGTAACGGAGGCTAAAGCTTTGAGGGTCAATAAGGGTCCTTAATTGGAGATTAAATTGTAGAATGAGAAAATGAGATTGATAACATTTTTCCTTTTGTGAACTTTCTCTATTAGGGACTAAGAAGACATTTGGCAGCAGAAAGAGTTGTAGACATTTGGCAGCAGAAAGAGTTGTGGCAAAAGTTTTTTGACAAAAGTTTCAATCTACTGTAAAGTTGATCCCGATATTTACAATTTCATGGGGATTGAAGGAGATATGAGGTTCCAGGGCAGGACTTGAGTTGTTTGGATTGTTTCCAAGGCTTTTAGCTGTGGACACTTTCCTTCAAATTTAGCTATCTATAGAATAGCTATAGAATCTAGAATAAAATTTGCAGATGTGGGATGTATTGTCTCTATTACCCAGGGAGGTCAATTCAATTTTGGGTCTTTTTCTTGGTTGTTGGTGGTTGCAGAGGCAACAACACATTTTTTTTTTAACTTTTTTTTTTTTAATTTTATTTATTTATTTGACAGAGAGAGACAGTGAGAGAGGGAACACAAGCAGGGGGAATGGGAGAGGGAGAAGCAGGCTTCCCGCGGAGCAGGGAGCCCGATGCGGGGCTCGATCCCAGGACCCTGGGATCATGACCTGAGCTGAAGGCAAATGCTTAACCAACTGAGCCACCCAGGCGCCCCAACAACACATTTTTTATATTTTTGTGAATGTGTGTGTTACTCTCCATATGATCACTTGTGTGGTGTGAACTTGAGCTTTGTCTTCACTCGGAGTCACAATTAGTCATTTGTGCCAGGATGGCAGCCAATACAATAAAAACAGTTTTTCAGTAGAGGTCATTCTCAAACAGCTACCATTGCAAGAGAGTATCTCTATGTCCACCAAGAATTCATCTTGTAGTTGGGTTTGTCCATCTCATTAATGGCCTGTTTACATGCCTTTCCATGTAAAGGAAAAGTGATTTTGGTTTTGTTTCCAGTGGATATCAAAAATAAACCATCAACAATATCCAAGGACATATACAAATGCCAATAGTAGAAGCAGAAGAAGTAACCATTATGATGTCAAGTAAAATGGGAACAATAGCAGTCATTTTCTTATTTAAGTTTCCAAATTTCACACAGACTTTAAGCACTAGTGGCTTCCACTGGCCAGTCAGCGATGTTACATTGGAGATAACTCTGGGTGGCACTGTAACATCTCAGTCTATACTAACTCTCCTGTGAAAAGACCAGGAACTTTTTCTCCTCTTAATTTGGGACGTCATTGCAACTGTACAATCCTGGCAAGTTTCCCAGGTAGAGATCATGCTTGGTTATGTTCTACTGATTTTTGTAGAAGCAAGAGATGAGGATACCATTGATTCCAACCAACTGACTTGTCTGTACATTTGATCACCAAAACATCCCTATCACCTCTACAGGGTGGCAAAAGAATAGTAATTATATGCAGGCATAAAAGTAAAAGTAATAGCTATCTATGCTCTGTTACCCTGGAAATTTTAGTAATACTTGGAGTCTTTGTTTGGGATGGGAAGGGGAAACTACATCTTACCTACCCCTTATCCTGGCTCATCCCATCCCTAGAATTTTCTAAAATCAAGTCTAAGTCTTGGTATCAGCTTATCTACACAGTGCTATTTTCAATTGCTAAGCTCCCATCTCAACAAGTTGTCTGTCGCTTAATTTTTATCAGTCTCCTAGTCTTTGGCCAAAAAGCATGTAAATTTGCAGTTTTATTCTTGTTTCCTCTTGGCTACCAAAGGTTTTACTAAGCTGAGTTTCCTTTTTGACAAATCCACCTTGGCTTCAAGTACCCTGCTTGTTTTGGAGGTTTAATATCTGACAGAGTTCCCTGCCATTGTTCCGTCTGAGGCCTAGAGCAGACACCTCTGAGGCCTTACTGGTTCTGGGCTAGTGGAATCTAGGGGCACCCCGTCTCTTTTTGAACTCTGAACAGACATCTCAGCAGTTCCATCTGAGGTCTATGGGCTAGTGGACACTGTCACCACTGTGTCCAGTCCTGAGTTACAGGCTACCAAGTTGCAATACTTCCTGGTTACCTGTCATTTTTCCTAGGCGATAAGATGACCGTGTAAAATTCTCTCACTTCTGAAAAAAACAAAAACAAAAACTAAAAACCCAACCCCCAAAACAAAACAAAAAAAACCCAAAAACATGGCACAAGGAAGTAGAGTGTGACCTATATTGAGCACCAATTATCTTCTGTCTTCCAAAACATACCATTAGCGCCTCATGGTGCAGCAGTAACACACATTTTATTAGGCAAAGTTCACAGACAGTGGTGAAATATAGTCCCCTGAACTCATTATTCCATAGCCCCTGACACAGTAGTGTATACTTTTCCCAGAATTTCTAACTGGGAGGAGCATGCCCAGGCCGGCAGATGGACATGTGACTGAGAGTACCCCCAGAAAGAAGATAGGCCCTGTTCCTACTCTGTGTTACATATTTATAGGGTATGCCAAGAAGTGTTAACTAACTACTTTTTCCTAAGAAATAAAAGATATATCAAGAAATTTCCAGGCCCAGGAATATATGGAATGTGTATAGCAAGGACCATGTCTACACATTGAGGGTTGTGAGAATAGTTTTGCATGGCAGGAACCCTGAGATCAGCCAGAGCTTTCTTCTCTCTGTAGAACTCTTAGCCCAGCTGGGTCATCTCCCTGCTCAGCTATCGACAAGGGAAGGAAATTATCTTCCAGAGATATTCAAATCATTTCGCATCGTATATCTATTTTTCCTTGCATTTCCTATTATGACTAAGAAAAAAATCATGGTTAAAAAATACATTTTGTTTGAGTTTTGATTCACTTCTAGTATATCAAAAGGGACTTTTACACTGTACTTGACTTCAATAATAGTTTGTTTATATATGAATAGGGCTCTTTCCATCTTCCCTTTATTCTTTTACTAAGTCCAGGTCATCTGTTATGCATCAGGCCATTTTGCAAGGTGTTGGGGACATAAAAATAAATAAAACTGAATTCTAGATTTTTAAAATTTTAGAATTATGTGGGGCTCAGTCCATAAGGATATAAGAACCACAAATTATATGGGGAATAAAACATAAATTACACAAGTAATGTCAACCCCTTATTATAGTAGAAATGTCCATAGAATACTGTTTATAATAAAATAGAGTTATAGACTCCTTGAGGGAGGAAGGGGTGTCAATAAAGTCTTAAAATAAAAGCCAACACTTTAAAAAAGAAGTAATACAAAAGAAAGTAGGCACTAACTTAGTATATTTGGGCTGCTATAACAAAATAACATAGACCAGTGGTTTACAAAGAGCAGAAATTTATTTTTCACAGTTCTGGGGGCTGAAAGTTCAAGATCAGGGTATCAGTATGGTAGGGCTCTGGTTAAGGCCTTCTTCTGGGTCATAGGCTTATCTTTGTATCCTCACAAGGTGAGAAAGGCTAGAAAGCTCTATAGGGCCTCTTTTATAAAGGCAGTGCACACAATCATAAGGGCTCTGCTTGTATAAACTAGCCCCACCTTCCAAAGGTCCCACCACCTTGAGGATTGGATATCCACATATGAATTTGGAAGGACACAAACTTTCAGACCATAACAGGTGCTTTACAGATGGATATGGTTGGAGCTGGAATTTCAGGTTAAGGAGCAGTATGAATTAAAACATGAAGCTATGAGTAAACAGATAGTTGGGGAATTTAGTATACTTCTATTTTAGCCTGGAGCATAGAGTGTGCAGAGAAGAGAGGGGTAATGATAAGATTAATGGAAACAGAGGTTCTCCATCATGCCTTCCTAATTTCTTCCTAAATTTGTGCAACTTTGAGTTCTAGGTCATGGTCAGCCACTCCCGGATTTGATGTGAGAGAGAGATTTCAATAGGATTATATTCAGAGCAAGCATATGGGAGAAACAGGGAGGGTGGAATAAGAAGGGGTGAAATTAACATCCTGGAGACTGGTTAGGGTATGACTATAGGAAACAAGGAGTTACTTCTATTTCTATCACAAATTTCCTTGCACCTTCTCAGATTTTAAACATTTGTAACTTGATTTCTGTTCCCAATCTAATTCAGTCTGAATGACTGGAACCCTAGAGCCTAAGTCTGGCAGTGAGGGGAAGACACAAGTAACAGTGAAACAAAGAAACAAATACATAAATCAATGGGAAGGAGAGTGCCAAAAAATATGGAAAGTGGCCTGGAGTTTTAAAAAATCAAAGCAAAATTCAGTCAATGTGAATAAATTAAACTCGGGAAAAAATTATGATTAAATATTCCTAAATAAAGAAATAGTGCTACCTAAAATATATGCACTCACCATATTTACAACCTGCTTACAGCAAACATTCAAATGAAACAATATTATAGCCACAGTTCCACTGCAAAAACTTATCAAATAATGCATTTGCCACTATTTACCTTCAAAGATTCAAAATTCCTTCCAAAGCCCTAGGGCCTTGAATCTCCTCTGAAGTTATAGATCATCTTCACAGATGTGACTGTGATGTGTTGGCCGTTTTCGTGAGGAAACCTTCCTGTAAATAGTGTGTGTCCTGATTTAGCTGGAGACACCTATTGTGGTTTAGAAAGTCAAGGTGTTTCTTACTTAAGGTTTTCCTCTGAAATCTCTTCATGGTCTGCAGAACCTCAGAGATCCAGTGCCGCCTACCTGCAGACTAATGTTTTGGCTCCCCCTGGAGGATATTAAGATGTCAGACCCTAATAAGCTATTGAATCAGAGCTAGTTTTCCACAAGCCACGTGAGGTTGAAAAGATGAAATGAAATAACAACAAGAATCAGAGACTTCTGATGATAGAGTCACTGGTACTGGACTTGTCATATTTAAAGCTGGAGAGAATCTATGAGACTACTTTCTTCAGTCAGAGAAAAACAAGCAACAAAAGACTGATCACTGAGTAAGGGGAAAATCAGGAGGAGAACCTCATTTGCATCCCTGGCTCCTTGCCTGATGAAAATCTCACCAGCGCAACAAACTGGAGTCTTTGCAGAGCATGGTGAGACCACTGAACTGGAGAAACAACCAGGAATCTGGGGGGCAGGGCTCTGTAAAGTCTCTTCTAAGGTTTGAGGACGGGGAGGCAGAAATTTACATGAAGGCTTCTGGCAAATCTTTGATGAATGCTTGGCTGAGATTGTGTAGGGAGAGAAGACAGGAGATTTACAATAGATCAGTTGTTACCAAATTGAGAACAAAGGAGCAGGAATAAGAGAGGTCAAACAGTGCTGTAGGACCTGAAAGATTCAGTCCAGCCTGAAGGGAGCAAGCTCACTAGTGGCTCCTTAATCCCCAGGGCCTGAAGCCAGAGGCAATAGAAAGGCTTTAATTTGGGAAGGACCACGCCCAAAATATACACATTAAAATTAGACACAATTAGGTTTACAGTAAAAGAATACATCACACAGACAGTAAACATAAGAAAGCCCTATGGCTATATTATCAGACAAAATAAACCTCACAAAAAATAGCAGACAAGAAATAAAGAGTGGAATTTCATAATGATAAAGGGGAGATTTCTAGAAAGACAACAGTTCTACGTATGTATGCACCTAACAACGGAATTTGAAAATACATGAAGTAAAATCTAACAGAATTAAAGAAAAAAACGACAAATTCTTAAACTTAGCTTGAGATTCTAACATCCCCATATTAGTAATTAATAAAACAGATGAAAATCTAGGACACACGTAGGAGATCAGAGCAATATTATAAACCTATAATACCATTTACAGAAAACTGCACCCAACAATTGCAACTTCAACAAACATGCTTCACCAATGTACCTGGTAAAGACCATATCCTGGCCCATCAACTAAGGCTCAATAAATTTCACAATATACAAATTATGCACAGTATTTTTTCTGACAAACTGTATTAAATTAGAAATCAACACAGTAAGAAATAGAAAATTCCCAAATATTAGCCACACGTGAGTCAAAGGAAATATCCCAAGAGTAATTTTAAAATATTAGAAAATTAATGAAGAAAATCCCAAATATCAAAATGTGTAAGACTAAGTACAAGCAGTACTTAGAAGTAAATTGCAACTGTAAATGTCTATAATTTTAAAAAGAATAAATGTTCAATCATGTAAGTTCCTAGCCAATTGGATTTTTTAAAAAAATCAAATTAAATTTATAATGATAGGCAGAAAAAAATAAAAGTGGAAATAGAAATTAATGAACTAGAAGGCAGGAATTTAAAAAAGAAAAAAAAGTTGATTCTTTCAAAGTTTAAATAAAATTGATAGACCAAAACCAAGATTAGTCAAGGAGTTAGAAATAGACAAACACAAATTATCACCATCAGGAATAAAAGAGGTGATATCATCACTGATCAGACACATTAAAAGAAAAAGGAAAAATTTGGGGGCGGGGAAGGGAGGCTCAGTAAGACATCTGATGTCAATTTTTTATTTTTTTTAAAAGGAAAACTTTATGGTAATATTTATTACTTAGATGAAATGGAAGAATTCCTTGAAAAACATAACATAGCAAAACTAAATCAAGAAGCAATAAGGGATCTGAAGACGCTACCAAAGAGTCAATTAAAGAAACTGAATTCATAATCAAAATCCTCCACAAAAAATATTTCAAGCCCAGTGGGTTTCAGAGGGTTTCAGACATTTAATATTTGGAGTGAAATGTAGGGACTTTAATTCCATTTAGTTCCTTTTACCTTCACCACCTATAAATTGTATTATCTCGAGTATAATATGGTGCTATAATTTTTGCTTAAATCATCAAATATGATTTATAAAACTCATGAGACGAATAGTGTACTATGTTCAGTAGCGTATCCCAGAAAGACAGAACTACAGAATGTGACCACATTTGGAAATTGGGTAACTAATGCTAAATTAAGATGAAGTCATACTGATTAAAGTGCGCCCTATAAGAAAAGAAAGCAGAGACACAGATATAGGAAGAATACCATGTGTCTACCTAGGCAGAGATGGGTATGTTTCAACTACAAGCCAAAAATACCAAGAGTTGTTAGTAACCACCAGAAGCTAGGAAGACACAAGGGAGGGAGGATATGCTTCTACTGATACCATAATTTAGGACTTCTATCCTTCAGAACTGTGAAAAATACATTTCTGTTGTTTTAAGCCACCCATTCCGTGGTACTTTGTTATGGCAGTCCTAGCAAACTAATATAGATCTTTGTAGAGAGAAGTGGGACGGCTGAAACAAATACCTAAAAATGTAGATGTGGCTTTGGAATCAGGTAATGGATAGAGCTAGTAAGAGTTTTCAGATGTTTAATAGAAAAAGCCTAGATTGCCTTGAAGGGACTGTTGACAGAAATATAGTCATTAGAGATGGTTAAGGCTTAAAAAGACAGGAGGAGAGCTACAGAGAACTTTCATCTTAAAGAATACATACACCATCATGAACAGAATATTGGTAGATATATGAATGTTAAGGGTGCTTCTGGTGATGCCTTAGAGGAAAAAGATGAACATATTAATGACATTGCCCAAAATCAGTACTATAAAGTGGCAGGAAACTTGGCTGAATTGTGTTCTAATGTTGGGGGGGAAAGTGATGAACTTGGATACTTTTTAGATTTGATTTCCAAGCAAAGTGTGGAAGGTACAATATGAACCTTGCTGCTTATAGTAAAATGTGAGAGGGAAGAAATATGTTGAAGAAGGGCCTGCTAAGTAAAATGGAGTAAGGACTTAATGATTTGGAAAAATCTCTACCTATCTAGGTAACATGTTTGGAGACAGACCAAGGAACAACCATTTACTAAAGAGATTAATCATGTGGCTTATGTATTCAATTATCCATATTAACTCTTCAAGTGGGACTCCCATAAGAATGTTAAATCCTAGTTATTTTCCCACAAGTCCTTACTGCTCTGCTCATTTTTTCTCCAATATTTCTTCCTTCTGCTGTTCCGATTAGGTAAAGTCTATTGATCTGTCCTCAAGTTTGATGATATATCCTGTCTTATCTCCCTGTACTCTTGAACACTTCCAGGAAGATTTCTTCTCTGTTATTGTATTTCATTTTTATAATTTTTTTTTTTGGTACTGTGTACGTCTTTGCTGATATTTTCCACTTTTTGTTTGTTTCAAGGGAATGTGCAATTGATTGTTGATGCATTTTTAGTAGAGCTGCTTTAATATTGTTAGATAACTCCAACATTTGATTCATTTTGATGTTGGTATCAGGCAAATGTCTTTTCTCCTTCAAGTTGTGATTTTCCTGATTCTAGGCACAATGAGTAATTTTTTTATTATATTCTGGATATTCTGACCATTGTACTAGGAGACTAGAGTCCTATTTCATTTTTTATTTAGCAGGAATTCACTCTTTTTAGGTTTACCATATGAATTCTTGCCTGTATTTGTGGGCTGTGGGTCCAATGACCATTTGATTTTTAGAATCTTTGCATGGCTAGTTTCATCTGCTTGGTTTATTTGGTTTCACTAGGGCTTCCAGTACAAGATAGAACTACAGAATGTGAAATACAGTTGGTGGCACTTGAGTGGACAGAAAGTGTTTAATCAGACTGGGCCATGTGGGGGAGGTGAGTTTCTGGTTTGTGGTAATAAAAAATGTTTCTGGACCTCGACTGCTTTTTATGGAGAGATCCCTTTGTTGTTGCCTACTGGCCACTGGCTATCTCTAGGTGACAGAGGGGACACTCGGACCCATAAGGACAAACATTCTTCCTGGGTGAGGCCTCTTTTTTGTGGTGGGATCTCCTCTGCTTGTAGGAGACAGAGAGTTCTTACCTGGCTGGATTCTTGTTTTGGTCAATTCCTACTTGCTAGTGACACCCAACTGCCTGGTGTTTTTGTGTGTGAGGGGCAATGAGGTCATGTGGGGAAAGACAGCACTTGCCTGGTTGTTCATTTGTCAGTGGAGTTTCTATCAATCTCTCCTTCAGTACTTCCTGGCTCACCTGATATTGGTGGTATTCCCATTTGATCTAAGTGAGCGATGACCCAGCCAAGTCCACTTGCTAAGTTGGAGGATGGAAAACAGCAAGCTTGAGTCACATTCTTCTGTTGGATGGGGCTTTACAAGACACGCCAGTCCTCTAGTCCTAAAATCTCTAACCAGTCTGCCTTCCTTTTTCCATGTTTTAGAATTCTCCTTTCATTACCTTTTGCATTACTCACAGGGCTTATGGTTGTTCTAAGCAGGGAGATACAAGGAGGAATGAGTGTATGTCATCTGTCCAGACCATAATTTTATATATATATATTTATAAAATATATATATATATAAGTATATATATATTTTTAAAATTTATTTATTTGGCAGAGAGATAGCACAAGTAGGCAGAGTGGCAGGCAGAGGGAAAGGGAGAAGCAGGCTCTCCGCTGAGCAGGGAGCCCAATGTGGGGCTCAATCCCAGGACCCTGGGATCATGACCTGAGCCGAAGGCAGCCGCTCAACCGACTGAGCCACCCAGGCGCCCCCAGACCATAATTTTATATTTATGTTTATATTTTTATGAATTTTAAAAAGAAATAATTCCAACACTTCACAAATTTTTTCAGAAAGTAGAGAAAGAGGAAACACTTCTCAACTGATTTTTTCAAAGTTGAACCATAATAACAAACCTAACACAAAGATTTTTTAAAAACCTGAAAATTAAAACAAAATTCCTATAAACATAGATGCAGAAATCTTCAACAAAATACTAGCAAATCAAATCTGATAACATATGAAATTTTTAATAAATTATCACCAGTAATTCCATATCCCAAGAATTCAAGGGAATTTCAACATTCTAAAAATCAATCACTGTACTTGAATACATTACCAGAATTAAAAAACAAATCATAGCATTATTTGGATAAATGCAGATAGAAAAGAAATCACAAAGGGATGTTGAAGAAAGGGTTATAATGGAAATATTTTACTGGTAATCCTATTTGTAATTTGGTCTCCACTGGCTATCATTGGCTATTAAAAATAATATCTTCTTTATGGAGATGGTTAAAAAAATCTAGACAACAGAATCAATGAAATCTGGAATTCAATTTTCCTGATTCTGTTACCTATGATGTCTGCAATACTAACATATTACTTAAGCTTTCTTAACTTTGCCTTTTTTTTTCTTGTAAAACCTCCATAATTAGGGGCGCCTGGGTGGCTCAGCCGTTAAGCGTCTGCCTTCGGCTCAGGTCATGATCTTAGGGTCCTGAGATGGAGCCCCACATCGGGCTCCCTGCTCGGCGGGAAGCCTGCTTCTCCCTCTCCCACTCCCCCTGCTTGTGTTCCCTCTCTCGCTGTGTCTCTCTCTGTCAAATAAATAAATAAAATCTTTAAAAAAAAAAAACCTCCATAATTAGTGTTCCACTCAGGTTTTTGTAAGAATTAATGCAAAATGCACGCAAAGGTCTTAGTACATAAAAACCACTTTCTCAATAGTTTAGTGTTATTGCTTACTATTTTCGTTATTAATGTCACGTAGGTGACTATTTATGTTTATAGAATGATTATATGCATGAATAATTGAATAAACAGATAATGTAATTTAATTCCAATCCTACTGTTCCTTTTTAATTACTCTACATGTGTATAAAGGTTCAGGATGTATTTAATCCAATAGAGATTTTACTCAGATAAAACACTATCTACTGAATGCCTTCTGTGTGCCAGGCATTGTGTTAGATGATGGGGATATAGATGAATCTCCTGATTTCATTCCTAAAACTTAAATGTCCAGTGCTGAAAGTAATAATTAAATAAAAAACATTAATAAAGTATGATAAATACTCTTGTAGAGTACAGACATCTAATCTAGACTGAAGGTTTCCCAAATTATTTTCTTTTAAGATTTTATCTATTTATTTGAGAGAGAGAGAGAGAGAGAGAGAGTGTGTGTGTGTGTGCGCGCGCGCGCGCGCGCGCGCGCGCAGAGGGAGAGGGAGAGGCAGACTTCCTGCTGAGCAGAGAGCCAGATGCAGGACTGTATTCCAGGACCTTGGGATCAGGACCTGATCCAAAGGCAGATGCCCAACCGACTGAGCCACCTAAGCCCCCCTTCCCCCACCAAAATTATTTTTTGAAAGTGATTGGAAAGGTGAGATCTGAAGTAGGATATTAGCAAACTGACAGGCAGGAAGACTGCTCCAAGCACTGACATCCTCCTGGGTCTCTGTGCATGGGGAAACACCTTGAGGCAAGAAAGGCAATAACAAAATGCAAATAATTGAATGATGCTTATTCACTGATGGAGCATCTATGGCAAGAGAAGAACAATGAGAGATTTCTAAGTGTGTCAAAGACCAAAAAAGAAACTGGGGAGTTGCTGATAATCTAACTGATCCAAATAATCAGAAACATGACAGAAATATGGGTCTAGAACATGAACAGGGAATTCATAAATTACCATGAAATTTGCTCATTATTGAAGAAATGAAAAACAAATAACCAATATGATACTTTATATAATATGATATTATATATTATACTGATACAATACATAATATGATTGGGCAAACAATTACTATATACCATGTTTTAAAAATGATGGAACACTATGTTATTATTAGAAAAATAAGGTAAAATCATATGTGCCCATATGAAAAAGATCATCAAGATATATAAAAAAACCCTCAAAGTATATATTTAAATATATAAATAACATTATATACATATGCATATATATTATATATGTGTGTATATGTGTTTTTATATAAACATATGTCTATTTCTCTGTGTATACAATTATAGAAAGATATGCAAGAAAAGTTTCAAGAGTGCTCACTTCTAGAGGAGTGGGTCTGATACTTTTCTGGTAGAGAGAGAACTTTACTTTTCATTTTTAAATATACTTTTTTTAACTATGTTTACAATTTTTTTTTGAGATAGAGTTGTGGAGGAGTAGCAGAGGGAGAGAGAATCTTTTTTTTTTTTTTTTTCTTGACAGAGAGAGAGAGACCGCAAGAGAAGGAACACAAGCAGGGGGAGTGGGAGAGGGAGAAGCAGGCCCCCTGCTGAGCAGGGAGCCCAAGGCAGGGTTGGATCTAATGACTCTGAAATCATGACCTGGGCTGAAATCAAAAGTCTGATGCTTAACTGACTGAGGCACCTCAGCACCCTTACGTTTTACTTTTTTTTTTTTAAGAGAAATAATTTTAATAGTGAAAAAGAAAGTTGAAGAAATTAGGAAATCCAAGTATACTCCTGAGTAGTTCTGTTAAAAAGAAATTGAATATAACGCTCAAAATAAAATTTGATTCAATGTAGTTATAATGGCTTCTTGGAAATATATTGAAGAATTTGATTATATTCAACCTGTTCCCTGAAATTAATATTCAGAGAAGATTTCATCATATTTTGAGGAAAATGATATACAGGATCCTGAATATAATTATGCCTTTGATATTTTATTGGGTTCAAAAATTGTTTACTTATTCCTTAGTGATCATGGAAAATCATATAACTTTTATGGGTTTTGGGTTACTTATACATAAAATGGAAACAATAACCCAACGCACTTCAAAGTGTTGAGAGTTGATTGTATCAAATTTTGAAACTGTTTCAAAAAAACTGACTACACATTTCAACTCATTTAAGAAAAAAGTAATTACTCTCTATCTGAAATGCTTTGCAATAGTTTTTTTTTTTTTTAACAGTTATGTTTGGGAAATTAATATTACCTATGGTAAATATGATTCTAGATGTATTTTTTAGCTTTACTGTATCCTTATAAATAAAAAAAATTAAAAATCCTTCAAAGAACTTTAATATTATGGAAAGATATGCTATTTTTTATAACTAAACCAAATTATGTACTATAAAATTAGCTTATGTAAAAATAAATAATTAATTGTAAAAATTTATACTTTTAATAATTTTGTTCAATTTTCATTAGGAAACATTAATTTTATGTACAAGGGACCCATAGCTTTTTACTACAGGGGGCGCAACTTTTTCAACCTCTGCAGGATTAAATGCCTCTTGCAAAATGCCTCTTTTCTCTATAGTCCACTTTTTAGTTGCCAACCAGAGTGCTCTAGATGCCATAGATCTTTATTGCCTCATTGAGCAGAACCAGTTTTGAATGGCACTTAGACAAAAGCTGATCCAGATAAAAGTGACAAATTATTGCTGAATGAGCACATGTAAACATTAAGGCGGAGGGAATCAATATCTTTAGAGGGAAGGTCAAAAAAAAAAGTATGAAAGGATGGCTGTCCGTGTCATTCTTAAAAAGAGTAATCAAAGTAATGTTACATAAAAATTGCATCATTTGTGTAAAGGGATTTAAGAAGAGTTAACACCTTATAGTTAAACTCACAAGTAATAGAAACTAAAAGAGAAATTCAGGTAAGATTAGAGTGACACATTTCATGCCTTTTCTTCTTTTGTTTCATAAAGAGGAAATAAATAAACATAGAGTATAAATAATGTTAATCTCTTACTGAGAATCCCTTAAGACATTTGCAGTTATTTTGAAATAGCTGCCTTCCTGACTGAATATTACAAAAGTCTATATAAACCTTAACAAGGTTGTTATGACTTTGTTTTGAGCCCTTGACTTGCTGACCTGAAACAGAACAAAGATGTAGAAATGACATTCACACCTCTTAATTGGTATCATTAAGAGAATTTTTTTTCATGCCAGAGGACAAAGTGAGAGACCTTCTTGAGATTACTATGCTCTTGGGAAAACTGAATCTGTCTTCTAATGAGAACACAATGCTTGTGGCTCTTAGAAAGAACCAGTTAGCATTTAGCATTTAGTATATACTTTAAAACAGATATTCTGTTCTGAAAGTATTCTAAGTGGTTTCGGAGTCCCAGAAGGCGGGGGGGAGATCTGTGAGAGAAGTTAAAACAGTGTATGCTAATTGAAAAGATGATAGAAAATTTGAGGGGCTTTCGCGTGCGTTTGTGTGTGTGTGTGGGGGGGGTATGTGTGAATATGCATCAGTGCATGGGAGCTGAAGAAATGTTTAATGAAAACCCTGTGATTTATTGTAATGCATGTCACACCAGAAACTGCTCTCTACTGAAAACTTGGCATGAAAATAGTAGGATGCTAAATGTCAGAAATTTAAAGTTGTTTTTTCTTTTAAGTAAAGGTAACACTTGAAGAACGTGCTTAAGCAAAAAAGTGGCTTTATTGTATTTGCAAGTATCTTAACAAGGTATTTAAAGGGATTATGTGGATTTTGATTGAACATTAGCACAGAGACTATTACTGCCCAACTTATTTATGAGCCTTCATTGTCCCTGTGTGTGTGCATATGCATGTTTAAAACATAGAGCGAGACTCCCTCCTTGCCCCCAAGCAATTATACTGCATCAGAACACATTATCCAAAAGTGTTTGTGACCATTATGTTCATTGTGTTCATTGTGTAAGTGACCACCTTCTCTTGTCTCTGGTTTCACTCTTCCACTATATTACCATAGTGTTTGTTCAACATAGTTAAGGATGTGTCCCAATTTAGGGAGTCAGTGGAATCCTGGAGATATAACTCCGTCTGGTTCATATTGATTTTCCTCTTTTAAATTTTCAGTAAATAAGAGTTAATTTGCGACAACATAGATGGATATAAAGGGTATTATGCTAAGTGAAATAAATCAGACTGAGAAAGATAAATACCATATGATTTCACTCTTATGTGGAATCTAAAAACCAAAACGAATAAACAAACAAAAAGCAGAATCAGACCTGTTGTACACCTGAAACAAATGTAACATTGTGGGTCAACTATACCGACATTTAAAACAAAAAAAAAAAAACAAAAAAAGAAGAAGAAGATAGCAGGAGGGGAAGAATGAAGGGGGGGAATCAGAGGGGGAGACGAACCATGAGAGACTGGACTCTGAGAAACAAACTGAGGGTTCTAGAGAGGAGGGGGGTGGGGGGATGGGTTAACCTGGTGATGGGCATTAAAGAGGGCACGTTCTGCATGGAGCACTGGGTGTTATACGCAAACAATGAATCATGGAACACTGCATCAAAAACTAATGATGTAATGTATGGTGACTAACATAACATAATAATAAAAAAATAAATAAATAGAAAAAAATAAAAAAAGAGTTCATTAAGTGCTTTCTCTGTAATCTGAACATTATGAATACTCTTAGATTTGAACCTCAAATTTGAAATCAAAATTTTGTTTAATTATTTTAGTTGTAAGATGTTGTTAATATAGGCCACCTAATATGACATGTTATATACTAGATTAGGATCTTACATAAATGAATAAGGCATAGTTCTTTGCTCCGACTATTTACCAGTGTCCTGGAGGAGAACAGCATGTGAACTGATAATTCGGAGATAATGTGTGCTACATTTCCGCCATTTATAGAGGTGTATGGGAGCATGGAGGCAGCACATATTTCTGTGTAGAGAGAAAACTGGAGGAAGTGTCACTGCATATCTTGACTTGAGTTTTAAGAATATGAATTAGGTGAATTATTGGAGGGAGGTGATTTCAGGTATAGCCTTTTCAGGGTTTTCTGTGTAAGATGTCTATCTACATAAAGTGATATGAAAAGTGATGGGAGATGAAGAATGGAAGGGCTCTTGAGGGTCCTCAAATACCTCAAAGAGGTTTGGACGTTATCCTCTAAGGACAGGGGTGAGAAAAGGATTTTAAGTAGGTAAGTGGCATAACTACATTTGGGTTTTATTAATAATTTGTAAGCTGTGTGGATAAGAGAAAGACTGAAAGCAAGAAAGCAATCTCAATAGTCTGATAACAAATGATGAAAATCATGACAAAACAATGGCTGTGGGGAAGGAGAAAATGTGATGAATTTGAAAAAACCAATGTCCATTTTGGAGGTCAAAACAATACAACGTGGTGACTGAATAATGAGTCTCATCAATTTGAAGATATGGAAGGAATTCTAGGACAACTCTCAGATTTCTGATTTAGATAAATCTGTATATCTGGATTTGAGTTAAATATATGTGAATATTTTCAGAATCCGAGAGGGTGAATAAATCACACCCTTCTTTCCTGCACAAGTTAAAAATCTATTGAGATAATGACTCAGGATTTGGAAAGATAGACATGTACATTTCTATTACCAATTAAAATGCAGAGTTAAATATGGGGACAACTGAATCTTCTGAGATACTCCGGTGACTTGCTTAGATTGATTCACTCCCACATCTGGTCATAGGTCGAGTTGGACAAGAAGGGGCTTCCTCTGTCTCCCCTCAAGCAAGTGCCTCATTGAATACCAAAATAGCAAAGGAAACTTTTCTTTTCTACAAGCAAGCAAGATTCTCAAAAAAAGAAACTCAGTATTTGTTAAAATATTTGCACACACACATACATGCATATAGACATATACATACATGTAATTATACACAAATACATATGGTTTATATAAAATATGCTATAATATCAACACATATGTTTCTATATAGGTATATGTTTATTTGGTTTTATTTTCATTAGGCATTAGGTGGTATATATATTGCCATCTTATTAATTTGATACAAGTGCTCTGACTTATGAGAAAAGTTCATTATAATAGCCCACTTAAAATATAACATATATAACATATATATTTGTCTTCAGAATTTTTTAAGTAATTTTGAATAATGATATTGTATTTTCCAACCTTAGCATCACCTAAGTAGCTTTTAAAGAGTGCATTTCACTGAGTTCTTCTACAACTATAGATATACATTAGTATATTAAAGAAGTACAACATATTTTTCATATGTCACATTGATAGTAAAATTGAAGCCTTTTTATGTGTAGAAAATTTGTGTTGGATTCCAGCAAGCTCCTATACTACCTTTTATGTTTTAAATTTGAATTTGTAACTGGATACTCCCTTAGTTCTGTGACTGATATTGATAACTGAATTTTTATAAAAGAATCAGGAGTGAAGAATTTGTTGTATGCAAATATTATTATTTTTTTATTTTTATTTTTTTTAGCTCTCTTGTACTAGATTAACTTATCTGAACTGAATTAACAGAGCTGGATGGAAAAATGCATGGGCCCTAATATTATACTTGGTTCCATAGATGTCTTTTAATTCAAGAGACACAAATTTGCAACAAAAAAATATTTTGGGGTTATTTCCCATTAACCAGAGATTTTAAAAAGCAAGAACCACTTGTCTGATTTTAGAAAGTCAGTTTCCCAAGTTCCCAGTTAATAGTAATGGAACATAAGCCTGACAGAGGCACAGAGTTGTCTTCCTAATGGCTTATCTATTTCAGTAGTTGTGTTTAAATAAAGGTGGATTTTAAATTTTTCTATAATTCTGCTATTTGTCTTCATATATATATGAAATGCATGAATCTTATGATTCTCATCTTCTTTGTTTCAGCTTTTATCTTTCTTTCATGTTTTCCTAGCATATCCATCTCTTTCCTGCCTTTCCACTCACCTCTTCAGCCTGTGGACTGTCCTAAGATGTACTTTATAGTATTTTCCTTTATTTTACCCATCCTTGTTTACCTTACCTATTGTGCAATTGAATTTTTGTCTCTCAAAAAGATATGTTTTAAGTTCTGACTCCAGGTGCCTGTGAATGTGGCCTTATTCAGAGATAGATTCTTCCCAAATGTAATCATGTTAAAATTAGGTCATACTGCATTAGGGTGAGTTTGAATCCAACGACTAATGTCCTTATAAGAAGAGGAAAATTTTGACATTAAGGACACAGGGAGAAAAGGCTATGTGAGACAGAGACAGAGATTGGAATGGTGCATCTAGAGGCCAAGGAACGCCAAGTGTTACTAGCAGCCACTGAAGCTAAGATGAGATCCGGAATGATCCCCCACTTAGAGCCTTCAGAGAGACCATGGCCCTGCCTTCCAGGCAGACTTCTAGCCTCCAAAACTGTGAAAATAAATTTCTGTTGTATTAAGCCACCCAGTTTGTGCTACTTTGTTACTGTCACCCTAGGAAACTAATGTATTTATCAAATCAAACAACCAAGTTTTCAGGGATTTTTGCAATTATGTTAAATAAACTACTTAGTGAAATAAGCAAAATTAATATTCCTATACTATTATTATTTCTCCATTTGGCCTTTCATAAAGTGGATATAAAGTCACAGACACACCCAAATATATTGAGATAAATAATTGTTCTTCTTGATCAAGTTTAATATTATTGAAAATAAGAACAATGTCAGATATGTATTTGTCAAGTGAGTATAATTTTGGCTCCCTCGTATATATGTATGTATTCAGGCTATTATTCCCCAATATTACCCAACTCAGTCTTTATCTTATTCATTTTGCAGTTCCTAGTTTCCTCTTTTCAGATGCTAAGCAGGACAATGACTGTTGAGGGACTCATTTTCCCTCTGCCTTTTGAATACTTATCTGAATCAACTAGCTTCACTTTTGCTCCCAGCCCTGTGGTTACATCTTTCTGCATATGACTTCACTTCATGTAAAATTAAAATGAATTCTGATAGATAATAAAAAGTTTCTTCCTAACGATGAGCTCTGTCTTCCTTCAGATTGCGCAGAATTATGAGAAAATATCTTGGGTTTGAATTTTAAATCTTAAGTGCTTCATCTTGCTCACAGTAATAGACCCTTTCCCCTAAGGCTGTTCGGGGGGCCTCGAGAGAGAGAGGATTGAGTCAAGGGCAGGTGTGACAGGAGAGTTCTCATCAGTTGCTCTTGATTTGGAGGCAAATATCACAAGTCTCCTGAACAATATCTGGATGGAAGAGGCCAAGGAAGCTCTGCATCTTGGAATGGTCTGAGCAAAGTGAGTACTGACCCGAAATGTTTGCTCAAGGAGCTTTGACCATTAGTTGTTTTCAGTCCAGAGTGGAAGTCCACTCTCTTCCTCTGATTCTAGATTCACAAACTCCTCTCTTCCTAAGCTCAATGTAACATATAACAGTTTTAACTCATTTTAGAGCTAATATTACCTTTGAGGCTACTTCACCCTTCTCTATTATATTTTGGGTGATGTAAGAATTTGAAATTATTTCTCTATATTCTTACCAATATAAACAAAGCTGCAAACTTATAATTTTTACAGTTTTGCAATGAATACTTCTCAACTGCTTTAACATAATGCTCCTATAGGAGAAAAGGAAAGAAATGATCCTCCTTGAATTGGTAAATTTCCTGAAAATCTTCTCTACTTGTAGCTAAATATATTTCTAATTTCCCTATTTTATTAATTATAATTCATTTGCTTTCATATTCTAGTAGACAGAATTTTTGTCTTCAGAATTTTTTAAGTAATTTTGAATAATGATATTGTATTTTCCAACCTTAGCATAACCTAAGTAGCTTTTAAAGAGTACATTTCACTGAGTTCTTCTACAACTATAGATATACATTAGTATATTGAAGAAGTACAACATATTTTTCATATGTCACATTGATAGTAAAATTGAACATACCACAGGAATTGTTCTAGCAATAGGAAAAAAAATTGTTTCAGGATAAAATATATTCTTATTATGTTGTCTATATCATCATATTCAAATGCTCTGTTTAATCCTGAGGATGATTTTTCTGAGGGGTAAAAAATGTCTGGATAAACTTTTCTTGGATGCTATTTCTTCTGTAATTCCACCATGTTAAATCAAGAAAATGAGTATTCTATTCACTGAAGAAAAATTTAGTAAAATCTAATATAATTTTAAGTGGAGTACATTCAAATCTATAAGATAAAAATATATTTTATCCCTTAATAATAACAAAACAATGTCTTTTGTTGCTTATGCTAATGATTCTCCACATAGGGAAGAAGTAATATGCAGGTATTTAAAATATTTCATGGGGCGCCTGGGTGGCTTGGTTAAGGATCTGCTTTTGGCTCAGGTCATGATCTCAGGGTCCTGGGATGGAGCCTGGAGCCTGTATCACAGAGGCCGCATAGAGCTCCCTGCTCAGCGGGGAGTCTGCTTCACCTTCTCCCTCTGCCTCTCCCCCCTGCTAGTGCCTGTACTCTCTCTCTCTCAAATAAATGAGTAAAATCTTAAAAAAAAAAAAAAAAGGTATGTGTTCTGGTAAGCACTGTGAATTGTGCAAGACTATTGAATCTCAGATCTGTACCTCTGATACAAATAATGCAATATATGTTAAGAAAAAAAAAAAGAATAATAAGAAGAAGGTAGCAGGAGGGGAAGAATGAAGGGGGGGAAATCAGAGGGGTAGATGAACCATGAGAGACGATGGACTCTGAAAAACAAACTGAGGGTTCTAGAGGGGAGGTGGGTGGGAGGATGGGTTAGCCTGGTGATGGGTATTAAAGAGGGCACATTCTGCATGGAGCACTGGGTGTTATGCACAAACAATGAATCATGGAACACTTTGTCTAAAACTAATGATGTAATGTATGGGGATTAACATAAGAATAAAAAAAATTCTATGTTTTCTGAATTATAATTTAAGAAATATGTCAGCAATGCATATAATAGTCTAAAGTATTAAGAAAAATAGTCTTAAAACTCAATTTCTAAATCTTTGACAAATAATAGTCAATCTTGAAAGTAGTTGAATGTTCTGTTCTCCAACACACCCCACTTTAGTTCTGGTTTTTCCTTTTCTTTTTTTGGCTATATGTATTTGTGGGTAGAAAAATAAAAACTAGGTGTAAAATATATAATTCTAGCCATTTCGTTTACTCGGTCCTATTTCTGATTTCTGTAGTTTATATAAAATCTTTCAATTACTGAATCATAAATTCTAAACTCTTCAAGGTATTGTTAAAATACAACAATAAAACCAAACAAACAACAAAAATACTTTGAACTATCTTCCTTAGGATGTCAAAAGTAAATAGAGTATTTTATATCAAAAGGGACAGTCCTCGTTCTGTTTCTCAATTATTATATTAAACATATTATTATTGGTGAATTTTGAGATCTTTCAAACTGGAGATGTTTGATATTTTTCCAAGTTTTGTTCAGATCAGTTTTTCTGGATAGTAGATTGAGATTTGGTGGCAAAAGGATGGCCTTGGATGTCCATATACTTGTATAGCTACATGTATATACACACATATATCTATGTAGATACATGTATATAAATACATAAATAGATATGTTTAGATATCTATGCCTATAGATAGGTAGATATTAGATATATCTCTATATATCTCCCAAACAATCCTTTTTCCATCAAATCACAATATATATATGCTTATATATATATAATATGTATATTATATATATGTTACACACATACATACATTTTAGGATATATATGGATGTATTTGTTTATAAAATAGTTTTACTATATATTTGCAATAAATTCTAGTCAGTGTTCAAAAAATGTGAGTTTTTTTAAAAAAATATTTTATCTATTTATTTGTCAGAGAGAGAGAGAGGGAGAGCACACAAGCAAGGGGAGCGGCAGGCGGAGGGAGAAGCAGGCTCCCCGCTGAGCAAGAAGCCTGATGTAGGACTAGATCCCAGGACCCTGGGATCGTGAAGTGAGCTGAAGGCAGACACTTAACCATCTGAGCCACCCAGGCATCCGTGGACAACAGATTTTAGGGGAGAAGTAATAAATAGAGGAAGATGTGTTAGATATTTTGGTAAAAGAGTACAGTGGCTCTGGGATGGCTGGGACATCAGAGATGTAGAGAAGTGGTGAGATATTGAGAGCTGAACCAACACGATGACTTCCAGATGCAGAAATTTCCTGATTCCATATGGATGTGGCGTATGAATAAAGACATGATACAATATTTTTACCACACTGAAAACTTATGAAAATGGAACAGGATGGCAAAATAATGAAAATAATACATTGAATTTTTAAATGTATTTACTGACGATTGTTTTATTGACTGACAAATTGTTTTTATGATGCTAGTGGGCTGGCATTACAGCTGTGTTGAAAATATTGTAAGTCAAAATTCCTTTTAAATAAATAGAACACATCCATACACATAAAGCTGAAATAAAGAACTTTAAATTTATTAACTGATTGAACTATAACATAAGCAGAATAAATATTCTGCATGCATTGCCATATATTTTAATCAGTTTCTTTTTTTTTTTAATATTTTATTTATTTATTTGAGAGAGACAGAGATAGTGAGAGAGAGCTCGAGCAGGAAGGAGGGGGAGAAGCAGGCTTCCCGCGGAGCAGGGAGCCCGAAGCGGGGCTCGATCCCAGGACCCCGGGATCATGACCTGAGCCGAAGGCAGAGGCTTAACCATCTGAGCCACCCAGGCGCCCCTTTTTTCTTTTTTAAATATTTTATTTATCTGAGAGAGACAGAGATAGTGAGAGAGAGCTCAAGCAGGAAGGAGGGGGAAAAATATCTAGTTTTCATGTGAATATAATCTTTAGTTAAAACTTCAGTCTACTTTTCCTTAAATTGTCTTTTTTGTTTGTTTTCCTTCAAATTGTTTTTTCTTTAATTTTGTTATAAAATTAAACTCTTAATACTTTCAGTCTAGATCAATCTTCTCTTAGAAAATGATTTCAGTACAGTGTAGCTCTTAAAGTAGTGAATACTGGAAGCAGACTGCCTTACTTCTAATGCAACTAATGGTATGGGATTGGGCTAGTTATTTAAACTCTCTGTGATTTCGTTTTCTGATCTTTAAAGATTTTTTTTATTTATTCATTTGAGACAGAGAGAGACAGAAAGAGAGAGAGCATGAGCAGGAGAGAGAGGAAGAAGGAGAGGGAGAAGATTTTCTGATCTTTAAAAGGAGGATTAAAAAATCAAGTAAAATAATTAAATTACTTAGAATAGTACTATGGTGGACAGTTCCTAAGGTGACTCCATGATTCAGCCTTCTAGTACTCAGGTTCTTGTGATGCCCTCTCCTTGAGTGTGTATGAAATCCGTGATTTACTTCTAACCAGTAGAATATAACACAGTTTAACAGGATTTATATGATTATGTGTATAATTGTAATTCCCTTCTTGCAGAGAGATTCTCCTTTGCTTGATTTGAGGAAGCATAAAGGAATTCTGGGAATACATAGATGGCAGGGGCCTGAGGATGGCCTTTTGCTGACAGCTAGCAAGAAACTAAAGCCTCCCATTTAATAGTCCACAAGGAAATAATGCTGCCATGCAGGCCGGTTCCTCAGCTGACCTTCAGTTGAGACCTCTGCCCTGTCCAGCACCTGAATGCAGCCTTGTGATGTGAGACCCTGAACTAGAGGATCCAATGTCACGCTTCATAATAATGATAGCTAATGTACTTTGTCTATGTTATCTCATTTAAACCTTAAGAGAATGCTGTTAAATTCTTATTATATGTGTTTAGGAATTTACAAAGAAGGAAATTGTATTAGAGTGAGTTTAAGTAGCTTCAGTCAAACACTTATTAACGAATATAGACGTGATCCAAATCCATGCAAATCTGGCTTTTGAGTCTGATCCTCTGCCAAAAAAAAATAATGACCTCAATGATCTCATATGTAATTTTTAAGGATTTTATTTATTTATTTGAGAGAGAGGGAGAGGGTACAAGAGAAAGCATGCATGGTGGGGAAGGGCAGAGGGAGAAGGAGAAGCAGACTCCCCACTGAGCAGGGAGCCGAACTCAGGGCTCCATCCAGGACCCTGGGATCATGACCTGAGCCAAAGGCAGACCCTTAACCAACTAAGCCATCCAGCTACCCCTCAACATATGTATTTTTGATCACTGATTATGTGTCACTCTCTATTTTAGATATTATTGATATAACAGAATTAAACAGACACTAAGACATTAGGTAGATGAGACAAAACCACCAAAGAGAAGTGACAATTATCTGCCAAAGAAGGAACAGGGAAACCAATGAAAAGTGATGTCCTCTAAGCCTAGTGAAATTTTGACCACTTTTTTTTTTTTTTTAAAGATTTTATTTATTTATTTGACAGAGAGAGCGAGAGCGAAAGAGAGCAAGCACAAGCAGGGAGAGTGGCAGAAGGAGAGGGAGAAGCAGGCTCTTCTCTGAGCAGGGAAGCCTGAATCTGGGTTCGATCCCAGGACCGCAGGATTATGCCCTGAAATGAAGGCAGATGCTTATTTGAGAGAGACAGAGACAGAGATAGTGACAGATATAACGAGAGAGAGCATGAGCGGGGGAGAAGAGGAGAAGCAGGCTTCCCACTGAGCAGGGAGCCCAAGACAGGGGGCTCTGGATCCCAGGATCCTTGGATCATAACCTGAGCCTAAGCATAAGGCAGACGCTTAACCGACTGAGCCACCCAGGTGCCCCTTAACCACCTTTCTATATGTTTCTGGTAGGACATGTCAGATAAGAACTGAGAACTGGCCATTACAGTAATGAAGTAGAGGTCATTATTGCCCTTGTTAAGAGCAGAATTGTGGAATTATGCAGGGTAAAAATCTAAATGAAATAGACTTGATGGGGAGGATTGGAAGCAATGAGAATAGACAGCTATCCAAATGAGTTTTGGAGTAAAAGGAGCAGGGAAGCAGCACAGCAGAAGCTGAGAGGGATTTTTGCTTGCTTTAAAATGGGAAGATAAAGACATGCTTAAATGTTAAAGTAAGTAATCCCCAGTAGAGGTGAAGTGTCTAATGATTAGGAGAGATACAGGCAAATTGTTGGTGTTGTCTTTGCGTTGGTGAGAGCAGACATGTTGTAATGCCTGAGTGAAGAGCTCCCTTTGGAGAGAACTGACAGTTCATGGCTCATGGCAGTCAGATTATATGAGTGGATCCCCTTAGGTGCATGAGAGGGTAGGTGTTAGCATGGGTAACTTCTGATAACTTACAAGTAAATGAAGAAATACTGCGGGAAATGGGGAGAGAATGGCAAAGATGGTATGAGACAGGAGAGAGTATAAAATAATCATTCAGAGAGTAAATTAAGAAAATTCGATTGTCGGGCCGCCTGGGTGGCTCAGTCATTAAGCGTCTGCCTTCGGCTCAGGCCATGGTCCCAGGGTCCTGGGATTGAACCCCGCATTGGGCTCCCTGCTCGGCGGGAAGCCTGCTTCTCCCTTCCCCTCTCTCGTTGTGTCTCTCTCTGTCAAATAAATAAATCTTAAAAAAGAAAAGAAAAGAAAATTCGATTATCAAGTAATATTAAAGGCACTTTCAGATTAGAGATCATGAGTTTAAAATGCAAGTCAGTATGTCCCTATTTTCCCTCCTTTTGTAGTCGGACCTATGGGTGTAGTGTGTAGTAGGAGAGGAATTCCATTTAATCCTGTTCGGTTTTACCAGGCAAATATGGTTAAATGAAATGGAAGCAATGAAGTTGACAGTTTTTGCAATCATAAGTGACTATGAAATTAAACTGGAGAAGAAGCAAGTAAATATGTGATGAAGATGAGTGGAATGAAGGTCTAGAAGATTGTTAGAGGCAAAGCATTAGTGAGAAGGAGCTGGAAATACAAGCGATACTGATCTGTGAGAGGAATGTGTGAAATTGAGCTAGTGGAGATATTGCAGTTATTGCTAATGACATGTTCTTGTGTAGGTAGGGTTGGTCATAGGAAGAAAGTTTGGGGTACAGTGGGAAAAAAAGGATCATTGCAAGAAAGCAGTTGCTCAAGCTCCAAGTCCAGAGAGTTGCAGAGGCCATGTAGGTGTTAAATGAAATGACTAAGGATGATGTCAAAGTATTTTGGAGAGAGTGAGAATGAGCGAAGAACTGAAACCCTCAAGAAATTAAGAGAGGCTTGGAGGTTTGTAAATGTTAGTGACAATGAGAGGTTGTGTTTTCTATAGGGCAGTGATTCTCAACGTCTGGTCCCTGGACCTGCAACAATAACATCCTTGGGAATTTATTGGAAATGCAATATTCTAAGCCCATCCCAGACTACTATCAAAAATTCTGGGTAGACTCAGCTATCTATTTTAACAGGTATTCCAGGTGATTCTGATGCACACTAAAATTGGAATGCCCCTGGGATAGTGTAATGACCTGACGCCTGAAGGTGGAGATCTTAGGAGCAGGGGAGGAAAACTGATCTGGAAGTAGCCAGGAGAAGCAATATTGATAATTATAGCTATTTGTTCAGAAGCCTGGTTGACAACCTGGACTTGTGATTAGAGTCTATGGTGGTAGGCAGGAGGCAGTCCTGTAGGACTGAATCCTTAACTGGGGATCTGATGCTAACCTGGATAGTGTCAGAATTGAGTTGAATTTTACCCCACCTTTAGGCCTGGTGGACAGAGAGGTGGAACATACCTAATTTAGAATACCTACAGTTACTAGCCTTTATTAACCCCTTACTCTTACTATGAAATATGTGGATTGCTTTACATGAATTATCTAGTTTAATCAAAACAACTATTCTACTTATAATAGTACTATTATAAACTCCATTTTACAGCAAAATCTGACATGGCATTATGTGAAATGACTTGCCTCAGGTCCCATGCTTAAAGCAGTACCTTGCTTTCTTACTTTCATATGTTTTAAAATCAAATAAAATATTTATTTTTCAAATCCTCCGCCTCAGGTTGTAGTGACGACTGTAAATTCTGCCGCTATTCATTTCAAATTACTCTGTGATATTGTGATTTATACATAATACGTATTTGGGAATTCAGATGACCAAAATATATTTCTCATAGATATGTGGTCTTCCCTACTTCCTGGCTTACAGGTCCCCAAACCCGTGGAATTTCCTAAGCCATAAGAGCAATGGGAGCATTGTCAAAATATTTGGTCTCCTGTCCTCAGTTCCTGCAATTGCTTCAGAGCCATAAGAAGTGAAATAGGTGTCCTATTATTTATAACAAGCTCCTCTCCATCACAACTATGTGTAAGTTAATGAGGTGACTTTTGGAAATTCCCTAAGGATGGGAGCTAATTGTCAGGGGAACCAACCATGTGACTAGTGGGTTGGAACATTCAGTCTCACCCCCAGTCTCTGGGGAGAGGAGAGAGCTTGGAGGTTGAATCAATTGCCGATGGCCTATTATTTAATCAATCATGCCTGTGTAGTGGAACTTCCATAGAAACCCAAGAGGACAGGGTTCAGAGAGCTTCTGGGTTGGTGAACACACAGAGGTATAGAGACAGTTGTGTGCTGGGAGAGAGCATGGAAGCTCTAAGCCCATACGCAGCTTGCCCTGAGCATCTCATCTACCTGACTATTCCTGAGTTATGTCCTTTTATTTAAACTGGTGATCTAGCAAGTAAAATGTTTCTCTGAGTTCTGTGAGCCACTCTTGTCAACTAACTGAACCCCAGGAGGAGGGCATGGGAACTTACGATTTATAGCTATTTGGTCAGAAGCCCAGGTGACAACATGGACTTGTGATTAGTCTGCTGGGAGTAGGGGGTCTTGTAGGACTGAACCCTTCACCTGTGGAATCTGATCTTATTTCTGGATAGATAGGGTCGAAATTGAGGTGAATTTTAAGACACCCAGCTGGTGTCCAAAGAATTGCCTGTTGGTGAGGAACTCCCCCCCCACCCCAACCCAGCTCACACACACATACTGGAATTAGCTGGAATCAGAATCCTTCCACTCTGACTGGTTTGCATGTTCCTGGAAAAGTCCAGTGGGCATGCCACTTCGTCAGTTGAAGAATATTTAGATGAGGACCCTTGGGCTATGTTTAATTTCTCCTTGTTCAGGCTTGGTGTTAATTGATGGCTAAAAATATAGTTTCCCAGAAATGTGTCACCCCCAAATTCCTTCAGACACACAGGTGCCAGAATGATCTATCTAAAATGCACAACTGATCATGTTACTTCTCTGATTAAAATTTTAAAATCTCCTATTGCTTACAGCTGTGATTTAACTTTTTTTTTTTAACTCAGGAGAATAGCAGAGAATGCTATATAGTCTCCAAAACTGACTTCCTTTTCTTTCTTCTTTTCTTTTTTCCCTTCTTTACTTTTTCCCTCTCTTCCTCCCCTCAATGCCCTGCCTCTCCCCTTCTCTCTCTCTCTCTGTGTATGTGTGTGTATATGTGTGTGTCTCTGTGTGTGTGTGTGCTTGTGTGTAATATATATATCAAGCTCAGGTAGACTCCACATCCCAGCCTCTCTTGCAGTTAGGGATGGCCAGGTGGCTGGGTCTTAAACATGGGGTATAAACTGAAAGAAGGGTGTCACTTTCAGTCCAAGATTTTTAGGGAAACAGTTTCCTAACACCAATTCATTTCTGCTAGCCTGAAATCATCACCGTGATGACTCCAGAAACAGTGGTGGAAACTGTGGTTTCTGAGTGACTCAGTGGAGCTGAGAACTGCCCCATTTCCAGCTCCCCTGGGAACTGTTCAGGAATACCATTTCTAAACTTTATGAGTGGAAAACAAGCTTTTATTATGTGAACACATAGGTATTCTAGGATTTACTTTTTATAGACACGAGTCACTCTAATTTTCATAGTCTCTTTTTTTTTAAGATTTTATTTATTTGAGAGAGAGAATGAGATAGAGAGAGAGAGCATGAGAGGGGGGAGGGTCAGAGAGAGAGGCAGACTCCCTGATGAGCAGGGAGCCCGACGTGGGACTCGATCCCGGGACTCTAGGATCATGACCTGAGCCGAAGGCAGTCGCTTAACCAACTGAGCCACCCAGGCGCCCCATAGTCTCTTAATTTATGAGTCCATAATGCCCTATGAACATTTCACATTTTATATTCAAATTATCTGTTTATGAATCAGTTCCAGCCATAAGACCATGAGATCTTGATAAAAAAGATGGTATCTGAGATTCATTTAGAAGTATCCATTGATCAATAAAGCATAATTGGGAATAATATCTAAGGTTGAATCTACATGGTTAAAGTATTTTGCCTGCTTATATCAAATGGATCAGTAAAAACAATCAGACTGCATAGTTTAAAAATCTTCAGATTTGTGAAACAGAAATAATTTACACATCAATGAGAAAATAGCTTGTTTTATTTTTTAATTCATGTGAAGCTTTGAAAATATCACTAGAATGTAACTGCCTATTTGGAAAGCACCAATGCTTTAAAAGCTATTGAAAATTACATGTTTTACTTTGTAATCTCAAAAGAAGCTTAGAATGATACAGAAGGTTATACTTATACTTTTAAGATGCAATTATGTCTTGCACTTCTCTTGGTTTCTTTAGGTGGTTAACAGTATATCTATGTGAAATAAATTAACCAAGGTAGCAATTAGGGTACTGCAAGATGTCGTTTTTAAATGCGTGAGCAATCACATGGACAAACACTTTACAATCAAAACCTAATTTACTTACAGAAATCAATACCTATGTATTTTTTGGCCCTAAGTGGTTTATGAGATATAACCTCAACAAACTGGAGAAATACAATCCTGATGGCATATTGTGGCTATCTTTAATAAAAGCGATACATAGCTGGTGAAAGTAAGTTTTTATTGAATGATGTTCACACATAAATTTCAAGTTTAATGAATTTGGGAGTTACTAAGAGGAAATAGAAATTAACCTTTTTATAATTTCTTGATCCAATTTTCATTAATTGGATATTATTGAAATAATAATTTTGGGGCGCCTGGGTGGCTCAGTTGGTTGAGCGACTGCTTTCCGCTCAGGTCATGATCCTGGAGTCCCTGGATCGAGTCCCGCATCGGGCT
>NC_138369.1:173546534-173562902 GCF_054177405.1 Leptonychotes weddellii
CCCAGGTACCTTGATTCCCATCATAATGCTCACTAACAGTGATTTTCAGTGCCTGTAGTGCTACTGGTAGGAAATAACTTGCAGATTTATAGAGTTGTTTCCAGTTGTCACAGATACTGGAGAGCAGCACCGTCCTTTAGTGGGCAGTAGATAAGAAAGCTTAAATACTGCAAGGAAAGTCATGCCATACATTCCACCAGCATTTCAAATGATCACTGGGCATTCAAGGAAGCAAAACACCTCTTTATAATTATCTGATTTAGAACCTATTTAAAACAGGTTTTTTTCAAAATATATTTTAAAGTTCTAATATATACAAAATCTTCCACAAATTAAAATACACTTTAATCAAGAAAAAGTTCCAAGTTTTCTCAAGAGTGACCTACTATTTTGGAAACTCTTATCCCCAGTGGTAATGCTGTTTATGTGTTTGATCCACCTATTACACCCCCATTTGAATATAGAGCTGTAACATTCTTGGTGAGACTACATATAACTGCAAGTGCTTGACATCTTCACTGTGTCTTGTGGTGATTTATTCCTGTTCTTTTACAGACTGAAATGAGCCTTTATTTTTATTGTAAATCACTTTTTTTAAAGTTTTATTTATTTATTCATGAGAGTCAGAGAGAGAGAGAGAGAGGCAGAAGCAGAGGGAGAAGCAGGCTCCCCACCTAGCAGGGAGCCCGATGCAGACTCGATCCCAGGACCCTAGGATCATGACCTGAGCCGAAGGCAGACGCTTAACCATCTGAGCCACCCACGAGCCCTATAAATCACTTTTCTTATAATTTGTTTTTTTACATTACAGTTGTAACTTTTGTTGATTTTCTAAATGTACACTTAGATAAGTTCATAGCTATATTTTATTTCAGGACAGTAAAGGGGACATTATTAATATTTGAGTTAGGGTTTTATATTTGAATATGAACCAATGTGCTATAAATTAAAGCACTTCATTTGAATTCCTTTTAGAAATATGTTTTCTCATCACAGAAAGTCTTCAGTGGAATCACAAATAGAAAGGTCTTTTTGAATGTGTTTAGGAGGTACAGTTTTCACATGTTGAGACCAAATAACTCCATGATTATGATCTAGTATGGAGAGGCTAAATGTGTATTTCTCTCATTTTCATAAGGCAGTGCCTTCATACCTCTTTACTACATCTTAATTTTAAATATTTCTTTCCTAACGTACATTAAGTAGTTATTAGTTTTTATCAAGCCAACATATGGTGTGGGTAACATATGAGTTTCATTATAGTTTTACACAACTAATTATTTTCTCTGGAAGATAGATTTGTTAATTGCTATATTAATACATATGAATTATATATAATATAATTCATATGTATTAAGTTAATATATATAATTCATATGTATTAATATATATTATATATTTATATACTATTTATTTATATTTACATATTATATATTATAATATTTATATATTATAATATACTGCTGCATATTGGATAGATACCATAGGGATTCTGACAATTTGGGCATAAAATAGTCCATAAAATTCAAATTTTGGAACTTTGGGTTCACATTCTTAAATCTTCTTGCACATGACTAGCTTGAGTTGAGGAATTTGGAATGGGAAGGATAACAATTTGATCTTTCACTCTGTACCATTCTCTCTTTCTTTGGGTCTTTCTCTTATTGTATTGGAGACTGAGAGTATCTTAGTCCATTCAAGCTACTATAACAAAAATACCATAGACTGGATGGCTGATAAACAGCAGGAATTTACTCTTCACAGTTCTGGTTGGAAGTCCAAAGTGAAGGAGCCAGCAGATTCAATGTCTGGTGAAAGCCTGCTTCCTAGTCCATAGAGGGTCATCTTTTCACTGTGTCTTTACATACAGAAGAAACAAGGGAGCTCCCTGGGGTCTCTTTTATAAGGGACTGTAAATCTAATCCTCTCATGACCTAATCTTACCTCCTAAAGTCCCCACCTCCAAATACCATCACATTGGGGATTAGGATTGAAATATATGCATTTGGTGAGGAGCACAAACATTCAGTCCAAAATAGGGAGGGAAGATGGGGGATACAACTATTGTTTTATCTAACTAGTGTTCCTGCAATCATCTCCAGGTATGGGGGAATACATGAGTTCTTTTTTATTCCTCCATGGAAGGGACTGTAGAAATAGGAGTTCCTGCAAAAGGGGATGCTGGCAAATTATTCTTGTATTTGACATCTGCTTCTGCAATGTCTGGTTAGTGTGCCCCACTTACCTATCAGTCCAGGGTAAAAAGAAAATGGGCAAGAGGTAGCTGAGGTTGCAGGGGAGTTACTGCATTATTTAGATCAACAACTTTTTTTTAAAGATTTTATTTATTTATATTTTAGAGAGCAAGCGAGAGAGAAACAGCATGAGAGGGGAGAGGGTCAGAGGGAGAAGCAGGCTCCCCGCTGAGCCAGGAGCCCGATGTGGGACTCGATCCCAGGACCCTGGGATCATGACCTGAGCCGAAGGCAGACGCTTAACCATCTGAGCCACCCAGGCGCCCTAGATCGACAACTCTTAACCCTAATCACGAATTCCTCTGTTTTCTGCTTGCATAATTGGTGAGCTGTGAACTCTTATAAGTAATAGAAAAATGTGTCTGGCAGTTCTCCTTAAAATGTAGAGGCATTCAGCCGCAATTGGTTCGCCTCTGTGGATTTAGCCACAATTCTAAGACAACAGGACAAGTTTATTTCCACATCCCTTCACAGACACATGTTCTGTGTCTATTTGTTTCTAAACTTTTTCTTGACTTTTGCCTCTGGTTAGGAATAGTTTTGTGTCTATAGTATTGTTGCCCCAGTGCAAAGTAAAATCCGATTCATTAGGGCTTATATCCTATATATATTTTTACTCTGTTTAACAGATTCAGGGGCAGCATATGTTTGGCCTTTTTTTTTTAAGTCCTTCTCCCTCTAATTAAAAACATTTCTTTATATTCCGTTATCTTTTTTTTAAGACTTTATTTATTTATTTGAGAGAGAGAATGAGATAGAGAGAGAGAGAGCATGAGAGTGGGGAGGGTCAGAGGGAGAAGCAGACCCCCCGCTGAGCAGGGAGCGCGATGCGGGACTCGATCCCGGGACTCCAGGATCATGACCTAAGCCGAAGGCAGTCGCTTAACCAACTGAGCCACCCAGGCTCCCCTATATTCCGTTATCTTTTGATGGTCTCATATATGCTAGAACCTGTTCGTACAGGCTCATAAGAGTCAATTATAAAATTTTCAGGAATTTTGCTAAACAGTTAAACACAACCACCATTAAAAATTAAACAATATAAGCCTACAAATAAAAGCTACTCAGAACTCCTCATTTACAATTATTTCATCACATTTTACTCTTACCTAACTCAAGGTTATTTAAATATATTGGTGTGGTGAGATCTGTATTGAGGTCTGTATGGTGAAAATACAATATAATAGTGTGCTATGATCTCTTCCCAGTTCCACTCTTAGTGACATCGTGTTGGTAGTTTGAATTTGGCTACGGTGGGAGTATTTATACTGTGGAATTGGCAAACCTACAAATCAGAGCTTACCACCCTCTCTCGCCAGAGTAATTACCAGCACACCACTCTCAGAAGCTATTGCTGTCCAGTGTAAATAACTAGGATATATAAATTCTATGTATTGTGCTAGTCATTAACTAGGAGTTAGTACAGTTAACTATGAGTTAAAATAAGTAATGGCTATAAAACCATGCAAAATTTCTGAATATCAATTATATAAAACTTTTATCTTCTTTTTTATATGCTTCCTTATTTAGTCTTTTTCTAATAATGTTTATAGTAGTCCAAATTTTTCACATACTTATCAGATGTATCTTGTAAGCAATTTTTTCTGGAATTATTGAGACACAATGTTGCATAAGGTTAACTTTTCATGAAGGAATTACTGATCTGTTTCAACCTTATGCTACTGTAAGCAACTGTTAATGACATGAATTTTGAAATTCTCAAGGTAAAATTACCCTGAACATGCTGTATGGTTCATAATCTTAGGTATTTAATTAATCAATCATTCGTGTACTTAACTAGGTCCACATCTCTTTTATGAGGAAAAACAATCCTCACTTTATCTGATAGTATATCTTTAACCAAACCTGCCCAAGACTTGGGCTAGCTCTCCTTCTAGACCCCAGTTCTGAACAGGTTCTTTAAAAATTCTCTCCTACCTAGCTTCTTAAGAATCATAAATAGACATACAGATATGGTGTTAAAAGAAAATCTTTTGCAGCAAAGGAGTCTATCCCTTTATCTAAAAGCTACTATAAAAATTTTCTTCACACAAAAAGCAATTTACTAAAAGGATATTATTCAGTCTCCCAAAATAACCTTACAGTGATCAAAAATCATGTAAACAATTCTTGATTTTGTCACAACAATAGTTTTAATGACATTGCTCTATATATTTCTAATTGTCAACATGTGAGATAATGTGTGGTAATAGTATTTGAGATCTTTCTGATAGGTTAATTATTTGCTTTCCTTAAGATATTTGATTTTTCTCTTTATACTAAAACCAATGAAATGGTCACATCTCCATTTCACTTTGGCTTTTAGGAAGCTAAAACTCAAACAGGGTTTATTTAACCAATTCTGTAATCGTTTTTATAGATGTGCTTTCTCTAATCTTTAATATTATGTACTTATCTTTTTTATTGCATTAATGGTATATTTCTATTAGTAATTTTGCTTTTTTTTTTTTGCCTCTGCTCTTATCTTTAGCATTCTCAAAATCTTTGTGGAATAAGATAGTTTATAAATAGGTAAAGTATTATATAAAATTACCCAAAATGTTATTCTCATGTTCTTATGTTTTCTACCAACATAAAGTAAAATAAATCAAGAAATCAAATTAAGTAAAAAGAAAATGCAACAAACATTTGATTACTTGTTTTAGTTCACTAGGATTAGGCCTCCCTATATCTTACTAGCTGAGAAAAATCACACAGATGGATAAAGCAAGAGTAGTAATACAACTAATGACAAACTTTCTTTTTTTCACCCTGGCAAATGTCATTTGAAGAAAAAAAATGAGTAGATGGGCACAAAACAACCACTATATTGAAAATATATATGATTTTACGATAAGGAATAGAGCTCTCTGAAGAATACCACACAGGTTAAAAAAAAAAAATGTGCAAATATCACTTTGTATTCTTGCATTATCTAAACAATAAACTTACTTAGGGAAAATGTATTGGCCTTCACAATTGTAAGGATGTGTTTTGAATTCATATTACAGTTTTTAAGAAGTGACTTTTATC
This sequence comes from Leptonychotes weddellii, assembly GCF_054177405.1. Lineage (NCBI taxonomy): Eukaryota > Metazoa > Chordata > Mammalia > Carnivora > Phocidae > Leptonychotes > Leptonychotes weddellii. The sequence goes on from NC_138369.1 coordinate 173,551,823, forward strand.
ATCTAAGATGTCCTTTGGGAATACTCACGTATTTTTCCAACTGGACAGTTAATGTCATTGATGTTCTTCTCTTGTTTAGCAGAAGGAAGACTTTATTTATGACCTTAACTAATGCTACTCTAGAGTAGAGTAGTTGTACTGTGATATATTGGGGCAGTTTGTCATTTCTATATACAAATATTCCTTTCATATGATAACACCTTCATCAGAATACCAGTTTCAGCCACAGTCGGAAAATGAGAAGCAGCAATTAAAGTTGCTGGGGTGAAGAGAGAATCCAATGTGTGGTATATTAATAGTGCATAAACGCAACACTGAGTAGTGTAACAAATGCATTTGACAATGTAATTTCTTCCCAAAAGACAGTTTTAAAAGATTAATGATTCACCAACATTCATCTTACAGTCAAGATAGAAGGATTTGATTCGCTGTTGCCTGTTTTCTTTATTCTGTTATTTTGTCATGTTTCTCTTGATAAAAATGTCACATTAATTCTCTTTCTACCTTGAATAGCTCATCATCTAAATTCTATTATTTTCTTAAATGAGAGCATTGTAGAATAGCTGCTATTTTGCTGAGTGTTGTCATTTTCATAAAGTGAAATTTTCCTTTGGAAGGATGCTATTTATAAAGTCACTCAGGGTACCTGCAAATCTTTATTTAGTGTTAGTTGAAGTTACCCTGATGGTGCCATGTTTACAAAGGAGGTTTCTAACTGAAGTGACATTTTCTTCAACAAAGATTCAATAACTTACATTGTGTTGGTAAATGGCTTGATTTATTTTACCACTTACATAGTAAAAGCTTTGATTTAGAAAGTGCCTCTTTGCCATATTGTGGTATAGAGGATAGGGAATTTATTGCAGCTCTCTCAATTTATAAAATACACAATGTTTAATTTTAAACAAGCTTCTGTTATTTTCTTGTAACCATGATTACCCTTTGGCAGTTCAATGAGGCACTAGGAAGTCATAACTTACTTATTATCTCACGGCAAAAGAACTGCTTTAGCCAGAGAATATATTTTTTCAGTAACTTCTTTAAAAGTACTTTCATTAAATTAAGGAATATCGCATTATGTTGGCATATCATTCTGAACAAAGGCAAAGTTATTAAATATTAGGAATATAAATTAAAATGCAGTTTATTTCATTCAACCATTTCATAGATATTAATTAAAAGCCTCTTATATGTCAGATACCGTTCTAAGTATTGGAGAAACACTAGATATTCAAAATAACAGTGATTTTATAGCTAGATTATATTTTTGTGGCTTTGTCAAATAAACAAAGAAAATGGCATACAATATGTCAACTTGTGAAAGGACCTCCTAAAAAAAATAAACAAGGAGCTAGAGAGTGACAGTTTTGATGGATCAAGAATGACTTCCAGTTTAGACAGGGAAGTCAGAAGACCCTTCTGAAAGTGAAATTGAAGCAGAAAACTAAAGAATGTAGGGAAATAAAGCACAGATACCAGACAGCAAAGTGTTCCATGCTGGAGGAATATTAAGAGCAATGACCCTGAGCTGGTGTGGGCTTAGCAGGAAGCTAGTATGGCTGGAGCATGTGAGAAAGTGAGGATTTTTAGGAGATCAGTTCAAAGATGTATTGAGTTAGGAGAAACAAAGATCATTCAAACCTTTTAGGTCAGTTAAAGACTTTTTTTAAAAATAATTATTTATTTATTTATTCATTTGAGAGAGAGAGGGAGCACAGAAGGAGAGTGAGAGGGAGAAACAGACTCCCGCTGGGCAGATAGCCCTACGTGGGGCTCCATCCCAAGACTCCGAGATCCTGACCTGAGCCGAAGTCAGATACTCAGCCAAATGAACCACCCAGGGGCCCTAAAGACTGGGTTTTAACCCAAGTGTGGCATGAAGCTGTTGCGATTATTGAGCCCAATTGTGATTTTTTTCTTACTTAAAAATGCCACTATTTGTGCAATTTATCTCAGATTAAATGTATAGTAAACATATTTCAGTGTGTAAGCTATATGTCTCAGTACATTAAAATGTAAATATATTTGAAAAGCTATCAAAAATGTTAAAAAAGCCTTGACAAATGCTAATGAGAAAAATGTTAATACAGTAAAGTAAGTTGAACATAAAAGGCACTCTCAACACATTAAAATGAATAAAAATGAATGAATTAAATGAATAAATTAAATTCACTTTGGAAACAGTGAAAAATAGATTTAATTCTATGGCAATAATACAATCACATTAAAATAACTCAAAATTATTCTAAGAACTTAAATGAAAAAAAGTAAATGAAAAAAGTTAGAAAATAGATTTAAAAAGTATTGTAAATATATAAGACAAGGAAAATGAATCTAAGACAGTTATCCTATGGAAAATTTAAATTCCAGAGATAACAGAGCCTCTATTTGTAACAGAGAATTCTCCTATTCTAGTTATAAACTTAAGAGTAGACATAGAGGAGGAAAGGAAGTCCTATTATAATTTTCAAACATTAAAAATAAGAACTCCCACAAATTTTCAGGCAAAAAAATAAGTCAGGTACAGAAAAAGGAAGAAAATCAGATTGGCCTACAACTTATCTTCATGACTAAATGTTAGTAGACGAGATGTCAACAGAAATCTGAAGAAAAACATAAGCACATGTTATTAGCCAAAATGCTAAGAAATATGATTAGAAGGACACAGCTTAAACCTTGATTTTAGCCTAGTGAGACACAAATAGGACTTCTGATCTCCAGAAGTATAAGATAATCCATTTTCATTGCTTTAAACCTCCCAATTTGTGCTAATTTTTTTAACAGCATTTATAAGAAACTAATACAATTAACTAATATCTCTGTCTTTGGAAGAGAATGAAATCACAGAATTGCTTCTTAGAAAAAAAATACTGTACATTTACTTAATTGGTTCCATCTTAACCAACTCAACACAATTTAATTTTCAACACTTTTTTCTTAATTTTCTTTGAGAAATAACCTCAAAAGACCTAAATGAATTGTTTCTATTCCATCTTGCAGTGAAACTGTAGTGGTCAGCAAGGAGAAGTTGTCCAACACGTGTCACCTTAAATTTACTCTTAAATCCCTTTTCATTTATTCCTGAATCACTATTTTTCTGACTGTTCATTTATTTATTAAACATCATCTTTTTCGTACACATACAATTGTAGTTTTTCTTTCTCTCTCTTTGTTGTCAGAAATGTACCGCTGCTGCCATTTCAGAATTCAAGTTCATGTGCACGCAACATTGATCCTGGTCACAAGTGATGTGTAATATCAGTTAGTGAAACCACACATCAAAACAAAAGGAAACCAGTGAACAAGAATTCTTCTGTGCAAAACCTATAAGTAGCATTAACTTGACTTAAGAGTATTCCAGGAATGGAAAATCATTTAAATTTTTAAAATAAGATTTGGTAATTTTTCTTTACTCCATAAGGTTTAGTGCATCTTAGTGGTTGAAGTTTAGAAAGAGGAAGGGAGCCCAGACTTTTAGTTGGAGCCAACCAACACACTTGGCATTTCAGTCATTAATGTCAAGCCACTGGTGACAGAGTATTCATATTCAGTCTTTCTATTGTTGTTATTACTATTACAATTAGCTGGGAGACGATGGATACAGTAGATTTCAGAGCATAGTCCTCACAGTCTCCAAACCTGTCTTAACATGTATATCAATTTTTTTTTAACGGAAAACTTCTAAAAACCCATTTATATTTACTTATTTTAACTTTCTCTCCCGACATTAATTTGACATTTTCTCCTCATTTTTGGGTTTTTATAAAACTTAATAAAAAAGAAATTATCCAAGCAGATTTCCTTTACTTTTCTTCTTTCTATAACATATGTGAATTTATAGACAAGTAATATTTCTTTCAATGCTTGAGTTATAAAAGCATTTTAATTTCATTTCTGAGGGATTTCAAAATAATAAAATAGTCAATGTCAGAAATATCTGATAAATAAAATGTAAAATTATATATAATGTGTTTTTACTATTTTCTCATTTTTTTAATTCAAACATCTTTATTGATCTTTATTGCATGTCATTCAAATTCTTCACCTTGCTATTTATGTTTCTTCTTCCTATACCTCCTGTCTTTTTTTATCATTTTATTTTTTTTCCCTTAAGAGCCTGTTACGCACAGAGTTTATTTCTAAGCCTATAAATTGCCTTAGACTAATTCTACCACCTCAGAGGGTTTCCCTTAATTAATAACATGTTTTGGTATTCATTGGTTCATCCACTTATTTATTTTGAAGTTTTTATTGAGTAAAACTTCAAAAATTGTAAATATTGTATAGCATATGATATAAAGTGAAAAATAAGCCAGACACACATAGTCTCTCTCTTTAAGAAATTAACACTTGTTCTATAGAGATACAGATGTAATGACTTAATTACAGTTGTAATAAAACAATGAGATTATAGAATAGCGGACTTAACATGTTTTGGGGGTTGGGGCCTTCTGCTTTCAATCAGGAGTGAGAAGCCCCTCTATGTATTCCAGACAGGAAAGGCTTGAATGGAGAGAATTATAGGTTTACTCAGTCATTGTTGGGACAAAAATGAGGACAGCCATCATCCAGGTTTTTAGTCTGCAATACCAAAGTGGTTGTTCGGGTTGTTCTCAAATGTTTGCAAAACTTAAGAAACTTTCAGATCCTCTGGCTTCCATAGTATGCCTTGAGTACTATTTGGCTCACACTAGCCTTTTTGATTTCAAGTGTCCAAGGATCACAGAAACAAATCAGCTTTGAAGTTTTCATCCCTACTATTGTCTTCACTCTGTTCAAGTGCTAGAACAAGAGTATAACTCATTCATTCCTTTTCTACCTGTGTCTCATCCCAGTTCCTCAAAGTGACCACCTCAGGATCATAATGCTATGACACATCCTGGATTAACATGTCCTACTTCTTACTAGCAATGGGATCCTGTGGCCAAGTGACAGGTGAGTATTGCAAACTGAAGATCTGCTCCCTATGCTTCTTCTGCTACAACTGACCTAGTTTAGGAACCTCTGAAAAACATGGAGTGTCAATTCTCTCTGGAAAACATTGTCCCATCAAGTAACTGGTTGAAGTAGAAAGTGTCAATGTTACTTGGGGAGAGAAAGGTGTATGAGAGTATTTATTATCTCATTATTCCCTTGTCTTTCAAAATCATCTATTTTTCTTGTCTCCCACTGGTCTCAACTGCTATCAGCCTGTTTCCTGCTCTTACTTGCATCATGATGTAATAATTTACTTTGCATTACATTTCCTTTCAAGGATCTTCTAAATATCATTTATATTCTTTTATATATTTTTTTGAGAATAAATCCCATATTCTGGAGCAGCAGGTTTATCAACTAATTTGTCAAAATGTAAAATCTTATTACAGACCATGTGCTCAAATAATGATGATACAGTTGCAGGCAACAATAATTAAGTGTAGATTTGTTCATTATCCATGACATCCCAAAGTCAGATCTACTAATGTTATGAATATAAGGTAAACATAAATATATTTCTGGTTGTGATGGATGAAGGTATACCTCTTTCTAATACATATAGGTCAAAACACATATAGGTTATTGCTTACTTTTTAATAAAATGAAGAAGTCAAAAACAGCTTCTCTATTTTTTTATGATTTCAATACAAAATAGTTGTACTCCATGATCTAGAAATATCTTAATAAATAAATATATATGTCTATTGAATAAATTCAATTTTACTCTATAAGGGAAAGATACATCATTTCAAGAAATCTTCATATACTAAGAGCAAATAGCATATTTGTATGAAAATGTTAAATGAAATTATATACATTTTGCTAAATTTTTCTAATCACATACTTGGAATATCACATGAATATGAATGCATCTGCTAACCTTGCTACTGTGTTGGCTTCTATAATTAATGATTTATATGAAAACATATTTTTCACGACAAAAACATGTATTATTTCATATATGTATGGAGCACTTTAAACCTAAAATGAAATTTAATATCATTCCCTGAAATTGTTTCTGATATCTAATATACCTAGGTACAAATTAAACAAAATTAAACAATAAAGTTAAACTAATTTAGGGCTAGAATATCATATAAACCCATAAAAATCAAGACTTCTTAGAAAAAATTAACCAGTATTGTAAAATCCTCTTTTCTCAGCCTATTATCCTAGTTCATACTTGATTCAACACATACTAATCAGAGGTGAGGGAGTGAGAGTTGCATTCTCTTGGAATATCATATAATTCAATCCAATTCCAAGGATGTACATTCTCATAAATAGCATCATTTCATCAGAAGAGACCATTTAGTTTTGCTGTTGTCTGATTTGGCACTTTTTTAGAGGGTACTTTCTCACAAAGAATCTGATCTACTTATTAGAAGATTAGCAAGGGAGTGTATGATGTCTCAAAGGCCGTCAGATATCATTAGAGGCTCCAGCAAGTCATAATTAACTTTGTGTTTAAAAAAAGAGAACAACAGGGTCACCAATAACACATTCTGGGCAGGTGGCCAGGACACTACCATGGGAGTCATGATGTCTAAACATAAATTGAGTAGGCTGGACTTGCAAAGTATACTGATCAGAAGCAAGGCAACTATTAACATGGCAAGGAAAAAGAAATTTCTAATAAAATGAGCAGAAGTCTTGGAAAGACTGGAACATTAGCCTTCAGCTTAATAACTATAGCATATATACTCTCAAATAGAATTGAGCCTATTCAAGAATCAAACCCTACTAAAAGTCAAGAAGCAGTCTGAACTTGAGGGTGGCATAAAATAAGGAGGCAGTGTCCCCTGGGGTCAGCATAAAATTGGCAAAATGGTGAAAGGGACAACAAAAATACAATGAAACTCTTATTCTTTGGGCCAATTTCTTTGAGATTTTGGGGGCCAAATTTTTAAAAATTCCCACCAAACCAAAGGATGTTTTATTTCTACTTCAACTTTTAATAGAAGCAAGCTATATTTTAAGAAGCAACTATACAAAACTCTACATGGAGAGTTTGAAATCCCTTTACCTACTTTTTAACAGGACGACTCTGAGCAGTCTCACGTATAACTCAACAAGCTTTGTTTGCAAGTCTTCAAGCCAGGCCAGATGGAGGCAATTATTACTACATGAAAATCATAGAAAATAAAAATTTGCCCCATCTTTTTTCCCCTTGTTTTTGCATTTTTGTGTCTTGGGGAGAAGGATAAGGGCGTAGTTTTTCCTTTCTCTGTCTTTCCTCTGCACCCCCTTCATCTAATCTTTGTATTTGACTGTTTGTTTACTACTCTACTCCTTCCTGATCTTTCTTCTTGACTAAGTTCATGTTATATTATTATCATGGAGAATTGGGTCCCATTAATGCACACATTTTTTCCCTTTATTTTGGCAAGATGACCATACCAGAGAGCAGCATTGAAAAACAAAGAGACTTATTATTTTGAGAATAATTGTTGTAAGTATTTTGCATATTAGAAAAAAAAAGCCTTGGACTCAGAGGTTGGTATAAAAAATTCAAGGATCATTTGTAGTTTTTCACTGGAGAAAAAAACCTTCTCTAACCAACAGCATCTCTCTCTCTCTTCTTTAAACTTATTTTTTAATGAAGATCTCAACATATACAAAAGTACAACAAATCTGCATGAAGCCCTATGTACCTACCATTCAGCTTCAACAATCCTCCACTCAAGGTTAATATTGTTTCATCCCTACCATCACCCTCTCCTCTTTATTTCATAAATCTGAAATCCCAGATCTCAAATCATACGTTCCATAAATATTTTGGAAGAATATTTTATTTTAGTATCAAGGCAACATATGCTATTTAACCACGGATTACCTATATATTTCCACTATTTTGTAAAATAATTAATTGTAATTGCATGCAAATACACAAATTGATATCCTCCTTAATGAATAAAAGGTAATAAGTCATATAAAATAATCAAGTATATGTACAGGATAAATGAAAGGCCTGCTTGAATAAGGACAGTGATTTCTGTGTAAAGCTGATAGAAGTCTCTTAATCTGCCTTTACTTTTGTCTACTTTTTAATGCTTATAGCAGGAAGCATCACTTAATACATATTAACATTTGGGGCATCATTCAATGAAGGATTTAACTTTATGTGGCAAATTATCCCACATTTTTACTTAACACTGGATCTGTGATTCAAATGGTAGAAAAAATAGAGTTTACAGCCAACTTTACATAAAGTAAATGTAGAAAACTCAAACACATCATTAAAAAGTCAATGTTATTGTGAAGTATTTTCCTCTACTCTAGAAAAGTATAATACAATTGTGTTTATTCTACTTATGACAAATTGTTCACATAAATTTTTATTAGGGGATTCAAAAATGTTTTAGTCCCTGGAACAATAGCTTGAAATCAGAAATTAAAAAAAAAAAAATCAAAGATCCTTATTTGCAAATATAAAACAATTATGAAGAAACCAAATGAATGATATGTCTTGAAATATACTAATAAAAACAGAATGAAGGTAAAGCTAATCAAAGTACAGTAGTTTCACTCAGACATGCTGTAAATGCTCCTGTTTTATCATGTAAAAATTAGAGATTATCAGAGAGCAATAAAGATCTCCATTTTCCTTGTGAAATAATACAGCAGGTAAAGAAATCCATCAAATTACAAGAAAGAAAGAGAAGAAAGACATAAAAACTACATAAAAGCCAGAGAACAATTAACAAAATGGCAATAAGTAAATACCTATCAATAATTAATTTAAATGTAAATGGACTAAATTTTCCATTCAAAAAACAGAATGGCTAAATGGGTTAAAAAATAAGACCCATCCACATGTTGCCTACAAGAGACTACAGAAATGAGGAATGAGGACACACACAGACTGAAAGTGAAAGGATAAAGAAAGATATTACATGTGAATGAGAATGAAAAGAAAGTTGGGGTAGCTATACTCATATCAGACAAAAGAAACTTTAAAAGAAAGACTGTTATAAAAGATAAAGAAAAACACCACATAGTGATAAAGGAATCAATCCAACAAGAAGATATAACATTTATAAATACATATGCATCTAGCATAGGATCATCAAAATATATAAAGCAAATATAAAGAGACCTAAAGGGAGAAACTGGCAACAATACAATAAAAGTTGAGAACTTTAAAACCCACTTATATCACTGGATAGATCATCTAGATAGAAAAAAATCATTAGACCAATAGACTTAATAGATTATAGAACATTCCATCCAAACGCAGCAGAATTCTTCTCAAGTGCACTTGGAACATTCTCCAGGATATATCACATGTTAGACTACAAAACAATCTCAATATATTCAATAAGACTGAAATCATATCAAGCATGTTTTCTAACCACATATTAGAAATCAATTGTAAGAAGAAAACTGGGGAAAATGGGGAGAATAAACAGCATGCTACTGAATAACCAATGGGTCACTGAAGAAATCAAAGGAGAAATAAAAAGAATACCTAGGGACAAATAAAAACAGAAATATGACATACTAAAATCCATGAAATGCAGCAAAAGCATTTCTAAGGAGGAATTTCATAGCAAAACAGGTCAACATTAAGAAAAAAAAATCTCAAACAATCAACTTTAAACCTAAAAGAAATAGAAGAGAACAAAAAACAGAGTTAGTAAAAGGAAGAAATAATAAAGGTAGGAAAAAAATTAGAGACTAAAAAGAAAATAAAAAAGATCAATGGAACTAAGAGTTATTTTTTTAATTTTATTTTATTATGTTATGTTAATCACCATACATTACATCATTAGTTTTTGATGTAGTGTTCCATGATTCATTGTTTGTGTATAATACCCAGTGCTCCATGCAGTACATGCCCTCTTTAATACCCATCACCAGGCTAACCCATCCCCCCACTCGCCCCTCTAGAACCCCCAGTTTGTTTCTTAGAGTCCATAGAGTTTCATGGTTCATCTACCCCTCCGATTTCCCCTCCTTCATTTTTCCCTTCTTACTAACTTTTTTTTTTTTTTAACATATAACATATTATTTGTTTCAGAGGTACAGGTCTGTGATTTACTGTTTCTTTTTTTTTTTTTTTAAGATAACAGCTATAAAATTCTCATGAAAGATTGAGGAAGACACAAAGAAATGGAAAAACGTTCCATGCTCATGGATTGGAAGAACAAATATTGTGAAGATGTCAATGCTACCTAGAGCAACCTACACATTCAGTGTAATCCCTATCAAAATACCATCAACTTTTTTCAAAGAAATGGAACAAATAATCCTAAAATTTTTATGGAATCAGAAAAGACCCCAAATAGCCAGAGGAATGTTGAAAAAGAAAAGCAAAGCTGGTGGCATCACAATTCCAGACTTCAAGCTCTATTACAAAAATGTCATCATCAAGAAAGTAAAGTACTGGCACAAAAACAGACACATAGATCAATGGAACAGAATAAAGAGCCCAGAAATGGGCCCTCAACTCTATGGTCAACTAATCTTCAACAAAGCAGGAAAGATTGTCCAATGGAAAAAAGACAATCTCTTCAACAAATAGTGTTGGGAAAATTGGAGAGCCACATGCATAAGAATGGAACTGGACCATTTCCTTACACCACACAGAAAAATAGACTCAAAATGGTTGAAAGACCTAATGTGAGACCAAGAGTCCATCAAAATCTTAAAGGAGAACACAGGCAGGAACCTCTTCGACCTCAGCCACAACAACTTCTTCCTAGAAACATTGCCAAAGGCAAGGGAAGCAAGGGCAAAAATGGGGATCTATTGGGACTTCATCAAGATAAAAAGCTTTTGGGGGCGCCTGGGTGGCTCAGTCATTAAGAGTCTGCCTTCGGCTCAGGTCATAATCCCAGGGTCCTGGGATCGAGCCCCACATTGGGCTCTCTGCTCAAGTGGGAAGCCTGCTTCTCCCTCTCCCACTCTCCCTGCTTGTGTTCCCTCTCTCTCTGTGTCTCTCTCTGTCAAATAAATAAATAAAATCTTTAAAAAAAAAAAAGTTGAAAATAGAGCTACCATACGACATAGCAATTGCACTACTCAGTATTTACCCCAAAGATACAAATGTAGGGATCCGAAGGGGTACGTGCACCCAGATGTTTATAAAAGCAATGTC
>NC_138369.1:173563002-173575926 GCF_054177405.1 Leptonychotes weddellii
AAACTGAGGGTTCTAGAGGGGAGGGAGGTGGGGGATGGGTATTAAAGAGGGCATGTACTGCATGGAGCACTGGATGTTATACACAAACAATAAATCATGGAACACTACATCAAAAACTAATGATGTAATGTATGGTGATTAACATAACATAATAAAAAAATAAAAAAATAAATAAAAATAATAAAAAAAGTAAAAAGATATACAAAATTAACAAGTCTTTAGCTAGAATCACCAAGAATAAAAGAGAGCTCAAATAAATAAAATCTAAAATGAAAGACAAGTGACAACTGATATGACAGAATTATAATCATAAGAAACTACTATAGAGTTATAAGCCAATAAACAGAACAACCTTGAGAAAATGGATAAATTCCAAAAAATATATGATCTTCTAAGACTGAATCATAAAAAAATAGAAAATTGAAGCAGTAATAAAAAATCTGGGGGTGCCTGGATGGTTCAGTCGTCAAGTGTCTGCCTTCAGCTCAGGTCATGATCCCTGGGATGGAGCCCTGCATCAGGATCCCTGCTCAGCAGGAAGCCTGCTTCTCCCTCTCTCACTCCCCCTGCTTGTGTTCTCTCTCTCACTGTCCTCTCTCTCTCTCTCTGTCAAATAAATAAATAAAATCTTTTAAATAAAAACTAAAAATGTGTTTTAAAAAATCTCCCAATGAACAAAAGTCCAAGACAAGATAATTTCACTCATGAATTCTACCAAACATTCAAGTAAGTTATAATACACATCCTTCTTAAAAAATTCCAAACAATTGAAGAGGAGGAGAACACTTCCAAACTTGTTTATGAGGCCAGCATTACTCTGATATAGAAATCAGGTAAGGAAATCACAAAAACGGTCAACTCCAGACCAATATCCTTGATGAACATAGATGCAAAATTCCTCACAAAATATTGGCCAAATTCAACAATAAATTAAAAAGGATCACACACCATGAATCAGTGGGATTTATTTCAGGGATGAAAGGAAGTTTCAGTCAATGTGATACACCACACTAACAAAATAAAAAATAAAAATGATATGATTATCTCAATGGATCCAAAAAAAATAATTTGATAAAATTCAACATTTGCTTATGATAAAAACTTACAACAAAGTGGGTATAGAGAAAACATACTTCAACACAATAAAGGCCATTTATTACAAACCCACTGCTGACATCATACTCAGTGATGAATAGCTGAACCATTTTCCCTTACGACCAGGACCAAAGATATTCATGCTTTTATTCAACATAGAATTGGAAGCCCTAGCCATAGTAGTAAGGCAAGAAAAGGAAATAAAAGTCATCCAAAATGGTAAGGAAGAAACAAAGCTGTCACTATTTGCAGATGACATTATGCTATATTGAGAAATCCTGAAGTCTCCACCTAAAAACTGTTAGAACTAATAAATTCAGTAAAATTGCAGGATATAAAAATCAATACACAGAATTCTGTGATATTTGCACACTAATATGAGCTATCAGAAAGAAAAATTAACAAAACAATATTAGTTATAATTGCATCAAAAAGAATAAAATACATAGGAATAAATTTAATCAAGGATTTGAAAAACCTATACACTAAAAACTATAAGAAACCAATATAAGAAATTGAAAAAAAAACAAATAAATGGAAAGATATTCCATGCTCATGAATTGGAAGAATTGATATTGTTAAAATGTCCATATTATCCAAGGCAATTTACAGATTCAATGCAATCACTATCAAAATTTCAATGGCATTTTTTTTTAAAGAAGTAGAGCAAATAACTCTAAAATTGGGTGGAACCACAGAAGATCCCAGGTAGCCAAAACAATGCTGAGAGAGAGGAACAGAGCTGGAAGTATAATGCTCCCAGATTTCAAACTATATTACAAAGCTATAATAATCAAAACAGGGATACCTTGGTGGCTCAGTCCATTAAGAATCTGCCTTCAGCTCAGATCATGATCTCAGGATCCTGGGATCGAGTCCTGTGTCGGGCTCCCTGCTCAGAGGGGAGCCTGCTTCTCCCTCTCACTCTGCCTCTCCCCTCCATTTGTTCTCTCTCTCAAATAAATTTACAAAATCTAAAAAAAAAATAATAATAATCTGTACCTCTTAAACAAATAATACATTATATGTTAAAGAAAAGAAGAAGATAGTAGGAAGGGTAAAATGAAGGGGGGGAGTCAGAGGGGGAGACGAACCATGAGAGACAATGGACTCTGAGAAACAAACTGAGGGTTCTAGAGGGGAGGGGGTTGGGGGGACGGGTTAGCTTGGTGATGGGTATTAAAGAGGGCACGTATTGCATGGAGCACTGGGTGTTCTACGCAAATGAATCATGGAACACTACATCAAAAACTAATGATGTAATGTATGGTGATTAACTAACAATAAAATTTTTTAAAAATCAAGAAAGTATGGTATTAGCATAGAAACAGACACACAGATCAATGGAACAGAATTGAGAGCCAGAAATAAACCCACACATATATAGACAACTAATTAATGACAAAGAAGCCAAGAACACACAATAGAGAAATGTCAGTCTCTTCAATAAATGATGCTGGGAGGGATGGCTGGGTGGCTTGGTCCATTGATCATCTGCCTTTGGCTCAGGTCATGATCCCAGGGTCCTGGGATCGAGTCCCACATTGGGCTCCTTGCTCAGTGGGGAGCCTGCTCCTCCCTCTGCCTGCTGCTCTCCTCTGCTTGTGCTCTCTCTGTCTCTCTCTCTGACAAATAAATAAATAAAATCTTTAAAAAAATAAATAAATGATGCTGGAAAAACTGGAATGCTACATGCAAAAGAATGAAACTATACCACTATCTTACAACATACATAACAATACCTCAAAATGCATTAAATACTTGAATGTAAGTCCTGAAACCATAAATTCCAGAAGAAAATATAGGCAGTTAAGTTCCTGGACATAGGTCTTAGTGGTGTGTTTGTGGATTTGATGTCAAAGGCAAGGGAAACAAAAGCAAAAATAAAAAAAATGAGCTACATCAAACTAAAAAAAGCTTCTTCACAGCAAAGGAAACCATTATCAAAATGAAAAGGCAACCTACTCAATGAGAGAATATATTTGCAAATTATATATCTGATAAGGGGTTAATATCCAAAATATATAAAGAACTCATACAACTCAACAACAACAAAAAACAAACCACTCAATTATAAAATGGAGAGAGATTCTGACCAATTTTCCAAAGAAGACATACAGATGGCCAATAGGCCCATGAAAAGATGATTATTAGGTAAATTCAAATAAAAGCCACAATGAGATATTATCTACTACCTGTTAGAATGGCCAGTAGCAAAGAGACAAGAAATAATAGGCTTTGGAAAGGATGTGTAGAAAAAGGAACTTTTTTTCACAGTTGGTGGAAATGTAAATTGGTACAGCTACTATGGAAAATGGTATAGAGGTTCCTCAAAAATTAAGAATAGATCTTTTATACAATCCAGTTATTCAACCCTGGGTATGTATGTGAAGAATACAAAACACTAATTTGAAAAGATATATGCACCCCATGTTCATTTGAGCATTATTTATAATAACCATGATACAGCAACAATGTCAGTGTCCATCAATAGATGAGGGCATAACTAGGATACGGTCCGTGCCGACACACACGTGCATGCGTGTGCACACACACACGCACACTGGAATATTACTCAACCCTAAAGCAGAATGAAATATTGCTATTTGTGACAACATGGTTAAAACTTGAGGATATTATGCTGGTAAAATAAGTGAGATAGAGAAAGACAAATACTGCATGACTTCACTTATATGTGGATTCTAACAAAACAAACAAGAAAACAATTAAAACAATAAAAACTCACAGACACAGAGAACAGGTTGATGGTTATCAGAGGGGAAGGGGTTTGGGGTTTGGGGGATGGATTAAATGAGGGAAGGGGATCAATTGTATGGTGACAGATGGTAACTAGACTTTTGCTGATGATCGCTTTGTAGTGTATACAGATGTTGAATTATAATAGTTGTACACCTGAAATTTATATCATGTCATATACTAATTTCACCTTAATTAAAAAAAAATTGAGCCAATGTCATTAGGAAAAATACATAATGCTAATAAAACAAAGATAAAAATAATTTTAAGATTATATTTTGCATTGTTTTAATACTGAGCATGTTGTATTAACAGTTCCTAAGTTATTTTATTATATACATACATACATACATACTAACATATTCAAATCATTAAAGAAAAAAATGGGATGTCTTCTCTACCAGATCTTATTATATTGATGGTGCAGTTTTCAGGTTTTCTAATCTTCTCTGAAGTTACTGGACCTACAAGCCTGGAGGATGCAGAAAGAACGTGTGCCAAGACAAAGAACCCCAATGACAGTAGAAACCCAAAGGATACTCAGGGAGTTAACTATCTGGCAGAAGATATACATTAGCAATGAATTCTGTATTTGTTTTCATCTTCTCTTATTCTTAGAGAGATTAAAGACTACTTTTCATTAGTGACATTTTATACCAAAAAGTAAAGAATTGCTTGGCTCTTTATATGGTAACTCATTCTTAAAATGTCTTTCAGAGGATACTATATTTTTTCTTTTGCTTTATTTTATTTTCATCAAGTGTGTTGGGCGCAAATTACAAAAGGTAAAAAATAAAGGAAATCAGAGGCAGCGTTCTAGATGACACATTATGAAATCTTGACATTTAACTGCAAGGTAATATCTTAAATTGAATCCCACCTCTTAAAAAAAAAATAGGGGCGCCTGGGTGGCTCAGCCAGTTAAGCGTCTGCCTTCGGCTCAGGTCATGATCCCAGGGTCCTGGGATCGAGCCCTGCTTCGGGCTCCCTGCTCCTCGGGAAGCCTGCTTCTCCCTCTCCCACTCCCCCTGCTCGTGTTCCCTCTCTCGCTGTGTCTCTCTCTGTCAAATAAAAAATAAAATCTTAAAAAAAAAAATAGAACAGAGAACAAACAACAATGACAACAAAACTATATTAAAATGATAATACTGGATAATTGGAGAAATTTGGACATGAGTATTTCATCAGATAAGAGTTCTGCAATATCTTTAACATTTTGTGCATGATAACTTTGTTGCAATTATGTAGGAGAATTTATTTCCCCTCTGAGGAGAAACATGTTAAATATTTAGGGTTAAAATTTAAAGGTGTTTACAGCTTATATTTAAATGGTTAGCAAAATAAAACAAAATATATGTATATATGAAAGAGAGAAAGCAGAAAAATGTGGCAAATATTCTTGTAACTGTTCTGTAAATTTAATATTCTTAAAATAAAATTTAGGAAAAAATAAAACAGGGTATACCTGGCAACTTGATGCATTGATTTAATATTATTAATAATTAATTAACATAACATTAATTATTCATTTCCATGCATTCATTCAATCTAATACCTGATGCATCAATAAGAAAGAGAAACATATTGTTACATGTAAACAAACACACACAGATACATACACACAAACATGCAAAGGGATGAATTTCACACAAATCAGCTTGAGCAAAAAAAAAACACACACTAAATAGTACAGACTATATGATTTCAATTATACACATTTCTAAAAGAGACACAAATATTGTTCAGAGTAATCAGTTTAGTGGTAACTTTAGGATATAAATATTGGTAAAAATAAATAAAATATATACCTATTTATGGAATTGAAGAATATTCCTTTGTCATTAAAAGTATGTTGCTAGTAAAAGTTAGTAATAGGGATTTTAACCAAGAACTATAGTGGGAATATGCAGAAATAATACAAAGAGAAATACATAAAATGATCTTATACAGAGACCTCAATATTCACGAGCATGTGAAAGAAATATCAAATAATTCAATATGGGATTTGGGAGGAAAAAATGTCAAATATGGACAAGATGCCAGCAGAACAGAGATATTTAAAGAGAGAAACAGAGTTCATAAAGCTACATTTCTAAAACTTATCAGACTCATGCATCTTCTCTCTAGTATTATTTTCTACTTTATCTCTGCCCTCAACAATTTAAGTGTCATAAAATATTTCCTAGGGAGCGTCTATTTTTTACATACTTAGATATCACTTCATTGCTCTTTGAATGTCTGTTTATGCTTTTTCAGGGGATAGTTAAGGGGATTATGTAGGGACAGACAAGAGAATGTTCATGAATGCCTTAAAGTGATTTATAAATATGAAATGCTAAGAAACTGCAATCCTGCTAGGCTATTACATGATTTTATTTTATAAAAGTTGAAAAAATGGTGACACTCAAAAATATTCTGAGAAAATTAATTAACTCAAGGTTAAATGCCACAATGGGATTGCTTTGTCTATGCACCCTATATACACACTTTTATAAGAGGTAGGATTTTGAGGCATTATTTGGTATATAAAATAATACTTCTGCTTAATATCATGTGGTACTTTTCTTTGATTAAACACTTCCTACACTTTTGATGAAGAACATAGGGAACCTCTATTACTTAGGTGTCTTTCATTTGTCCTGTACAGGAGGCTTATTCCTGCTAGGAAGATTAGCTGTGCATGGTTTGGTTCACTTCCATAGTGGGAGCCATAAATCCATCAAAACATAAAAGAGACGGATGGCCTCCTAATTAAAGCTTGAATTTATGGTAGAGACAGTCTTCTCAGGGAAATTCTTCGTGAAGCAATAGAGTAAGAAATGCTTATTTTTATCTATTAAAAGGTTGTTACGTTTATTTTGAAAGCATAAAATGAAGATATAAGGAACATGCATGTAGTTACTATATGAACTCTATTACAAGCTGGTAACAAAGATATGATATTTGGTACGGAGAAGTGGGTCGTTAAAGAACTGTAAGAATTGCTGTTTATAAAAATGTTGGTGCAAAGGTCATCCAAATGATAAATGGGGGAGTGTTACCACTGACAGAACATTGATGCCAATTTAGATGTGAGTGGAAGCACTGGTACTGCGAGAGGCTTTCAGAGCTCAGCAAGGCTCCTTTTCAAAAAATAAAATATTGATTTGTATTAAACAGAGATGAGGTAGGATATCCATAGTGATATTTTCCCCTTTTTTTCCCTCAGGAATAGTCTCAATGATGTGGATGGAGCTAGAGAGGATTGTGCTAAGAGAAATAAGTCAGTCAGAGAAAGACATATACCATATGATTTCACTCATATATGGAATTTAGGAAAAAAAAAAAACAGATGAACTTGGGGAGTGGGGAGAAAAGAAGGAGGCAAACCATCTAAGAGACTCTTAATTATAGAGAACCAACTGAGGGTTGCTGGAGGGGAGGTGGGTGAAGGGATGGGGTAAATGGGTGATGGGGGTTAAGGAGGGCACATTTTATGTTGAGCACTGGGTGTTGTATGGAAGTGATGAATCACTAAATTCTATTCCTGAAACTAATACTACACTGTATGTTAACTAACTAGAATATAAATGAAAGCTTGAAACTAGAAAAAAAAATAGTCTCAGACTCATTTCAATTTCCCTTCCTTTCTAAAAAAAAAAAAACTTTATTTTATTTATTTTTATTGAAGTATAATTGATACTCAATATCCCATCAGTTTCAGGTGTACATCGTAGTGATTCCTAATTTTTATACTTTATGAAATGATCCCCATGATCATTCTAGTTACCATCTGTCACCATAGAGAGTTATAATATTATTGACTGTATTCCTTATGCTATACATTACATCCTCCCACTTATTTGTTTTATAAATGGAATTTCACTCTTCCCGGATGTATAATATGACACTCAACAAAATAATACTTAAAAATGGAAAGTAAGAAAATAAATTCTTGTATAACTGGCAGTTGGCTGTAACATCCTGCAGCCAAGATTAAATACCAGTTCAACAGATGTGTGTTTAAAGGAAACTGCACTGTGTGAGGTATCACAGAATAAAAACCTTAGAAATAGACATATGTTATTTGAGCTCCAAAGAAAGTGAAAAAATATCCACAGCTATAGATATTTTAAAAAGCCAATTTGTACTCTCTTACCAATCTATTTGTGATGACTACCATCAAAGGCCCTCCATATTCTCCCATAAAACATTTTTTTAAGATGTAAACAGAGAAAGAAAGAAAATGGGTTAAAATCGGCATCATAGGCAATTATTAAACTTACTCTCCAAGGTTAACTATTTAACTTTTAATATTCTGGAAAGCATAACTTGAGTTAATCTAAACTAATCCAGTACAAAGTACCAAAATGCAGTGTCCTTAAAATATGCATTTCTTAAATTATCAGAATAGGCAAGAACATAAGTAACTAAAATCATTGAAGGGGAATTTTCCAGGATGCCTATTTACAGAGCTTCTGCTGTGTTATTCTTTCATTTAAAATATTTTTTCATAACACAATATTTCTAGTTAATTGTTACTAATATATTATTCAATTTGCAAAAAATGAAATGTTTATACAAATTTTAGTCATCTATATTTGTAAATTTCTGTTTATTTTGAAAAAATCTGTGTTAAATTCTTTTTTTAATAATACATTTTAACATTTTTGAAACTAATTCTATAAAAGTTGTTCATTATAGCAACTTTAAAATAAGTATCAACTTATTTGGCAAGAGAATATAGTAACAAGATTAAAAGAAAACAATGTGTTTCTATGTGACTTCAGGACAATTTGGTCATCAGATTGTATTCCTTAAATTTATACAATTTTTGGTTGTCAATGATACCTCAGCAAAGCTGGGAAGATAAAAAAGAGAAGAATATGAGGGCTCGCTCTCTCCCTCTCTTTCTCTTCCTCTCTCTCTGCTCTCCACCATGTGGGATGCAGGGAGAAGACCAACTGCAAACCAGAAAAGTCCCACCAGATACCTGATCAGCCGGCACCACCATGATCTTGGACTTCCCAGCATTTCAGAACTGTTAGGAATAAATGTTGTTTGAGGAAAAAAAAAATAACACATCAAAAACAAAAACAAAACAAAACAAGACAAAAAACAGCAACAACAAAAAACAAAAAAAAACACCCCAAAAAACAAAAAGAAGAATAAATGCTATCACTAGGTGTGGACAAAAGTACTACAAAAGATTGGGAAGGGTGGTTGTCAGGGACTGGGGGGACCAGGAATGGGCAATTATCATTAATGGATGTGGAGTGTCAGTTTTGGAAGATGAAAGGAGTTCTGGAGATGAATGGTGGTGATAGTTACACACAATGTGAATGCAATTAATACTGTTGATGTACACTTAAAATAGTTAAATTGGTAAATTTTATATATATTTTACTACAATTGAAAAAAGAAAAGAAAAAAAATATGAGTTCATCCAAGACATACTTTGTTTGTTTCTTTTTTTGTTTTTCTTGTTGTTGTTGTTACCATGTAAAAATAAATCAGGTTGCCTACTTTCATTTTTCATTCATTAAATGATAAATTGACTAATCTGAAAATATCAGTGTCACTGTTGAATAAATATAATGTGAGGTTCAATTAAAAATGGTCTGAATCTCAGATACCCATTTGAATTAGTTATCTGTTCATTCCTGTGTTTGATGGTTCATAATTTATGGTGACTTCTGTTAATTAAAGGACATAGTACCCTACATAAAACATCTTTTACATTTTGTTGTGCTCTCAGCTTTAAAGGAAAAACATATTTTTGAACAAAGCCAGTTGTTTATCTCATGTCTGAGAAAGGCTATGCAACTTAATTGTTCCCATGAGAGACCACTGATTATTTGAGAGAGATGCCTATGTTCAAATGCTTTAAAAGTGAAGGTACATCTGTCAAGTTTAACACATATTTTTAAAAAGAATAGAAATCGTATAAATTAAAAAGATCAATTTCTGTTAGTGGCACTGGTTTAATTACTGTGAATCTGGCCAGTACAGCTTATTGACAGTTACAATATAGAGACAAGTGAATCCTTTGAATGTCTATTATTTCTAAAACTGAACTTTTGAATTTTCATTTTCATAATCTGAATGTAAGACATGACCCGGAAATATTTTGTAATTTAGAGACATAATTTATTTGTCAAATATAACCTTTACATATTTTATGCTTGATAACATTAACAGCTCTCATGATAATCACATTTAGTGTAATTGATTCACATTTGCTTTGAAAGTGTTGTTAATATTAACTAGCATTGATTAGAGATATGTATGTATGTCTGTGGTCTGTATGTATGGGTATGTTGGGGGGCATCCCTGTCCATAGAAGTTAATTTACCATAATTCTTGATCAAAACACACTCATCATATGTCTACGCATAATCTGCTTTATTGTTAGTTATTTTAAGGATGCAATAAGAACCTATAAAACCACTCACACCCACACCAACACCCACAAGCTAAGGCCTTGGGGTGGGGTAAATTTATACACATGTCTCCATTCTATTCCCTGCATCCTCATCCCATCCTAACTTTGATAAGATCATTTTCTGAAAGGTGATACTAATAATCTTACTTTTTAAAAATGAAATTTATAGCATCCACACATATACTAACAATGTAAATTTTTCCCTTTTGAATTATTTTAGCTTTTTTTTTTCTATTTTTTTTTAATTCTTATGTTAATCCCCATACATTACATCATTAGTTTTAGATGAAGTGTTCCATGATTCATTGTTTGTGTTGAATTATTTTAGCTTTTTAAATGAGATGATCATATATACAACAATGTAGCTTTAAAATTATTTTTCTATAAATTATTCATCTTAACTATATGATACAGCATGACAATAATATACCATATTTTTATCTTTTTTTTTACTTTCTTTTTTAATTTAGTTTAATTTTATTATGTTATGTTAGTCACCATACATCATTAGTTTTTGATGTAGTGATCCATGATTTATTGTTTTTATATAACACCCAGTGCTCCATGCAGTACGTGCCCTCCTTAATACCCATCACCGGGCTAACCCATTCCCCCACGCCACCCCCCAAAACCCTCAGTTTGTTTCTGGAAGTCCATAGTCTCACATGGTTTGTCTCCCTGTCCTATTTCCCCCTCTTCATTTTTCCCTTCCTTCTCTTAATATCCTCCATGCTATTCCTTATGTTCCACAAATAAGTGAAACCATATGATCATTGACTTTCTCTGCTTGACTTATTTCACTTAGCATAATCTCCTCCAGTCTCATCCAATTTAAACATCCACTGTCTTATTTATAAGTATATGTTTTATTCAGGCTTTACCTATTTTAAAAATTGCTCCCTTGAACTTTCTTATATGTTTCTTGTTAAACTTGAAAATAAATTTCTTTTAGAGACAGGCTTAAGATAGTCTTTAGAGATACGCAGTATGTGATTCTATTTTAGAAATTATTGCCAATCTGTTTCTACAAACAATTTATAAAATAGGTCACTAGATGATAGATGATAGATGATAGATAGATAGGTGATAGAAAAAAGAGTGATCATATAATTTATTTTTGAAATAGACACTTTTGTGAATGGAAGGGTCTCTGTTATTAATTAGATTATTAGTAACAATAATTATTATTAGTGTTCCACTCCAACAGGTGTAAACTTGGAATGTCCTAAAAACAAATAATAAAACTCACAGCAAAACATGTAAGCAACAATGACAAAAATAATAGAACCCCAGGAAAACATATAAGCAACAATGATAAAAACAAATAAATATAAAACCCACAGCAAAACATATAAGCAACAATGGCTCTGTTATTAATTAGATTATTAGCAACAATAATAATTATTATTAGTGTTCCACTCCAAGAGGTATAAACTTGGGATGTCCTAAAAAAGAAACAAATAATAAAACCCACAGCAAAACATATAAGCAACAATGACAAAAACTGCAATTAAGTTAATTTTGGACTTGCCCCACCATGTTTGTGTAATGTCCTCAAACATAAGCTTTATATCATTTAAGTGTTTTTTATAATGATTTTTTTTAAAGATTTTATTTATTTATTTGACAGAGAAAGACGCAGCGAGAGAGGGAACACAAACGGGGAGTGGGAGAGGGAGAAGCAGACTCCCCGCCGAGCAGGGAGCCCGATGCGGGACTCGATTCCGGGACTCCAGGATCATGACCTGAGCGGAAGGCAGTCGCTTAAGCAACTGAGCCACCCAGGCGCCCGTGTTTTTAAGGTTTTAAGATAACAATAACTCAAATTTCAAGCAAGGATATTCAGATTATTATATGAATGCATCATCACCAGATCTTTAAATCTTTATTCATTCATGTATTTAACATGATGATAAAAATTAACTACTAGTTTGATCATTTTTTACCACTTGTTGTTGTAAACAATAATTCTAATGGAATTCCAGAAGAGTATTCAATATAGGGAAAATACATGAAAATATAAATGAAACATTTCATTAAAATTCATGCCTATATTGGTATGATAAGATCTCAATATAATCAATTGGAACAAAATTTTTCTTTTGAATCATTTCTGAATACTTAGAGGGTAAAATTCTTATCTGAACTGAAATGTTAGCACCACCCTTAACACCAGTGGTGTTAATACAGTTGTCTTTTATGTTTCCTCCTATAGACCACTTAGAATTCTTACTTTTTATTTATTTTTTAATTTTTTTATTAACATACAATGTATTATTTGTTTCAGGGGTACAGGTCTGTGATCCATCAGTCTTGCACAATTCACAGCGCTCACCATAGCACATGCCCTCCCCAATGTCCATCATCCAGCCACCCCACCCCACCCACCCCCCCCTCCACTCCAGCACCATCAGTTTGTTTCCTGAGATTAAGAGTCTCTTATGGTTTGTTTCCCTCTCCGGTTCTTTTAATTCTTGGTGTTAAATTTTCAGAAGCATGTCCTTGGGCAAAAGAGATTTGTATTAATTCACAGCCACTGTCGCAAGTAATTTAGTGATGATGTCAGTGTACTTCCAGTTGCTCTTTGCCAAATAACCAAAAAAGTCATACCAATAATAAACTATAAAAAGGCAATAAAATTATTAGTT
>NC_138369.1:173576426-173583614 GCF_054177405.1 Leptonychotes weddellii
CAGCATCTCTCAGGAATCCATATCCTACTAGACCAGAGTAATTTTAACCCAAATTTAAGAATTAAGATTCCTCACACCTTGTAGAACTACTCAAGCCTGCAAGCCCATGGGAAGACTAACTTCTTTCCCATTCAGTCTTATCCTTAGGATATGGTTTCCTACAGTCCCAGATTTGTGTTTCATATGTAAGTGTGCGTGTGTGGTGACTCACAGTCTCCATCCAGGAGTGCACTGGGCTTTGACTTCTGTCCCTCTTAAGTAACTAAGCTGGCTAACTTTCAGCTATTTTACAACTCTATTTTTTCCTTTCAGTAACTACCCTGAGGACGATATTGATTTTTAATGCTAGTCATTTTTCTGGGCTATCATATTTTCCTAAATTTTTGGTTGGCATATATTTCCTTCGTGATCTTTTAAAATTGCAAACATGATTCTCATGCTCATTTATCAGACACATCACTCTACTCTTTTTAGGGAAAGAACTTAAACACCATAACAATCAAACGTAACGAAGAACATATAAGCACCATCACACACTAGCACCTGTAGCTGCTTATACTTTAATCTTAACTCCCACCATTACACAACCTTAAAGTCTACATGGTTACATAAAACTAGTGGAATTTTCCTAAATGGATTCTACCTTTTCTCATTTTAATGTGCTCATGTACTTCTTCCTACCTTGTTTTACCATTTCTCTATCTTTGCTTATTAACTTCTAATAATTTACAACAGGTTGTATAAGTATTTCATTAGCCTTGTCTATTTATATTTGGAATTTAAATTATTTTCTTATTATTTTATATGAAATTTTAAATGATATTACATATTTAAAATATGTAGCAAATATTTTTTATCACTTGTATTTTGCAGATATCTTCATTTTTCATTAAAGACATTGTGGTTAATTTCATTAAATCAAATTTTAGAATGTTATCATTTTGATTTCTAACTTACAAATTTGACACAGGAAGCATAGAAAATATTTTGACATATACTTATGATTTTCTAGTGATCTGAAAATGTTGTATTTGTTTTCTTTAAGTATGGTTTTCAGTGCACTTACACATTATATAAAATTCATTTCTAAATGAGTGGTATGAAATGTACATTTTTCAATTTTTTTTCTCCAATGGTCAACTGATACACTACACTAATGTTTTCATTACTCTTGCCTTTATAATTCTTCCACATCACATATTTTTCACAATATATTTTAACTTTAAATTTAAAAATGTTTCTTTGATCTTATACTTATTGTCATAAATAGAAATATCTAGAGAGCAGGCACTTAAAAGTAACATTATATATTCATTTACGGTTTTACTGTTTTAAAAAGATTTCACACTATCGTTCCACGTATTTCTACCAACAATATAATATCCTATTCACTTATGATCCCAAATTAAGATTCAGCACATTAGTTGGCCTGCTTCAAATCTGATATTTTATAAGTTTTGTACCAGGAGTCAAGAATCATGGCCTTTAGTGGAGTCTAATTCACAACTCTTTCCACTTTTCCTGCTATCTGTATAACAAGAGACTTGCGAATAAATTGATTTGATTAAAAATTATATAGAATACTTTATTTCCACTAACTGCATATGGATATAATAAATAGCAAAATCCTTAAATTTTAATTTCCCTCTATCTCATTCAATGTGATTTCAGTGTGAAGCCCTTATTCATTTGAATGCTATACTTTGGTTTTTATTAGTTTGGAATATCATAACTAGAATGTGACTTTTATTCCACAAAAGGAAAATGAGTACATAAATGTCCAAACATCATGTGGTTAATAATGGTGAATTTAAAAATAATTACTGACCTATTTTGATAAGGTTGAGTTATTGTTATCGAGCGGAAAGAATAACATTCAATAGAGCAAGCTTTTCCAAATTGCCCTAATTATAGTAAAACTTTAATTTGGTCTAACTACATTATTTATATTATTTTATAAGTTTTCCTTTTTTGTAAAAATGTTCACTTTGGTTTTTTGTATCCTCCATTCTTTTGAAAGTAATCTTACTTTTGTTGGTATTTTGATTTCACATAAATAATTAAGTGTTGTTAGAAACAAATAACTAATAAATATGTTTATGTTTTCCTAGTAAATGCTATGTACTTAAATTTGTAAAGATCTTGGTAAAGTCAAAAATTAATTTTACTATTTTTGATGATAGATGTTCAAGTGTGAATCATAACACTTGTGAGAACATTGTATGTTACACAAAATTTAAATTATTTCAAAAGACAAAAATATAAAGTTAAGACTGTCTTATAATATCCAAATGTAACATTTAAATGTTATTCTTCATCGTTTGGACACATACTCATTTGGAATATAAAAGGACCTTAAGATGTAGGTAGCACTGACAGTATTCTTTTCTAGTTGCATGAGACCATTTTTCCTCTTTGCTTTCAGTTCATTAGTTACTGCTTTCACAAGAGTGAGAATTGCACTTAAGGAATTTAAAAGGATCTCTTATGATTACCTAATCAAACTCTCAGAGAAAGGACCTTACAACACTTCTGTGATGTTAGCTTCTTTCTTAAGGAAGGAAATGTATTAGTTCATTCCATTTAGAAAGACACTTGCTGCTAGAGTACTTTTCTCCATAGTTAATTTCCATCCATTCTCTGTTGTAATAGCCTTTCCACATCTCAGCGCGCTAGTGGAACTGGAAAATAGCTGATTAAGATGATGCGACCCTTTTAGTAACTTTGCATATATAAGGAAAGTTGCCATGATACGCATAGCATTCTTCCTTGTAGACTTAATGGTACTAATGTTTTTCTCTACTAGAACCTTTTAAATCATACTGCTCATCTAGTGGTGTGTTCTTCAACGCATCTGGAAATTGTGATAAAGAAATGCTCTGGGAGTTTTAAAATAGGGTTTTAAGCCAAACCTTTGCACCTGGAAGCAGTATAGCATGAAAGCTACAAACCACACTCCTTCAATCTTTAGCAGTGCCCAGGAATTCTGTCAGAATGAAATTACAGGTTAGAAATACAGTTCAAAATCAGGCAGCGCTTATGGTGGTCTGAATCAGAGGCAGAAATTTCCTGTAGGCCTCAAACATATTTTGTGGTTGCATTTGAAATGTCTCCACCTAGATGGGGTTAAATCTAGCAAGGTCGCAACCTGAGAATCAATGATCAGTTTAGTGAGGTCTGTTTAGTACTGCTCACCGTGCTTGACCCCTAAGCCTCATTCCGTGTGGGCCACCCCTTCCTCTTCCCATCAGCTCTCAGCTCTTTCAGGTGGACTTGACCTCTTCCGTCACTAGACTTGCAGTTTTCATCTGTTTTTTCCATTCTTTATGCTACTCAGATCTTGATGTTTATTTACCAATATATGGCAGAAAATAATAGATGTGGAAAGATGCAAAACACCTAAATACAGAAACAGTTACATGTTCAAAACTAATCAGAAATGGCATGAAATAAAGAAATTGGTGACTAGATGCCAGGGGCTCAGAATCGCTGACATGAGGCCAAGATTAATTATCAACAGCAGTTTCACCAAAACTAGAAAGCCATACCATTGACATTCTCTTCTCCCTGCATTATTTTTTATTATATTTGTTATTATAGTTATTTATCCTTCGTATTTGAGAAATCACATAAGAACTAACGTTGTGACATTATTGGTACTTTAGAATGCACTGGTTCTTTTCTTAACTTATCACCATGACTCCTCTGAGCAATGCTAACCTGTTGCCACTTAATACGTTAATCTGAACTCATGTATTCAAGAAGCAGGGACCATACATACAAGTACCAGAGACAAAAGCAAAGCAAGTGTGTCAACCATTACACAAGCAAGTCAGATGAAGAAATTGGACACCAGTAAAAAAAGACCTTTAAACTGAATAAATTTTTTTCTCAAAAAAAAAAATACTCTTCACTTCCTTCCCAAAATCTGTGGGTAAAAATTAGTAAGCTGAAGTAAGATCACAACAGATGGCACCCTGAGGAACCAAGCGTGGGGTCTAAAGGCAATAATTAATACTCAATTTTTCTACTTGATAGTGTTTTATCTCCTATCCTAGCTTTTCCATAATTATATAAAATGATTTTTAGATTTTAATCAAAAATAAAACCTTGTGCATAATTATTTATTTAATTTTTATATTTATTCATTAATTTTTAATTCTAATTAGTTTTTATTATGTTATGTTAGTCACCATACAGTACATCATTAGTTTTTGATGTAGTGTTCCATGATTCATTGTTTGTGTATAACACTCAGTGCTCCATGCAGTATGTGCCCTCCTTAATACCCATCACCGGGCTAACCCATCCCCCCATCCCTCTCCCCTTTAAAACCCTCAATTTGTTTCTCAGAGTCCATTGTCTCTCATGGCTCCTCTGTCTCTCTGATTTCCCCCGCTTCATTTTTCCCTTCCTTCTCCTAATGTCCTCCAAGCTATTCCTTATGTTCCACAAATAAATGATATCACATGGTAATTGTCTTTCTCTGTTTGACTTATTTCACTTAGCATAATCTCCTCCAGTTCATCCATGTTGATGCAAATGGTGGGTATTCATCCCTTCTGATGGCTGAGTAATATTCCATTGTATATATGGACCACATCTTCTTTATCCATTCATCTGTTGAGGGGCATCTTGGCTCCTTCCACAGTTTGGTTATTGTGGACATTGCTGCTATGAATATTGGGGTGCATATGGCCCTTCTTTTTACTACATCTGTATCTTTGGGGTAAATACCCAGTAGTGCAATTGCCGGGTCATAGGGTAGCTCTATTTTTAAATTTTTGGGGAAATTCTGCACTGTTTTCCAAAGTGGCTGTACCAACTTGCATTCCCACCAATAGTGTAAGAGGGTTCCCCTTTCTCCACAACCTCTCCAACATTTGTTGTTTCTTTCCCTGTCCATTTTTCCCATTCTAACTGGTGTAAGGTGGCATCTTACTGTGGTTTTGATTGGAATTTCCCTGATGGCTAATGATGTTGAACATTTTTTCATGTGTCTGGTAGCCATTTGTATGTCTTCTTTGAAGAAGTATCTGTTCATGTCTCTGCTCATTTTTTGACTTGATTATTTGTTTTTTGGGTATTGAGTTTGAGAAGTTCTTTATAGATCTTGGATACCAGCCCTTTATCTGTAGTGTCATTTGCAAATATCTTCTCCCCTTCCGTGGGTTGTCTCTTTGTTTTGTTGATGTTTCCTTTATCTTGATAAAGTCCCAGAAGTTCATTTTCGCTTTTATTTCCCTTGCCTTTGGAGATGTGGTTTGAAAGAAGTTGCTGTGGCCATACCACCTGCAAGCATATGTCTAAGACACTTATACTGGTTCACTGAAAACACACTTTATAGAACCTTCTTTATTCATTCATGCATTCATCTGTTTATTCAGTAATTATTTCACAATTGTTACTCACTATATAGTAGAGACTTGAAATATAAAAATAAGACATAGCCTCTTTTTTTTTAAAGATTTTTATTTATTTATTTGACAGAGAGAGAGAGCAAGAGCAGGAACACAAGCAGGGGGAGTGGGAGAGGGAGAAGCAGGCTTCTTGCCGAGCAGGGAGCCCGATGTGGGACTCGATCCCAGGACCCTGGGATCATGACCTGAGCCGAAGGCAGACGCTTAACGACTGAGCCACCCAGGCGCCCATGACATAGCCTCTTATATATGACAGACACAGAAAGATAAACAGAGAGGCAGATAGCTAGGTATTTAAAAAACTGATAGATAGTTACTACAGTATGTTAGATATCATACAATATATGTAAGAATGTGGGAATTAACAGCAAATTCTTTTTTTTAAGATTTATTTATTTATTTTAGAGAGAGAGAGACAGGGGGGTGGGCAGAGGGAGTGAAAGAGAATCTAAAGCAGACTCCCCGCTGAGTGCAGAGCCTGACATGGGGCTTGATCTCAGGACCCTAAGATCATGACCTGAATTGAAATCAAGAGATAGCCACTTAATTAACTGAGGCATGCAGGTGCCCTGCAAATTCTTTTAACAAAGAGAATGGTGATCTATTCTAACATTCATCCTATATTCATAGCATCAGGGAATCCAACTCAGAAATACATTTTAAAGTGGGACTTGAGACATTCCACTTACGGTTAGTTACAGAAGGCCATGGATAACCTTCACTCATATAGAAACAATAAGAAATCACAATATCATAAAAAGAAATCATACTTCCTGTTACAGCCACAGAACAGGGAGCCTGATGTGGGGCTCGATCCCAGGACCCTGAGATCATGACCTGAGCCAAAGGCCAACGCTTAAAGACTGAGCCACCCAGGCACCCCGAAATGGTATTTTTAGACAAGAGGGAGAAAGTTGCAAATGTTTTTCCAAAATTCTGTCTGATCATAACTTTAAATCAGTTATCATCATCTATCCTAACAGACGTGGGGATGGGAAGGTATAGAAGCAAAGACTTGAAAACAATGATAATCTTATCCATGCACTCCTTTAGAATAATTTTTCTAAATGTTTTCAATCATAAATATACTTAAGCATGATATCTGTGTACAGGTAATCAAGATATGATTATTTCTCTATTTGATATATCCATAAATGAAGTATTCACGCATATTTTAGGAAAAATTACTTGAATGCCTTGGGGATATTTTTATGCTCACTCTTTTGCAATTAAATATGCAAAACTTGTTTCTCTCGGTCTCTAGGATTCTTTACTCTTTGCCATTTTGTGACATTTTGAAAATAGTATATCAAATAGAAAAGGCATGATCTGCCCTTTAGAAAACAATGGCAGAAAATGCTTACTTTTTCAAGACTGAACAAATGACTTGAAATGGGTGAAACCTGTTCTAGGAGAAGGCAATGTATCATAAGTCACAAAACACTAATCTAATTGGTTTTGGGATGGTTCGTTTTTACTGATTTTTTTTTCATAAATGCTATTTTTTTCCTAGAATATGGTAACTTTTTCATGCAAAATTCTTAAGTAATCTGTACATTACTTGGAACTAATGCAGGGTCCTATCTTTGTTTCAGAGTGAGAGCATGTGACTGGCCTCTGTAGTGGAAAAGGAATTTTAACTAGCCTCTCCCTTTACATTTTTTTTTTAATTGATCAGTTATTTAATTACGTTCTTTGTAAGAAATTTAGAACACCAATTTGTGAGGGTAAACTCAATTTGTGAGAGAAAACACAGAGCAGAGGTAGT
>NC_138369.1:173583714-173625418 GCF_054177405.1 Leptonychotes weddellii
CACAGCTTCTTCTTCTTGAAGTAAGCATCAGTGAGATGTTTGGGGATTTTCACACTGCTGATATCAATTTTGGTAGAAGTAGCAATGACGAATGTCTGGTGTGTTCTACGCAGAGGAGCTCGATTGAGGGACAGAGGTCGGGTCACAAGTAGCAAGCCACTGCTCAGTTGCTTCAGGAAAACTACCCTCTTGCCTCTGCAGCGCCCAGTGAGGATGATCAAAATGGTCCCCGGAGTGATACTAGCTCGCAGCTTTCTCACGTGCTGACTGAAAGGGTTTTTGCCGTGGCTCAACAGCTTTGGAGGCACATCTTCAGTAGGGTAATACCTAGGCTTTTTGCGAAGTTTAACCACTCGGGTACCACCGTTCTTGTCAGCACCAACTGGTTTTGTGACCGTAGCAAGAACTTTCTCCTTCTTTTTCTTTTCAAGCCTGGATTTAGCTGCCTCTTGTACATGGCCTTTCTGGAATACGTAGCCGATTGGGAATATCTGCCAATTCCTCTGACAAGTACAGGGTTTCGGCTGCAGTGGGGCTTCCCCTTCTTTGGCATTTTAGCCTTGGGGTTACCCTTCTTAGCCTTGCCACCTGCATCAGCCTTCTTAGCTTCAGGTTTCTTCTCCTTAGTATCCGGCTTCTCAGCTTTTTTGCCTGCCATCTTGCAAGATGGGAAAGAGCTCCCTTTACATTTTGAAAGAAATAATCTTCGGTAAGGATGTGATAGTTCAGGAAACAGAAATTCACAATGGACTTATTTGGATTTAGAGTAACCATTGGGTTTATTTTGACCTTATTTCTCCTTTATACAATGTGGATCTAAGCGTTAAGAATTCAATGGGCTGACCAACTGCAACATAACTGATTGTTGAATTAAGATAAAATGAGATGATGTATGTAAAACACTCAGACATAGATGTTCTTTTTATTATCATCACAGCTTCCACATTTTGGAAAACAACCTGGTCAGTGTCAATACCAATTACAGTGATAGTTGATTCAATCTCCTACCTGCTCAATTGTAATGTTCAGACCATAATCCAATTTACTTCAAGATGTTGTTGTAATAATAAATTGCAGGTTTAGATATGAAAATACTTAGAATATATTCAGCACTTGTCACATACTATATTTTTGTTCATTTCCTACTACCCTGAAGTTGGATTACTTAGTATGTACCTAGATGTTAGAGTCAATGAAACAGTATATTTCTGAAACTCATGGTAATCTAATTCAAAAAGTCTTTTAAACATGAATGATTATTTAGCCATAGAATATGATTATAATTAAGGGTAAGTTGATGTTAATATATTTGTAATTCTTGTGGTCAAAAGAAAGGGTAAGTTGATATTGAATTAATATCCTGTTTTCCCAGTTTTTGAGGGTAAACATCACTAATCATGATTCTAAAGTTAGCTATTTGTTTCTCATTGACAGTATCCTACCATACAGAAAGTGGTCAACTTTTGCTTAAGTATAAAATACCTTGTGTGACATGCCAGTGTAATTCTCTAAGATACATTTATAACATTTTCTCTAGGCTACATTTACAACACTTTAAAAAATATGGCCTTTACTCTTTGTCATGTAATTTGAATTATATGGAAAATTGTTTTTCTTTTCTTTTTTTTAAGGATTTTATTTATTTATTTGACAGAGAGAGACAGCGAGAGAGGGAACACAAGCAGGGGGAGTGGGAGGGGGAGAAGCAGGCTTCCCGCCGAGCAGGGAGCCCGA
Source organism: Leptonychotes weddellii (assembly GCF_054177405.1). Lineage (NCBI taxonomy): Eukaryota > Metazoa > Chordata > Mammalia > Carnivora > Phocidae > Leptonychotes > Leptonychotes weddellii. Next base: position 173,585,449 of record NC_138369.1, read on the forward strand.
TGCGGGGCTCAATCCCAGGACCCTGAGATCATGACCTGAGCTGAAGGCAGTGGCTTAACCAACTGAGCCACCCAGGCACCCCTGGAGAATTCTTTTTCTAACAGTATTCCAGAATCTGGAATTGAGGCTTGTCTGTATCTCCAACATTTTCACAATTAAACCAACTATCTTAGGGGTGCCTGGGTGGCTCAGTCAGTTAAGCGACCAGCTCTTGGTTTGGGCTCAGGTCCTGATCTCAAGGTCATGAGATCGAGCCCTGCATCTGACTCCGGGCTTAGCTCAGAGTCCACTTGGGACTCTCTCCCCCTCTCCTTCTGCCCCTCCCCCCTGCTCTCTCTCTCTCAAATAAATAAATAAATCTTTAAATAAATAAATACATACATAAATAAAATAACTTTATTTTGTTTAATTGGACTTCAAATGAAATGCTATCAATCTGTACCTAGTAAATTTCTCCATACGTTATTTTTTCATGTTAGCCATTCTTTTTTTTTTTTTTTTTAAGATTTTATTTATTTGAGACAGAGAATGAGAGAGAGAGAGCACATGAGAGGGGGGAGAGTCAGAGGGAGAAGCAGGCTCTCCGCCGAGCAGGGAGCCCGATGTGGGACTCGATCCCGGGACTCCAGGATCATGACCTGAGCCGAAGGCAGTCGCTTAACCAACTGAGCCACCCAGGCGCCCCATGTTAGCCATTCTTGAATCAATATCTTCAAATTTGGATGAAACTGGCATTAGTCATTAATTAACATCATACAGAGTTTTTGTCATTTACATAACACTTTCAAATGGATGAGTAAAATACTCAAAAATAATGTTTAAATATATGTTATAGTTCAAATGATATGATAAATTTGTTTGAATATCAATTTTATTAGATAGGTTGGTAAAGCATTATTATTCTATGTTATAGGTGGGTCTTGAGACACCAAATAGTTGGGGTACTTGTGTAACAATATCAAAATAATAAGTGGAAGAGTTAAGGTATATAATTCTGATTCAATGAATTTTTAAGGATATGGCATAAAATCATACTGTAATTTTGCAATACTACATTCTACCGATCCTACAAAGCATATGTTTTTGTGAACTAAGTATTAATTTTTAGATGTATCAGCTCTAACAGAATTTAAAATAGGATGGGAACACTACCAGTGAATTTTTCACAGTAAAAAACAAGTAGCTTATTACTCAACATTGTTAATATACGTTTAATCAAGAAGACATGACCTATGATTGTAATTGTGCACTTGAATCCAGGAAAGAGTTGAGATGTGTGATTTGATGAAAGCTGTTCAGAAACTTTTTTGTAAGAAATAACATTTATTGTATCAAAGGAATACATAAGTACTTATTATCAGAAACCCTTGCTTCTCCCCCTAGCCCTCACCCACCCTCAGGATTGTTACATCTGCAATTTTAACAATAAGTTTGAATGTCTATTTTTTAATATTTCAGATTAGCACATACCTATTCACTTTCTGCTATGAAAGGTAAGGATGCAACTAACTTAAATCTTCATTGTTTATCTCATATATCCATACCATAGTTTGATATTTACATCATTATATGTAGTTTCCAGCTGCATGCCTTTATGATTTATATCACAATTTTGTGCAACATGTATTTATTTATGAGTTTTAGATAATGATTTGTCTTAGGAAAAGTAAAGATATTAGCCTCCATTCCTTCATGCTGTCACGCTCTTCTCTTTTTGTATAAGTTTTCATATTCACAGTTACATTCTGTTCTATAGCTATCACTGTTTTCTGGTTCTTAGCTATAGTTGATTCTAAAAAAAAACCCTGAAATTCACTTACATTATCATAACAGTGTATATATAATTCACTACATAGCTAAGGGAACATTAGTCTACTATTCCAACTCATGAACCATTCAAAAGAAAATGTTCTAAGCATAACAAATGATAGTCAGGTTTCAGTATTTTTGAAGAAGTATTTTTTTATGCCATTTTGGGCTTGTTTTTTCTTTTTTCTTTTTCTTCAGAAGCCTATTTTTACTTTCTTAAACTTTTTTTTTTTTTTTTTTACTTAGTATTCTAAAATTTTACTGAAGTATGTGTAGGCATGTGTCTAGGATTTATCCATTTCAGTGTTTGTTGGACAACTGCTATGACCTTCAAATCTAGGAAGTTTTCTTCAATTACTCTTTGATGACTTGTATATTTTCAATTTCATAGAACTCATTATCTAGATCACTTTATATCCCTATTTTTTCATATCTTTTTTTAAGATTTTATTTATTTATTTATTTAGAGAGATAGTGGGGGGGGAGGGTCAGAGGAAGAAAGAATCTCAAACAGACTCTGCACTCAGCTTGCAGAGCCTGAGAGGCTCTATCCCAGGACCCTGAGATCATGACCTGAGCTGAAATCAAGAGTCAGACACTCAACATACTGATCCACCCAGGCGCCCCTTTTGTTTTCATATCTTTTCTCTTATATTTGTTTATGGTTCTTATATCTAGATACTATTCTAAACATTTCAATATTTTGTAACTTCTAAAATTTCTACATGTCTGTATTTGTTTTTCTAAATATTCCTTATTTTGAGTGTATTGTCTTTCATGGCTCTGGATTTAAACTTTCAACTCAAGTTTTATTTCTGATTTTATCTATAAGCTTGGATTTGCACAAAGTATTTACTTGACTTGTGCTTGTACTTTAATTTCTGTATTAATAAAACAGATAAACCATTGCCTATCTGATAAGTTTCTTGTGAGAAATTAGTGAATGCATACATATAAAACTTTAAAAAAGTATTATGAATATAATCAACATATTTTTATAATTATAATTCCAAGGTTTCTAATAAAGAGTTTTTTTTTGTCCTATCTTTTTTTTGTTTTTGTTACTACTCTTTTCAGTTCTTTGAAATTTTTTTTCCCCTGGAGTCTTATACTTAGTTTCTTATAAGAAGACTCTTTCGGGGCGCCTGGGTGGCTCAGTCGGTTAAGCGTCTGCCTTCGGCTCAGGTCATGATCCCAGGGTCCTGGGATCGAGCCCCGCATCGGGCTCCCTGCTCAGTGGGAAGCCTGCTTCTCCCTCTTCCCACTCCTCCTGCTTGTGTTCCCTCTCTTGCTGTTTCTCTCTCTATCAAATAAATAAAATATTTAAAAAAAAAAAAGAAGACGACTCTTTCATCTGCCGATTTTACTTGTATTTCTCTTTATACTTAGCTGTCTATGTTTAAGAGTGCAAATTTGGGTAGCATTTGGAATGCTGCTGGTAGTGGTAAACCCTAGTGCTACTTCAGTGAAGTGAAAAAGTGGATAATTACAAACATTACTGTTTTGCTTATATTGGAAAGCCTTGGAATGAGACAGTAAATGAACCAAAATTCTACTTAGAGGGAACAGTCCTTTTCAGGTAGCAAATTAGTTTTCCATGACTGTGTAACAAGTGATCACAAACTTCACAGTTTAAAACAACACATTTATTAGCTTACAGGTCCACAGTACAGAAGTCTAGGCTTGACTGGGTTCTCTGCTTAGGTTCTCACAAGGCTACAATCAAGGTATAGGGAAACCCTATACCTTGAGAGACTCTATACCTCCAGAGACTCTGGTGGTAAAACCATTGATAAGTTCATTCGGTTGTTGGCAGAATCCAATTTCTTCTAACTGTAGGACTGAGGTCCTGGTTTTCGTGTTGGTTGTGAGTCAGGGACCACTTTCATGTTCTTAAGGATACCCTCAAATATTTCATCTCAGCATCACATGTGGATGTGACCCCTCTACCTTAGCAACTGAAAACCTGCCTCATATCAATTCCCTTTCATTCTTTGAATACCTTGGAGTTACTCTGCTACCAGCTAATGAAAACTTTCTTCTCAATTTTACCGACTCAACTGATACTTGATTAGATTAATCCCACACAGATAATCTCCACATGTTAAGCCAACTGACTTGGGACTCTAAAGACATGCAATATTCGAATAACATCCTAAATAATATTCCATGAGCACTTGAAAATAATGTGTATTCTGCTGCTGTTGGAAGGAATGTTCTCTATGTCTGTAATGTTCTGTACAGATCCATTTGATCTAATGTAGTTTGAGCCCAATGTTTCCATATTGATTTTCTGTCTGGCTGATCTATTCATTGTTAAGAGTGAGGTATTGAAGTCCCCCACTATCATTGTATCATCTATTTCTCCCTTCAGATGTGGTATTATTTGCTTAATATATTTGGGTGCTCTGATGTTGGTTGTAAATATATTTACAATTGCTTTATCCTCATAAAAATTGACCCTTTTATCATTCTTTAGTTCTTGTTATATTTTTTGACTTAAAATCTATTTTGTCTGATCTAAGCATAGCTAGCCCTGCTCTCTTTGGTTTCTATTAGCATGGGATATCTTTTCCATCTCTTCACTTTGAGCTCATATGTGTCCTTAATGCTGAAGTGAGGCCCGTGTAGGCAGCACATTGTTGGATCTTGTTATTTTATCCATGTAGCCACTCTCTGTCTTTTTATTGGAAAATTTAACCTGTTTATAGTTAAAGTAATTGTTGATAGATAAGGACTTACTAATGCCAACTTATTTTTGGCTGTTTTGTAGTTCCTTTTTTTTTTTTAATTTTTTTCTTCCTTTCTGAATTGGTGACAAATTGGAATTTGTCTTTTTTGTATCTACTGTAGGTTTTTGCATTGTGGCTACTGTGAGGCTTACATAAAACATATTATCGATATTAACATTCTATTTTGAGATGATAACTTTGATTATATACAAACACTCTACTCTTTTACTAGCCACCCATATTTTATGTTTTTGATGTCACATTTTAGCCTTTTTTTGTGTTGTGCATCCATTAACAAATTATTGTAGCTCAAGTTATTTCAATATTTTTGTCCTTTAACCTTTACATAGAGTTAAATGATCTTCACCATATTAAAATATTAGAGTATTCTAAATTTGACTCTGTACATACCTTTACCTGTGTGTTTTGTACTTTGATGTTTTCTTTTTACTAACTGGTGTCATTTCATTTCAGCTGGAAAAACTTTCATTTTTTCTTGTAAGGAGGTCTAGTGATGATGAACTTTCTTAGCTTTTGTTTCTCTGGGAAAGTCTTTATTTCTCTTTCATTTCTGAAAGACAACTTTACTAAGTAAAGTAGACTTGGTCGGCAGTTTTCTTTTCTTTCAGTATTTTATTTTATTTATTTTTTTAAAAGATTTTATTTATTTATTTGACACAGAGAGAGAGAGAGAGAGGAATCACAAGTAGGCAGAGTGGCAGGGAGTGGCAGAGGGAAAAGCAGGCTCCCCGCTGAGCAAGGAGCCCGATGTGGGACCCGATCCCAGGACCCTGGGATCATGACCTGAGCCGAAGGCAGATGCTTAATGACTGAGCCACCCAGGAGCCCCTCTTTCAGTATTTTAAATATATCCTCTCACTCTCTCCAACCTACAGGGTATTGCTGAAAAATCTGCTGATAGTTTTATGCTTATAGTCAGATTGTATGTGAGGTATTTTTTTTCTTCTGCTGCTTTAAAAATTATCTCTTTGTCTTTGATTTTAGACAGTTCTACTATAATATGTCTCAGAGAAGATTATTTTGGTTTGAATTTTGGGGAGACTTGTACACTTTATGAACTTGATGTTCACATCTCTCCCCAGATTTGGGAACATCTCCCCAGAGATGTTCACATCTCTCCCCATTATTTCTATATATAAGCTTTGTGCTCCAGAATTTCTATTTTCTTAAAGTTTTTTATTTAAATTCCAGTTAGTTTGGTGTTTGGTTCTTTTATTTATTTTTTTTTTATAATTTCTATGTCACTATTAAACTTCTCAATTTGGGACACCTGGGTGACTCATTGGGTTAAACGTCCAACTCTTGATTTTGGCTCAGGTCAGGATCTTAGTGTCATGGGATTGAGATCTGTAGCTGGCTCCATGCTCAGTGGGGAGTCTGCTTGAGATTCTCTCCCTGCCCTCCCCCCTCTCACACTCACTCTCTCTCTCTAAAATAAATGAATAAATATTTAAAACAATAAAAAATAAATTTCTCCTTTTGTTTGTGTATTGTTTACCTGATTTTATTGAATTGTCTCTTTTTTCTTGTAGTTTACTAAGTTTCCTTAAAACAATTATTTTGAATCACAGATTTCCATTTCTTTGTGGTCATTTCTTTGGTGACACCTGTCATGTTTCTTTAATTTTTCATGTTACTTGAAATCTTGCATTGCTGCCTTCACATTTGAAGAAGCAGTAAACTTCTCAGGTCTCTACTGACTAGACTTTGGGAGAGAAATATACTTCGTCAGCCTTATTAGAGATCTTGAGGCATCTTTCCAACATTTTTATATGGATATACCTGCTCCACATTTCTTGTTCTCTCATGAAGGGAACTCTTAAGATCATATGCTTTCTCTCAATCCAGCAAAGCAGGCCAAATGCAGGCAGCCTCCTGTTTGCTTGCTTTCCCTAAGGGAAGTGCTGAATACTCATCTGTTTGTGTGCTTCCAATTTGGCAGTTGGACTGACTTTCTGGGAATGGTCACTAGCAGTCTGCAAAAGCTCAGTTTCGATGTCACTGGAGGCATGCACCAGTAGCTGGCCCTGGACTAAGGGTGGGGTGTGTGCAGGTGAGGCCTGTGGAGCATTGACAGTACCTATGGGCTAACTTGGAAATCTGCAAAGGAGACATCCCAAGTAGCTCATGGGCAGGCTTCCTGATAGGGTTCGTGACATGGGTAGTAGGGTCTATGTCACTTTGATGTCCTCCAGCCCTCCAGGAGTGCTGGCTGCTATTCTCCTACTTGCTCCCCACCCTCCAGTCATGCAGCAAACCTCAGTTTTCTGGATTGGAAGAGAAGGAAGTGTATTTCTTTGGTGTCATCCCACACATAAAGGGAAATCCAGCATTCACTCATATATTCTCATCTATAGAGTGGTGCTTCTATTGGAATTAAAAAGAAAAACTTAATGTTGGGGGGCCTGGGTAGCTCAGTCAGATAAATGTCCAGCTCTTGGTTTCAGTTCAGGTCATGATCTCAGAGCCCTGGGATAGAGCCCAGTGTTGGCCTCATGCTCAGTGGGAAGTCTACTTGAGGATTCTTTCCTTCTTCCTCTGCCCCTCCCCTTGTTTGTGCATCTCATTCTCCTTAAAATAAATAAATAAATCTTTAAAAAAAAACTTTTAAAAAAGTACTTAATGCTGGAAATATTGCATAAGTTAATGAATAAATTACAATTATTTATATGTTTATATTATATATTTATTTATTGTTACAATGATATATTTTCCGTTCAAATAATCTTTAGGGATTAATGCAAGGATATAGCAATAGTATTAATGTAGAACAGTAAATAGTATTTACAAAGAAGGAGAATGGGAAAATGTGTGCAAGTGATGTTAAGAAGAGACAGAATTCAAACATCAAATATGAATGGTAATGATTTATTACTTTATAAGTGAGATACACATGAGTTTTATTCTACAGTTTTGTGACAGTGAAAATAATGACTTTTACCACAGAAATGATCAATTATTTCCTTTTTATGCTATGAACCTTCCAGAAGAAAGAAGAACAATATATTTAATAGCATACATTAATAACACACTCCACAACTATAATTAATGGGTGTCAAAAAACATTGTCACTGAATAAAATTGTTAAAAAGTCAAAGTTTATCTTCAGTGCACCAGAATTTTAATTTCTTTGTTATAAAAGAAAGTTTTCAGTTCAGGATCAGCTGCATTTGGAGTCTTTCTTATTCTCTTATATTCCGTATTTCCTATTTCCTCATAAAAAGTCTTCTCTGAATTTCCTTATTAGTTGTAAGTTATTGTTATAGTTCAAATAGCTATAGTTTTCAGGAGTTGTTGGATTTGAATGGGTGTAAAAATGGTTGGTAAAACAAAAGCTTTTAAATTAGAGAAATGAAATAATTGTAGAAATTCAAGTGTCATGAAATTGCTTAGATGAAATAGAGCTGAAAGAAAGGTGAAGTTTATTTTTCAATCATAAAATCAGATCCCATAAATTGTTATACCATTCTTTTAAAATAAATATGGTCTTTTAGATAAAAGATATTTTCTACATATAGTCAAATAAATTCACATAGTAGATTGAATTACTGTGCTTATTGAGATTTTGGTTAGAATTATTCTGAATCTTGAGATCTGTTTAAAAAAAAATGACATCTTTAAAATACAACATCTCAATCCATGAATGATTCCACTTCTTAAAATAATGTTTCCGATTTTCAGTGTACACATTTTCTACAGATATTGTTAGATATGTGTTTGGATATTAGATATTTTGTACTTCAGAACCATCTCCTTTGTGGAAAGGAAGGGAGATTGAATGGTGAACAGCCCTGGATCAATGTCAAGTTTTAAGAGCATAGCCATGGTAGGTGTACAACACTGAGAATGAGCAAACTCCCAGAATACACCCTACATCAATGCTGTTCAGTAGAAATATACTGCAAACCACATATACGATTTTAAATGTTCCAGATGTTCACTTAAGAAATTAAAAAGCAGCAACTAAAATGAATTTTAATTATGTTTTATTTAACCAATATGTACAAAATATTATCATTTCAACATGAAATAAATATAAAATTATTAAGTTAATTTACATACTTTACCTCATACTATGTCTTTAAAATCAATTATATATTTTATACTTAAAGTATATTTCAATTCTGATTAGCAATGTTTAAATCTCTCATTAACTCCTTTTCACTAGTACTCACTGTATTGGACAGCATAGTTATTTACTAGTGGAGGTCATCAGTAATTGCCCAGAGACATAATGGAGTATGATTAACAAGTATATTCTCTTTACTTTCTTCCCCGAGTGAAATTATTATCGATGTTAATCAGTCATAATTACCCAACATGTTGGGAATATGTTTGTGTTTTACAAAATTAAAATAGCATTATCTTTCTTGATTTAAAATTTGTGTAACTGCTCAATAGAAAAAAATTAAAGCAATACAAAAATATGAAGACAAAGTTAAAATAAGTGAGTATCCATAAACCAAAGATAACCAGTTAACTGTTGTTAATATTTTGGTTGATATCCTTTCTGATGTCACCATGTGGATAAAAATAAACTATTCATGTATTTAATTTCCAATATTACATATGAAAAATACATGAATTTATGAATATTTACATCTTTTCACATTTTTCCAAGCACAGCTTCTGGAACAGAGAACATTCTAAATGATTTAAAATAAGTGCCATCAGTAATTTAGTGGAATGAGGTGATCTATCTAATTTCATAAATTGTTGCTCATCCCATTAATGAAGGAAAAATGCCATTGAAATAATAAGTGCTTAAATCAAAGCAGTAAAGGACAACTTGTCAGTAAAACCCCCTCTCAGTGGATATTTCACTTGGTGTCTTGAAATGTTTGACCTTTCCCAAATCTGTCCCTATCCTCATACTATCTCACTTAGATTATTGTTCCAAAAATTAATAGAAGTTAACTATATGAGAATGAAGGTTCCATGGGGGCTGTACTTCATCTTTTTTTTTTCTTTCTTTCTGTGTTGTATCCTCCTGTAGATATTGCTTAGGTATAGGAAGGAAATAAAAAGGGGCTACATCAGAAGAAACAAGTATGCCAAAACTAAAATTACTTTTCATCAGGACACTTCCATGAATTTTCTAAAACATTCGCAAAGCTGCAAATTTGGCAAATATTTGGCAAGCAAACTTAATGATATGAGTCTGTACTTGACTGCAGTTAAAATGCAGATACAGCTTGGATCTAACAGAATGAGATGAAGTTCCCATTTTCCTGGAAAATATAATTTGCCAAGTATAAACTTCATGTTCTATAGTGCTGCCACAGCTTTTCAATGAATATGTCACATTAATTAAAGTGGAAAAAAATTGTGTGACTTTGAAAAATGTTTTTCCAACTTGACTGGATAAATGCTGGAGTTAATGAGGTCAGGTGCACCTCCAATCCCATGCAAGACTGCTGTCATCGCATCAGAGGAAAATGCTATCTACATGCTATAGGTCATGTTTCTGATCGACTATCACACAAATGCATGTCTTTGGTTACTAAGCTGACAATGAGAAGGGGAATTGATAAGGAAGCAGAATAAAAGTGTGACTTGTTTTTAAGTTGGTTACCTAGAAGTTTAGATTTATAGAAACCTCAAAACAAAACTAAACAGCCATCAAAACAGATAAGCCACTGTCACTGTCACCAACAATAAAAACACCTGTTCTGTGAATCCTAATATTCTGTTAATCAGATTCTCTAATGTTCTTGTGCATTTCCAGCTACATGATCTAGCCCTGTGCGACTCATGGTTTGGTCACTCGACTGAGTCAATTTTCAATCTGTCATCTGATGGTGATAAAGTAAGTACAAATAGTAAGAATAAACATTTAGAACATTTTTAGTAATATAATAGTCATTTATGGCCACAGGATCCAATACTTTTTTTTTAAAAAATAGAGCCTGGGTTGTATAGTTATGGGTTTTGGTTTAATTTTCCTAGTTACTTGTTTTATTGTATGCTACACATGTAGAATTAGAAATTAACATGTATAGCTCTTCCCCCCAGACAGTTGAGAAACATTTGTCTAGGCCACTGTCTTGAGAAACTCTGTTGACAGACTAGGTCAAGACCTCAAATTTATCATGACAACAGCCTGTCAGCAGATAGGTGGTATCTCTAGGAAAGGGTACAGGTTGCTTAAAAATCAGGTATGCTGGTTTAATCAATTGATTTATTCCTTAACTTCAATTTTTCACCTTGTCCCCTGATGGATTTCATGTTTGTCTCAAGCTCAATGAGAGTCTCTCATTACCTATGATATAGGCCAGTATAAGAATGTACTTGAAATGAAGCTTACGTGCATAGGTTTCAAATATTTCTCTTTCTTGGTCCTCTATCTACTTCATGAGGATATTTGATCGGCAAGTGAAATAATTTGGTCTACACATTTTAATGTTACAGAACTAACTATGATGACATTGACCTCATTCTTAATTCCACATTTAGAATACAGTTAGTTTGCTCATAAACATACACTTAGAACAAAGGAAAGCATATTTTATTTAGCAGCTATCAAGGCAATCTAGAATAGTTCCCAGATATGTCACCACAGGGCTCTCCTCTGTTAACTAGTAATTTACAGAGTGCTTACTTTTAAGAAATTATAGGGAATAAAAACATTCTTTACTATTTAAGTGTTGTATTATTCTCTAATATTGAACCACTTAAACAACAACAACAACAACAACAGGAGCTCCTGGGTCACTCAGCTGGTTAAGTGTCTAACTCTTAATTTCGGCTCAGGTCATGATCTCAGGGTTGCGAGATCAAGACCTGCGTTAGGCTTACACACTGGGCGTGGAGCCTGCTTAAGATTCTCTTTCCCTCTCCCTCCACCCCTCTCTGTCTCTCTAAAAAAAATAATTAATTAATTTTAATTTAATTAAAAGACTTAGTTTGTTATCTTGTTTATTTGAGATTCCTTCATCAACCACTTATATGGTCAATAAAACAATATATATGTTTTCATAATATTAGCCATGTATTTATTCAAAAATATTTTTCAGATACAGTGCTGGAATTAGGGATCTTATGCAAGTAAAATATTTATAACTACATATACTAGTGAAACAATCTAAAGAAGAATTTACATTTATTTTCTTTTTGATTTTCTCGGTAATGTAGATAGCCTAAATAAAAACATATAGCTTTGTGCAATGGCAGTATTATAGCCAATGAGGTTTATCCTAGGCGTGATTATTGCTAATTGAAAACTAAATAAAAATATACAGATTAATATATAAACTATTTTTCAGAAACAATAATAAATTTTATTTGGTAAGATATTAATAAATAATACTTTTTATCATTTTAATCATCATCACTGTTTAGATCATAGAATGAAAATTTCCAGGTAGTCCTACTATAAAATAAATTTCATTATTAGTAACTATAACATTAATAATTTACTTGTTTTGTTTACTTTTTTCAATTGCAAATTCTATCCCTGGCATGGGAAAACATATTTGTTTTCTAATTCTTCTATGTTGTATATTTTGTATGATTATTCTCAATAATCAGAGTTATTTTTCTAATTAACAGACTTTTTTTAATATCTTCAGCTGTACATAATTTTTATGTTTTTAAAATTCAAAATACAGAATAATCTAAATCCCTACATTTCCTTACAGTCATCATGAACCAAGTTATATGCTAGCTATGAAAAATAAAATAATACAAATTATTAAAAAGTAGAAAAATATGAGTAGCTGATGATTTCCTAAAGTTGATAAAATTTAAAAGCACTACAATTTTGATAGACCATGAGTCAGTAAACTGTAGATATGTGCATTTATCAATAAAATAAATATATATATAGCATATTGGGGATCCAGTCAAAATCAAATTCTTATTTTTTCTTAATCTGGAAAGAAACTCTCACCCACGAAAACAACATAAGTGGTTATGAAAGGCAGTGCGAGGAAACCCTTCCTCTTATCTATAAACTTCAACAGCATTTCTTTTGAAGTTTTGACTTACAAGTTCTTCTATCTTCTGAGTATCATGGCTGTATGTATAAAATGTATGTTTTCTATTGAGCTTTATATCACAGTAGAAGATTTACATTAGAAAATATTAAAATTAATAACATTTTAAGTCCTGTAGTTCAACTTTATTAGTAGTATGATCAGTACTGGTAGTAATATCAATAATAATAGACTAGTAACGATATTGATAAAAATATTAGTGATAGTAACAGCTAAGAACTAAGTGTTACTCTGTGACTGGGACCATCCTAAGCTTTTTCAGTTTATTATCACTTTTAATCCAAGAACAACATATAAGACACCTTATCATAGAAGAGGAAACTATAATATATTTGAAAGGATGCAGCTAGAATAAACTTCAAGGAGATTGGCAAACCCAAAGAAAAAGATCCGTATTGGCTAGATATGGTTGGCTTGGTTAAGACTGGGTAGTAAGAATATTTTGAGACGCTAGAAGGTTACACAGATAATGAGAAACAGATCTAGTATTAGGATTCAAGTTTCATGATCGAAAGTCAATGTGTTTGGGGTGCATGGGTGGCTGAGTTGGTTAAGCTTCTGATTCTTGATCTCAGCTCAGGTTTTGATCTCAGGATCATGCGTTCAAGTTCCATGGCTGGGCATGGAGCCTACTTAAGCAAACAAACAAGCAAACAAAGTCAATGTGTCAGTACGTTTTCAAATGGTTCTCAGAAATGGGAGTGTGTGCAGTGCTAATAGTCTTAATTCTGAAATCACATTACCTTGGTTTGAATTTTGGTCACACTGTTTTGTAATCAGTAGTATGGTATTGGATAAATTACTTAATCCCTCTGTGCCTTAGTTTCCACATATGTAAAAATCAAGATAATAATAGGGCCTCATTGATAAAGTAGTTGTAAAAATGACATATGTTAGTAGATAGTATATATTTCAAGAGTCTCCAACCTGTGTTTGGCACAGAGCAAACATTTACAATCATTTTATTCCACAAGACTCCTCATTGTGAGGGTTGAAAGCTTTACATGGGTTTATAGTTTATATGATTGTCTGGTTTATTTAGCAGTTTGTTTTATTAGTCAAATAATCGCATTTGTTTAGACATAAATAACTAATATTCTAAGACATTTAAGTACTTTTTACCCAGATGGAAGGAATGAATATACAATCATTTCATTTTAATGCTGCTAGCAAATAAAGGTGAAATATGAGTAAAATCACAAAATGATGTGTCTAGACATTTTTATCACATTCCTCTAGCCAGATGTTATTGTGAAATTTTAGTAGCATATATATTACCTGGTGATTCTGCAAAAAGCAGTTGTCAGTACTTGTCAAATTATCAGTTGTTAATGTGCAAAATAAAATATCCAGAATAATGAAGATGAGCTGCATAGATGGACTCTTAAAGCAGCAGAACTGGAAACCTTACTGTGAATTTTTACCACCTGAAGTAAGTGTGTTTCTAAAATGTTGTGTATGGCATTCAGCATGAGTAAGTGAAAATATGATGTTACAAGGTGACAGCAGTTTTGCATTCCTAATATAGCTGTCCAAAATAAACTTTCTGAAATATGTTTTATATAAGTGTGATCTTCCTGGAAAGAAATCACATTATTTTCTTTAGCATTCAACCAGCAAAACTGAGGCTCTGTCAGAGAAGAGAAAATCCACTGCAAATCTCAGTAATTCAGTAAAACCTATATACCATTTAAGGCAATTTATAAAATTGATTTAACCACTGTTATAAGCTGTATTTTGTCACTCCTAAAATTCATATGTTGAAGTCCTAATGTCCATTTCTTCAGATGTGATTGTTTTTCAAGTTAGAGTCTTCATAGAAGTAATTAAGTCAAAATAAGGTCTTTGGGCATGGGTCTTAATCACATATGACTGATGCCCTATAAGAGGAAATTTGGACACAGATACGCAAAACAGGGATGATGTGAAGACAGATATTGATCATCTACAAACTAAGGACAGTGGCCTGGAACAAATCCTTCCTTCAAGGTCCTCAAAAAAAATAAATGAATAAATAAATAAATAAATAAATAAATAAATAAATAAATAAAAACCAAAAAAAAAAAAAAAAAGCAAGCCCTTATTTACCTTGATGTTGGACTTCTGCCTCCCACTAGTACTCTAGAAAAATCCATTCCTGTTATTTAAGTCACCCAGCAGACCTTTCTTTCAGCAGACCTAGCAAAATGGTACAGCCATATTAAACTTCCATTGATATTTACTTGACAATTTTCCATTTTACCATCAAGTATGAGGTTTTTATATCAGTCTTACAGGAAAAAAATAATTTTAGGTTCAAGATTTCAATGTATCAACTATTGTCTTTTGAGTTTCAGAAGAGGAGACTGGCCAATAATATAGAAAAATTAAAATCAGTATTGATAATCATTTTCATAAGAAGGAAAGAGTAGGAGCAGCTGTTTGAATAATAATTACCAATTTTCATATTACAACTTCCTGAAATTGTGGATCTGGAAATAAGTTTTTAAAGACCCTGCTAGGGTTTTTGGATACTTCAATGGGAATGTTTTGGGCCCAAAGCTTGGGAGACTGGGGTACGTGGTTTTGATTCTGACTTCAATTTTTTTTTCTTTAATTTTATCCAAGAGGCCCATTGAAAATGCCAGCAGTGCCTATTTTTTTTTAAGATTTTATTTATTTATTGGACAGAGGGAGACACAGCGAGAGAAGGAACACAAGCAGGGGGAGTGGGAGAGGGATAAGCAGGCTTCCTGCAGAGCATGGAGCCCAATGCGGGGCTCAATCCCAAGACCCTGCGTTCATGACCTGAGCTGAAGGCAGACACTTAACTTAATGACTGAGCCATCCAGGCACCCCCCAGCAGTGCCTATTTTTGTTGTTTTGTTTTTTTCAAATACAATTATCTTGGGCAAGCTCAGATGGGTTGAGTTGCCCCAGGGCACCTCACTTTTCCAGGAATGGCCCAAATGCAAAATGCTGTGAATAAACCAGTATAGGACTGATTGCCTTTCCTTAAATAATTCATCATCTAGTTGAGAAGATAACAAATAAGCAAATAAATTATAATGCATCGTGATCAATGCAATGATACCTCTATAGTATTGTAGTAGCAAAGAGGGAATGAAGGATGAGAAGTCTAAGAGCAGAGAAGTGAGAAATCATTGACTGCTTCTGGTTTATGAAGGCCCAGGGACATTTGTGATTGTTAAAGTCCAGGTGTGGGAGAGACTGCTTGTTCCTCATTGCCTAGCCTCCTTAAGAGAAGTTTTAACCTTTGTTACAGGTTATTTTGGACACTTCAGGGAAGTCATGATTTCCTAGCCCACAAGTTGGGCTGATATTGAAAGCAACTCATTCCATTCCACTTTTATGCATGATATGGCCCTTTATTCCACAGCACAGATTTTTAGAAATTGAATGTGAATGATTGATTAATTAGATATCACGAATTATACATTTCAAACTGTTATTGGTTTTAATGTCTAACAAAAGGAAACTACACCTTGTGAGTCAGAAAAGCCAAAGGAGTTCACAGCTCCATCATTGACCTTGTTCTTCTAGTTTTCTTAGAAATTATAAACTGGGTTGCAACAAGAATAGAGTAAGGTCAGGTCCAAAGGTGACAGAGATGTGTTTACAAATTGAAGGGAAAAGAAGAAGTGATCAGTGTTTATTTTTTCAGTTTTGACCTTTGTAATTTGGATTTTCTTATAGTAATGAAATGGTTAGTACTGAAATCATTGAAAAAAAATTGACTATTGTGTGAATGGCCTCTCAGATTCTTACTGAAACAAAAAATTGTAAGATCTTTGTAGATCATGTTAAGTTTTCTCAAAAATACATCTCAGATTTTCTCAGAATGTATTTTCCTTTTTGTAACAACATTCAGATAAATATAAGACTTGTCTGAAATGTAGTTAGGTGCACAACACATATAATCAATTTTGTAAAACATTGATTAATGAACAATGTGAAAAATGCAATTACAAGAAAAAAAAGTTTAAATATATATATCCTACATATTTATATGTCAACTAGCATAAATCACTAATATATTCTAACATATTTGTACTTTGAAAATGTTGGCTTTAATAAGGGAATATGTATATACATATATATGTATATATACACTTATATTTATATTCATTTTAATATTTAACTTTAGTATTTCCCATCCTAGAAACCTCTGTCATTCACTTATTTTAAAAAACTGAGGTTTTGTGGCCTACATAACTTTACATAAATACATTAAATTTGTGGGTGTATATTCTTGCAATATATTCACTATATTTTGGAATTATGTCTATAGATTTCTTGTAACACAATTATCTTAAAATAAATCAAAATTATTTTAATAAAAAGCTATTATGTACTTGACTATAATATTAATTAACAAAGTTAGAATTCTTTCTTATAAAGCAGATCAATGCCAAGCTTACTTAGGTCATATAAAGTAAAACATTGATCTGCTTAGATTATTTATGTCAAAAATAAAATATTTTATGTTTTGATATAAATTATCTAAATAGATTAATTTAGATTAAAAAAGAATTTTTGGTCTTATAAACTTCAAATAATTGAAGCTAAAGGATAACATTATTTCACACATAATATAATCTCTTCATTATATTTTATTAATATAGCTTAAATATGACAAGAAACTGATAGACATTTTCTAAGAAATGTGTTTATATATATATTTTTTTGTAACAATACAGAATAAAATAACTTTTATATACTTGAGTTTTAAATTCTAAGGCCCATATTTTTAACATAATTATTTCAATGGTATTTATTTTATTTTATTTTTTTAGTCTCTAAATTATATCCAAAGTTGTGCAAAAGTTTATAAGCTTTAACTTTCTTGGAGAGCAACAGGACTGGAGTTTCTGCACTGAAATACGAACCAACTGTATGTCCCACAGATCATTCAGACACTGGTGCGGCTCTCCAGGGTGTGATGACAGAATGGAGTAATTTCTGCTTATCCTTGTTCTGCACTAAGTGATACATATTTTATTCTGGGTCCTGGTACACAAAAGGGGGATCCCTACAAAGGCACCCACCTTGAATGGCAGAGGTAGACATATAGTATCTACACATATAAAATTACTTTACAAAAATGCATTGATCCAAAGTGTATCCTTATACATAAGAAGCAACCTAAATTGGTTAGAAATATCTGGTAAATTTGGGGTATACATGAATACTACTAGGATGAATAGAAAACAAAACAAAACAAATGCCAAACAAAGTACATTGTATCAGATCCAACTTTAGTGCCCCTGGCACCTGCTTTCTGTTTGGTCCAAATTGTCAAGGTCTCACTTGGCCCCTGGGCTTTGGCAACTTGCTCAGTGGAGAGCTTTGACTGCACTACAGACCTTCTTTACCTCTCCAAAGAAAGTATACAAACTGAGGGTGGCTGAAGGAGAGGTGAGTGGAGGATGGGTTAACTGAGTAACAGGCACTAAGGAAGGCACGTGATGTGATGAGCACTGGGTGTTTTATGCATCTGATGAATCACTGAACACTACATCTGAAACTAATGATGTACTATATGTTGGCTAATTGAATTTGAAAGGAAGGAAGGAAGGAAGGAAGGAAGGAAGGAAGGAAGGAAGGAAGGAAAGAAGAAGAAAGGAAGAAAGAAGTCCAGGCAATTTCCCTGCTTGCAGGAGATAGGAGGACATATTTTTGTCAGTCAAGACCTGGATTTCAAAAGTGAGTGCCACGAGATTGCAGCCCACAATTAGATACTAGTACTTAAGCTTCACTTCAGGCTCTATTTTCAGGATTATTCAGATTATAAAATATCTCTTTCTGAATAAGACTTTTATCACATTTTTTAAAAAAAAACTCACCATGTATAACTTTGGTATATAGATATAGCACATGATTTATATGAATTCATCTTAATAAAATATTTATTTTGTTTACATGTACTTCAGAAGTTAATAATTTCCCAAAGGTAAGAATTCATATTGTTTAAATTTCTGTTTGTATACCCCAATAATAACAGGGGCAATTACAGTAATACTATATTAAGAGCTAATTAAGTGCCAGGATACTTTTCATTTGAGTCTTTATAACTACCTTGTGAATATATATTTTTAAATTCCTCATATTTCCCCCTGATGCTTCATTTATTCTAATAAATGGTTATAATCTATTTAATGGTTTTGTGATCTAACCTCTATGTCTCTGTGTGTAACTTTTGTAAGTCTGTTACATTATGGCATACTTTTACTGCAAAATAAATAATCATCACAATTTTTACTCAACATAGTGGATATAATCTTGAGAATTGTAGGATATATTTTTATAATATGTTTCTGGATGGATTGTAAAATGTCAGAGAAAAATTAGAGTAAACCATACATGAATATTCCTTAGAGTAAGCAGTACTTCAGTGAACACACCAGGCATTGTTTTCCTGAATTCACAGGGTGGGTATCTCCAGTGTAGGATGATATGGTAAGAAAGAGCAATGTACTGAATGCTAATAACAACTTGTAGTATTCTCAGTAGTGGAGAACAGGTTTAGGGAATATTCTTTCAATTCCTTTATTCCTTTATCTCATTATCTGTACAATAAGAAATTTGGACAAGATCTTCTCTTGGTTCTACTCTAGTTACAAACTTTGTAATATTAATGGAAAACAATTTAAAAATAAGTCAAAGCTTGTTCTAATGAATATTATTTCAAGTTACATTGAATAGTTTAAATGAATAATATTATATTAAAATGATCCCAGAAGACCTTAATGACAAAAAGGAAAGGGGAAAATATTATAGTGAAATTATAACAATTATAACAATTCTTGGGAGTTGTTACAAAGGAAAGGGCAATTCACTTTTTGTCCTCTAATTCAAGCCAATTCATAAGTAAAAGATACATTTTGGGGGAGAAAAATTATTAAAAGTAAAGTAGTCTAAATCTGCAATGTTAACTGATTTCCTTGTTGAAAACAACTGAGGGTAGATTATAGTGAAAGCCCCAGAAAATGTGAAAAATTTATGTTAGTAGCCACATATATAAATATATGTATACGGCTATGTGGCATGTTCTAAATCTGCTGTGAATTGAACTCACATTTACTATTAAAGAATACATGTTCACATATTGTCTCATTATTTTTGCTAAAAGATTGAAACACAGATGTCAACATCTATATCAGATAGATTTGGACTCTTTATTTGGTTGGGAGAAAATTCCACACCCTCTCAATATTTCTATGAATCCTGTGAGGCTTATATTTTCATGTTCATTTTGTACCTCACAATATCCCTTTGCAGAATCTTTGATAGTTATGTATCTTATCATATCACACTGATCCAGGCATTGTCCTTCTGGGTCATCTGAATCCAGAAGAATAACTGAGACAATTTCTGTGATGAGAACACAAACAACTTTAAAAAAAGAAAAGATAGAAAAAGAGGGGGAAAAAAAAGCAAGTAAACAAATCCAATAAATAATTTTGGACTTTATAATTCATCATAGGAATGAGAAGATCTTCAAAGAGAATATTGTCTAAAGAACTGTGATGGGACTGTGATTTTGCCCTACTTTCAGACAAACAATTTAGCTTGCCACACTTTCCTGGATACCAGGAGAAGAAAACAGCTTACTGGTTAGGAGAAAAGAAATTTATTGCTCAGGACAGAGCAGGAAATACAAGCTTCGTGTTTGCATCAGTTCAACTTGCCTCACATGTTCCTTTGGGGTCATGCAGTGCTTGGACCAATTGTATGCCGTACATCCAGAGGCTCTGGGCCTCAGCGAAGGAAACCCAAGCTTAGGAAATGCCATGTACTATAAGGGGGATGCAAGAAAACCTGTCCAACTTTCCCAACACATGGAAGCCTTAACTTTTTTTTTTTTCTCAATCTCACCTTGTTAGTAGTTATCAGGATAACTCTTGCACTGAGATATGTGCACAAAAATATTCAAAGCCACATTGCTAATTAACTTTCTTACTCTGACCAGCAAATAAATCAGTCCTCTGCTCTGGAAGAAGAGAGTCTCTCTATTTTCCACAGCATTTGCTATATACAATCATCCTTGAAATCGTAGTCCAGAACAAAAGTTGTCAGTGACTCCACTGAAAAGAAATAGAGAAATAAGAGTGAACTAAGGAATATTGTCTCCTGATTGTCTTATTTTATAGTAGTACTATATAAAATGATGTGGGAAGGATGCTTTCTTTACCTATCCCTCTCTCTTTTTTTTTTTCTTAGTCTACTTTTTGGCTATCCCTTCAGTCCTTTTTCATTTCTAATACTAAGAAGAATAACTAATATTGCACTCAGTGACTCAAGATCTCAGACCCCAGTTTCTGAGTACTAATGGGTAGTGCATCCTAGGAAAAATACTTGTATGTATGGAGAGAAAACATGAAAGAAAATCAATAAATAGGTGTTAGTCTCTGTAATTTTAAATCCTTAGTAATTTTTGAGAGAATCAAGAAAAATGGATTTTTATAATAATAATATAAAAATTTTGGTTGTCCTTTGACACATCTGGCACTGTCCTATACTTTATATGTTTAAAAACATGTTTTAAAAACACAAATATATCTTAAGGGCTAGTGATATAAGAAAGGTCTGTATCACCTCTAAGTGTTTCTTCTATCTCTTTAATGGTTTTATAAATATATATGCTTAAAACTATTTTTGAACAAGGCATATTACTTGTCATTGGCATAATGGCTGTATCCTAAAGTGTCTATATGGCATTTATTTTTGTTTAGCATAAATATTATCTGTAAATCACTAAAAATCTTAAGAGAAATGGACTTGTACATCAGAATTTCTAGATTCATGATCTGGCCATGTTACGGACAAGCTCTGTGATCTTGGACAAGAATGTTTCTCCATTCTGTTTTTCACATTTCCTGCATAAGCATGGTGGTGAACATGATGTCCAAGTAACATCTGAGTTTTCAAATTCAATGTCAATTAACAAAAAACAGAGCCCCTGGCTCCATAAAGCAAACCATTACAGTCTCATTTTCATGTGAAGTGACCTCTTCCACATCATCAAGAGGAAGCCTCCCATTCTTTATTCTTGATTTAATGGATGGGTCACATTTGACCAATAAAACCACAGGAGACAAGGTTGCAATATTGTACATTAAAGCCACCTGAACACACTATGGTTACAGGCAGTGGTTTATTTTGATAACCTTTTAAAAGGAAAATTTAAGCAAGGGAAGGACAAAGAATAGGGTGATTTTACAAAAGTGATTTAACCATGAAATCACTATAAAAAGAGATACTAAAGGAGAGGTCACTACCTATACATTTATTCTTGGTTTCTAGGGAACTTTAATATTTCCTTTGCAGATCTACTTTTATCTCAATTTTTTCCTTCAATATATATTTTAAATAATACATGTCTTACTAAAATTTAAAAAATAGAGATCAACAAAATGCAATTTTTAAAATATCATGTGACATACAGCAAATCTGAGAGAATATTATTTACAGGGGTGTCTGGGTGCCTGGGTGGCTCAGTCAGTTAAGTGTCTACCTTCATCTCAGGTCATGATCCCGGGGTCCTGGGATGGAGCCCCCATCGGGCTCTCTGCTCAATGGGGAGTCTGCTTCTCCCTCTGTCTACCACTCTGCTTACTTGTGATCTTTCTCTCTCTCTGTCAAATAAATAAATAAAATATTTTTTTAAAAAAGAATATTATTTATAAAACAAAGCAAAGCAAACAAGCAAGGACATTTTAATCCATTATGGCAACAATGTTGCTAAGATCCCTTTGAAGTTTCTTAAATGACTTAATGATATAAATAGTATTTTCTGTAAATTTAGGAGACCATTTAATATTCATTTAACATACACAATTTCAAAAGTTATTCCTGAGGATGTTGAAATAATGGAGAATTAGGTGTGAGCCCTGAAAGGACCAATATCTACAATATCTGTCATTTTGTTCAGCTCCATTTTATCTGGTAGATGTGACTGTCTACAACACTCCTCCCTTCCTCAAAGAGCTTAAGATACTTCTAGGGGCAGGAAAAAAACTTATTGAACTATATACATATTTTTAAATTTCACGAGAAAATCAATGTTAAAAATTTTACTTACGGGGGCACCTGGGTGGCTCAGATGGTTAAGTGTCTGCCTTCAGCTCAGGTCATGATCCCAGGGTCCTGGGATTGAGCCCCGCATCGGGCTCCCTGCTCATTGGGGAGCCTGCTTCTCCCTCTCCTTCTCCTGCTCCCCCTGCTTGTGCTCTCTCGCTCTCTGTCAAATAAATAAATAAAATCTTAAAAAAAATATATTTTACTTACGACTTTGAAAAGTAGCTGAATTTTCAATCAAATTTCAGCACTAAACAGATAATTTATAAAAAATGCCAGGTGATTTTTAAGCATTTCCCCAAATTAAAATCAAAAGCAGCTTCTAAAGAGAGTTATATTTCTTACTGTATACCTCATTAGGAGAGAAACATAACTTTTTTGTTCTCAGAACCTCAAGGTTTGAGGATCATATTAATAATTAACAATGAAAGTGTCTTGAAAAAGACAAACAAGAAGATAGCTTCTTTCCAAAAAGGCACAACTTGGTCAAATTAGTATATATATTTTATTTTTCAGAAATAATGCATTAAAGCCTTCTAATTGAGGGAGTATATTTACCATATTTTACCTTCTAAAAATATTTGGCTTAAATAATTTTTTCTCTAAGTAGTTTAAAATAAAGACTTTCAGTTAAAGATGGTAGATTTATCGTGTATTTTCTTTAATGCCTTCTCAATTCCCAACAACAACAAAAACAATAAGAATATATGAAAAGGGGGGAAGCAGGCATCTCACAAGGACAAAGGAAATAGGAGAAAAATGGCAGGCTGACTTTTTTCTTGAAAGTGGACAAGCAAACAGATCAGTGATAACTGACTTGGACTAGAATGCAAAGATAACAACAACAGGAAGCTTAGCTGTCTTCTGGGCATCCTGTAGAACTTAGGATGGGCCCAGATTCTCGTGACACTAGGCACCCCTCAACATGGCTGCAGGATCTAAAAGAGGAGGAAGGTTTGAGAGATACAGATAGACTTCTAGAGAATTCCCCACCGAAGGAAATACAGTCTTAAGGAAGTCAGGCACAGTTGAGGTGGGAACACCTACATGGAAAACAGAAGGACTAGAGGAAATGTATTAATTGAATGATGTGGCTATCCTCCCATTCCTATTCTCTGGCTAAGCCCTTAGCACTCTTACATTCAAACCATCACCCCTTATTAAGAAGATAAATAGATCTTTCTATAAAGAAAAACTACAGGACCAAGAAAAGACATCTAAATAATGACACTTGATTTTTCCCCAAAAGAAAACCCAGTAATATCACCCTTAGATTAAAAACCCTGTAGTAAGTCTTACTGTGCAAGGAGAAGTATACGGTAGTCTTGTTTAGTTTTTTACTCTTTATCATGAACTGGTAGTTAAGATCACCAGAAATTCGAGGAAAATATAGATTAAAGAGAAAATAAAATTAAGCTAAACCACAAGTGAATTGTAGCAGATAGTACAAAGAAAAAATAGGAAAGAAAATAAAAAGTATCTTCAGACCCATACATCTGGAACATATGACACAAGGGAAGACACACACACACGCACAATTGATTTCGGTGAAAATGGTAGATATGATGTTTGAATTATTTCAAAACAGATATTTAAAATGGTATTTTCCCCAAAATATAGACATTACTAGATTCCCCCCCATAACTCAATGCAATTTTTTAAATTTATAAGTAGAAGAAAATGAACGATATACCTAAAACTTTTTCATGAATTACATTCTAGAAAAGTAATTCACTCACTATTCTTTGTTATATCACCCAACACATATTTGAAATTTTGTTCTTAAAATCATATATTTTGGTCGTATTAAGAGATTATTATGGAGCTAGAACTCTATAAACTCAAAAATGAAAAACATCAAGGAATTAAATAACAATCACAATATCACTATGGGATTAAAATTCATAAAAGATCTAACTTAAGGCATGAATTACACATTAAGTAGTTTTGTTTGGTTGGAGTCATGCAAAAAATCACATAAATGCATCATCAGCTGCACATAGTGTGATTTGCTTTGCCAAAGAAAATAATGGCAGTTCTAAGTTGATTTATTTAAATTCTGCACTTGAATCATAATGGAAGTATAGAGCATAAACTAACTCTGAAAAATTTCTAAGCTCCTATACTCTTTTTTTTTTTTTTAAAGATTTTATTTATTTATTTGACAGAGAGAGAGATAGCGAGAGCAGGAACACAAGCAGGGGGAATGGGAGAGGGAGAAGCAGGCTTCCCGCCGAGCAGGGAGCCCGATGTAGGACTCGATCCCAGGACCCTGGGATCATGACCTGAGCCGAAGGCAGATGCTTAACGACTGAGCCACCCAGGCGCCCAGCTCCTATACTCTTATGTTATATGTTGGTAAATTTCAGTTTAGTGAGAAATGTTAGCTATATTAATAAATAACAAAGCCAATTTACATTTATGCAAGCAAATCTTTTCTCTTTTCAATAATAGCTTAAAATTGTCTTTTTGGAAAACACCATACAATTTAATTATTTTTAAACAAAGTTAGAAGGATTAGTTAGTAGAGACTATAAATCAGCAATTTTATTAGAGCATGAAATTAAGTACCTCATATAGAAGATGGAAGTGACAAAAGTTTAAAAATGATGCTATTGACATATCAGTTCATTCTAATATAAGTAGTTGCATTTATATAAATGGATAGAAGGGTCTGGTAGTATTAAGTGCACACACCAAATAATTCTATTAAAGTTTTTAAATGGCCTGAGCTTATATTCATTTAATGGCTCAATTACATATTCTCATTCATATAAAACACTCAGGCAGAATTTTCATAACCAGGAGAAATGAGGGATTGAGATAATTATCCCAGTAATTTAGGCTTAAAGTCACACTTGGGGTTCCAAGGAATTGGAAAGCAGGAAAAATTTATATTTTGATTCAGATAAATAATATTCTATGCTAATTTCCAAGTTAAAATGATCAACTCTTTTGGCTCAGATGCTTCTTCAAAAACCTCAGGAGAGGGAAGGAGAAAAGTAATCTTTGGAGCAGGCTTGGCTGGTGGAATGCACAACTATTAAGTGATTTGAATATTATGTGAACTAATCTCCTTAAATATTCCTGTGTTATACTCAAAGACTATATATTTTATTCTTTCTGTTAAAGAAAAAAAAGCTAGTGGCAATGTGGCTCACCAAGATATCAGATACCCTACGAAAAAAACCATACATAAATTCTAGAAAATTCAGAAGAAAAATTAAAGATCTCCATACGGAAGAGATTATAAACCAGATGTAGACATGGATTTGAGTTTTTATATCCAAGTGCAATTTTCTTGGAAGATGATCTTTTCTTACTTCAAAGTAAGTTTAAAAAACTTTTTGTAATCTTCCTAAATATTATTGTTTTGGCATTCATAAGTGGGATACTCCACTACTGCCAAATGGGGAGGGGAAATTTCCAAATGGGAAATTAGCATAGAATATTATTTCTCTGAATCAAAATATAACAGAAGATGGAGGAGAAGGGAGGGGAAGCAAAGGAGCAGGATTATAAGAAGAAGGAGAAAAGATGGGCAAGGAAAATAAAGAAAAAGAAGTGATTTGCTCCCTAGGTGATATAAAGCCTTTGTATTATTGGAATAGATTTACAATCATTGCAATAGAAGTATCAGTTTATAGCTTCTCACCTTGACGTATTTGAGTAATGGTTTCTAAAAGCTAGTCGAATTCACTTTTTCAATAGTAGCAATAAACTTTGTAGGTTATTTTTCCTTTTTTTACAATTAATTAGTCAGAAGACTTTATTTAGGATTTGAATTTCTGGAAATTCTGTTTCAAGAAAATATATATTAGAAGGCTTCAAGGCACGTGACTAAATAGGATCAAAGATCATTACAAAATGTAAAAGTCAATTAGCTCTTTAACCAAGGTGGCCATATATGTAGAAGGTTAGGTTATTTTTTTCTTGACAATTATGTCTATATAAGTCAGAAAAGATTCCCAAGTCCAAGAGATCACTTAAACTACAGAGTTAACAGCTGAGGGAGTCTTAGTTAAAACTATTCTCTCTAAACTTGTTTAGGGCATTGAGTATCAATCTAACTCTTTGTATGACACACAAACAGACAAAGACAGAAATATGTGACTTTTAGAACCAGGCTTTGATTGTCAAATCTCTCGTTATAAAGGAAAAAAAAATCCTATTGCTTATATTCTAAGCTTGATATCCCAAAAATTAATCATAACATTTCAAATTTTAATAAAATCACTAAATCCGTTTGTATTACTTGGATCTTTAAAACAATTATTTGGCTAACCATGTATTACACTGGGTCGGCAACCTGCTATTCTATTCACAGATATTTTATAAATATATTCTTTCAAAATTTAGGCCTCATTCAAGTCTGCTTAATTTATTTGTTTGATTGTGATTTATAGTTTTCAGACATTAAGAGAACATCAAAACATTGGTCATAATTGAACATCAGAGATATTGGAGTCAGTGAAAAAGCTTGACAAATCCCAGCTGAAACCAGTGTAGGAAATTAAATATGCTTTAGGCAACAGTATTTCTCCATTTTAAACGAGAACTTTTTGGATGAGTCTATTGTTACCAAGCAATTCAAATGTTGAAAATATAACATGAAGTATGTCAATTGGCTCACCACACTTTCATCTAAATACAGTGGGATATTTTTCATCTTTTTGTTTATTACTTTTTTATGAGTAATACCAAAACAAAACAAAAATCCAAACATTTATAGATATTTCAAATAAATTAAAGTTCATCATCACTACCTGAACCTGGCTCCTGTGCCCAAAACTAACCTCTAATCTCATTCCCTAAAATTCATTTTCACCTTTTATTTTTCTGGTTAAGTAACAGCATCATTCTTAATATACAGTGATATTTCCTCATTTATCAATATTGCACTATATCTATTGATACTCCACTTTAGAAGTTAAGGAGATTAGTTCACATATTCCACTTGCCTGGATATTTTACTGTATCTTTTTACAGGGCTGACTCACTATCATTCTTCAGATCTCTGGTAAGAGAAGCTGCCTCTTCTACCATAACTGAAACAATTTACACAGTTTCACTTGTTTGTCTCTAGACTACTTAGCGCCCAGCACAGACATCTTAAGTGTAATTTCATTAGCTTGTTAAATGACTCATGCTCCAATTAAAATGAGGTTTAAAAAAAAAAAGTTTCCTGCTTCCCTTATTCACTATTGTCCCCAAAACCCAGTACAGTGCCTGCCACCTAGAAACAGTCAATAAATATTTAGTAAATAAATTACGAGTTTTCCAAATTTTTCCAATAAAATTCCATTACTTTTATTTTTATTGTTTGATATCACATATTGAAAGCATATATTTACAACTGAAAGTGATAGATAAGTATCTGAGTAAAGATGACTACATTTGAGAAAATAGCACTATGACCTTTTAAGTCTCTTGCATGGTCCTTTCAAACCACATCACCCTCCTTTTCTCCCAGAAGGGGTCAACTTTCTACTCTCTATATGTTGTTAATTACTCTCTTGTTTCTCTTCATAGTTTTTGCTTGTTTGTTTGCTTAATTTTTCCCTTCTTGTGGACTCCCTATGAATGGAACATATTCTTTAGATTTGCCTACAACTTGGCAACATTATAATATATTCATCCTACATATGTGTCTGTTCTCTGTTCTTTTTCATCATTGCATAGAACCCATTCTATAAATATATTTCAATCTAATGACCAGTCTATCATTGCTAGATATTGAGATTTTGTTATTTTTTTGAAATTTTTTTGAAATTACAAAACCTGTCGTTTTGAAGATCTTATTGCCTTCTACATATGTGAACAAATCAACCTGGGGTTTATACCTAAGGAGCTGAAATTCTGTGAATGTTCTGTGTATGTGTATGTTCACTTTTAGAGTGTATGTGACCTGTATAAAATGAAAATAATACTCACTTTACTTTGGTACTAAATATATATTTAAATATACAAAAATGACAAGGAAACCAGGGAAAAAACGTAATTCAAATAAAATCATTCCTTGACCCAAGATAAATGAAAATACTATTTTTACTATATTTTTAAAAATTTGGAATGCATTAATGAACAATAGAGTAGGAAACACTAACAGAAACTATAACAAATGCATAACTAAATATAAAAAGGAAACTGCAATGTTGAAAAATGCTGAGTCCTAGTCTTTTACATCTTCAATATACCATTTGTATTAGATGTGATTCTTTGGTGCCACCTTTACTGCTTGCTCAAGTAAAGGAGAATAAATACACATGGTGGACAAATATATTTAGAAAGAAGTATAATATCATCAAAGATCAAATTTTTGCTTCGCAAGTAAGCAACGTTGGTGTGAAAAAGGATGAAGGAACACTTAATAACTACAAAATCACTTTCATGAAGTAACATGTTTTCTTACATATCTACACAAAAATCTAATAAAATTGTACTGAAATCATCCAAGAATTTAAATTTGTTATATTTAGCATTTGATTTTACTTCTATAACCCAAGACTTTTATGCTCCTGTGTAAATGAATCATAACGAAGGGGGAGGATTTTCAAGAAATGTATTTACGCTTTTTCAGGTAAGTGTTAGTGTTGATATTTTGTGCTAAATGTATCACATACAGATTTAAGCTGTTGAATGCATCAGATACGTTCAAATTTTCTTCCCAAACACTTTATTTTTCTGAGCTATGTTAGAAGTGAATGTTATGTTTTGTTAACAAGCAAATTTGCATCTGTAGTCTATTTCTAAAATGTGTAAGTTGTGGGTTTACCTTTAGAAAGTCAGTATATCTGATGCTTGCTTGGAATCCTCTCTGCCTAGGAAACTCCAAAAAAAAAATGAGTAAGCCATATTGTTTCGTTGCAATAACAGTTGCTCTTAGAAAGGTCTGATTTCTTTCATTCTTTTAGTGAATGCCTCATG
Source organism: Leptonychotes weddellii (assembly GCF_054177405.1). NCBI lineage: Eukaryota > Metazoa > Chordata > Mammalia > Carnivora > Phocidae > Leptonychotes > Leptonychotes weddellii. The sequence goes on from NC_138369.1 coordinate 173,615,015, forward strand.
GTGGGTACTCCAGAAGGAGACAAACCAGAATTTGGGGCTCAAGATATTTATTAGGATCAACACCTGTGAAAAAGCAGGATTGGTGAAAGGGGAATTGGAGCTGTGAAAAATGCAGAAACCACCAGCACAGAGCATGGATTGAGGTTTGCATATGACAATTATCCCCCATGAGGCCAAACTGGCCTTTATATCCCCAGATAGTTCATACCCCGGGAAGGATATGACTTTGGGCAAGAAGGGTCTCTGCAACTCTGGAAGATCCTGAACTGACTGATGGTGAGTTGGAGGTTTCTACTCGCTGGGCTCTCCAGAACCATGGAATATATCTTCTCTTGAGGAGGGAACAAACTGATTCTTTGTCTAAAAAATCCAAAGACATCTGTAATTTATAGAATTTTTAAAATTAAAAGGTGAATTTACAATTTGGATATAAGCTCAAGTTTAATTTGATATGTAAATCAAGTTTATTTCTATACAAAATCAATATTTGGACAATACAATTTTAGAAGAAAGATACCTTTCTCAAATATATGAAAGGTTTATTGAATCTAAAAAATGGGCAAGATGTCTATTTAGAAAAATGTAAATGAGATAAATTCAATACATAAATGAATGAAGCAGTATAATACTAATGGGTTAGAAACATTTTAAAGACATCAGTTATTTTAAACAGAGTCATAAATTCAATGCAATCACACCAAAATTCCACCAGAATTTATTGAAAATAAATTATAAAATTTCTAATAAATTAAAAAGGATGAAGAAAAATCAAGACCCATTTTAAGAACAAAGTGGAGGATATATTATACTAGCTAACAAAGTTCATTGTAATCTACAGTAAATAAAGAAATGTAGTATTGGCACAAAGGCAAGACAAATAAAATAATGGAATGGAAGAGAATCTCTAGGAAAAGACATAGGTATAAATGGCACTAATTTATAGTAAAGTAGAAATGTAGGTACAGGGTAATTTCTTAAATTAAGAACCTTGAGAATAATGGCAACCCTGCCTCTCCCTGATGATCAGGGTCAATTACTCTTGACAATGTGTTGGCTCCTCCCCTTACCTGTTGATCTCTGCCAGTGCAGTATGTAACAGGATTTATGGCTCCCATGGTCATATCCCTACTGTTACATTTCCTTTGCTGTGAAATAATTCTTTTGGTCTAAAGAATGGTTTTGCAGGATCACCTAATTTTTAGTAAATTATTTTTTAGTAGTAGGGGCCAAGGCCTTGCAGAGGGGAAAGGCAAAACCATATTATAATAATGAAAAATCAGCACTGCTTCCAGATTGGGGTTATCCAATGTAATCAAATTTTCATTGAATATAGCTGGAAGTTCTCCTTGAAAAATGGTGCCATATCAAAGATACTATTAGTCTCCATTTCTTGGAGATTTGTTATTCCAGTAGCAGCATTAGCTAAATTAGCTTGCATGAGTAGGAAGTTATGTTTTTGAACTATGGATAACCCCTATTTTGATACTTTATCTACTCCATGTATGTACCTTGGGCTATGGGGTAACCAATGGCAGCATAACTAAATATAACTTTCCAAATCATTGCTTCTATGTAGTTTTTTAGTGACTAATCTTTATATGGTAAGTGTTCACTGGTTGAGTTAAAATGCAAATACAAAGATCTTCATAGGTTGTTCTGAATCACATAGATCCTCCCCAGCTCTAAACACCTAACATTCCAAATATTTCCATTCAAGTTCTTCACCAATCATTTAAGTTATTTCTCACTATCCACAGGTTTATTTATTCTTCCCTTGGGCCATTTGTATTTCTACACAAATTAGATAATCAGGTGTGCTGCCTGAATCTCTGGTCTTTGGGAAGATTTTCCCAGATATCAGGCTATGGATCAGGGATGCATGGTGTTTATTGCAGAGTTGTCTTAGTAACTACTGTCAGGGGGTCAGAGAAGTAGAATTGGAAGAACAGAAATGTTGAACTCAGGTGCAGTGACAAAGAGGATCCAGATAATCTTACAGAAATAATTAAAATTGTGATGTGACTTCAGAATGTTCCGTATCTGGCAAATGGACTTGGAATTTTTAAATATAAATGGATTTCTTAAAGGCTGGAGACTTGCCCCATGAGGGAGCACAGTGTGAGGGTGGCAGCTCCCTTGTAGAAATTGCATTTCCCTTTGAGCTGTCAGCACTAACCACTCCCAGGGCTATCCAAGAGGAAGGGTATGAGAATCACAGCACAGCATCCACTTTAGAAGGAACATTTCTGTAAATAGGGATAACGTGAAAGGCCACTGTGTAAATGGGAATTGGTCTAAAGACTGCTGACTTCTTGAAATATTCTTTCTGTAATTAAATGGAAGGAATGAATACAAAGGCACTTTGGATATTACAAGCATCACACCAATATAATATAATATTATTATGAAAATAACACCTTCAGGGCAACATCTATCTTTATTTAACTGATGTACTATTAAAAAGAAGCCTCTGTCAGCAGGCATGTGAGTCAGTTAAATAATTTAAAGCTTTGTGATAGTGACTTACAAAATGTGAGAAAGAGGAAGTACCTTCTTTGGCTGCTTGAAATGTGTCAATCCTCCTTTAAGATTTTTAATAAACTAGATATAAACAAACTTTTCATGTTCACCACAAAATCTGTCAGTGATTCAAAAAGACTTCCCAAATTTTTAGGACATCTTATATCAGTAGGATACATGATTACAATTAGTAAACTGACAACAGTGTATTATTAACTAAAGTCCCTACTTTATGCAGATTTCCTTAGTTATTACCTAATTCCATTTTGCTGTACTAGAATCCCATTCAGGATGCCACATTACACTGAATCACCATGTTCTTTAAGCTCCTGTTGACTGTGACAATTTCTCAGACTTGTTTTTGATGGCCTTGACAGTTTTGAAAAGTACTGTTTGTTTACTTTATAGAATGCCCCTCAATTGGGAATTTTCTGATGTTTTTCTCATGAGTAGCCCAGGGTTATGTGCTTTTAGTATGAAGATGATAGAGGAAAAGTGCCATTTTCATGATATTGTATCAAGGGTACATATCATCAACTTAAATTGTTATTGCTGATATGATCCTTGACCAGTTGGCTGAAGGACTGTTTTTTGGTTTCTCTGCTGGAAAGGTACTCTTTCTTCCACTGCTTTCTGTGGTGTAGTCTTCAAAAGAAAGTGACTGTGTGCAGCCCACACGTAAGGGATAGAAGTTATGCTCCCCTTTCTCAAGGGAAGAGTATCTATTTTAATTATTTGAAATTCTTATTCACCAGACATTTGCCTTTTCTTTCTTTCTTTCTTTCTTTCTTTCTTTCTTTCTTTCTTTCTTTCTTTCTTTCTTTCTTTCTTTTCTTTCTTTCTTTCTTCTTTCTTTCTTTCTTTCTTTCTTTCTTTCTTTCTTTCTTTCTTTCTTTCTTTCTTTCTTTCTTCTTTCTTTCTTTCTTTCTTCTTTCTTTCTTTCTTTTCTTTCTTTCTCTCTTTCTTTCTCTTCTTTCTTTCTTTCTTTCTTTCTCTTTCCTTCCTCCTTCCCTCCTTTCCTTTCCTTTCCTTTCCTTTCCTTTCCTTTCCTTTCCTTTCCTTTCCTTTCCTTTCTTTTCTTTCCTTTCCTTTCCTTCCCTTTCCTTTCTTTCCTTCCCTCCTTCCTTCCTTCCCTCCTTTCCTATTCAGTCATTTATTTATTTCTGCATGGAATTATCCGTATTTATTTTTTACCTTGGGCTATATCCAATACTACATTGTTTATTCCTGCTTGAATTGTTACAGATTTTACCATAGAAGTCTATTTGCTCCTGTGTCTCTTTGACATACATCTATCATTAAGTGTGTATTTTTTTAAGCATTTTATTAGTTTCTGGCACTACAAGACACTCAAGGCTTACCTTGTATATTTCCTGCCTCACTCTTAGGATCAGGCATTTTTTCCAAGGAGCCTGGCTTGTTTTACTAGAGAATGGTATTAGAAATCACAGTCTCATTTCTAAGTGTACTCACTGCTATTGGAGTGTTGTTGCTTCAGCACCCTCTCAACTGAGAGAAGAAGGAACTCTATGTGTGAATACTAAACTGTACATATACATCTATAAATATTTATTTATTACATCTATAAATATTTAAATAACTAAATATATCTACTTCTACATGAGTTAATATGAATATATCTAACAACAGGCCATTGCTATATGGATTATTTTTGCTTCCTCTCCTATCGATCTGTAAACTTCCAGTCCGACTGTGAGAAACCTAAATAGCACCATCTGTCATTCCTTTACTGAATTGTTCTTTTCCACTTTCCACATACAGCAGTATCAGAATTGTTAACCTCAATCCTCACGGGCACAGCTTTAACAACTATGTACAGTTATGTACATAGTTTATGTATGTATATAGATTATGTACAGTTCTTTTTACCTTTAGTCTAACAGACTCTACTCATTTCCAGCTATTTAGGTCGACTTCCTTCCTCTCTACTTTCAATCAGACTGCACAGGCATTTGTAACACAGTTTGAAGACATTCTCCATTCCATCCCCAGGCCCCCTGGTATCCTAAATTATTATTATTATTTTTTTACGATTTGAATATAATAGATAAACTTTTCATGCTGTAAAATTCTATGAGCTTTGCAAATACACAATGCCGTGTATCTACTATTTCAATATCATACAGAATAGTTTTATCATCCTGAAAGTTCCTCCATGCTTCACCTAAACCCTTCCTCTTCACCTGAAACCATGGCAACTGCTGATTTTTATTCTATCTCCATAGCTTTGTCTTTTCCAAAATTTTATATAATTGGAGTCATACATTATGTAGCCTATTCAGACTGGTTTCTTTCACTTAGAAGTATGCATTAAAGATTCATTCATATCTTTCTGTGGCTTGATATTTCATTTAACTGCTGAATAATAGCCCATTGTGTGGATGTACCACAATTTCTTTATCTTCTCACCAACTGAAGAACATCTTGGTTGCTTCCAGTTTGGGTCTATTATGAATAAAATTGTAAACATTCACACACTGGTTTTTGTGTGGAGATTAGTTTTCAAATCAGTTAGGTAGATATTTAGAAGCACAATTACTGTAATGTAAGGTAAGACTATTTTCAAGAAAATGCCCTGACATTTTTCATTCCCACAAACACTGAATGAGAGTTCTGGTTGTTCTGCATCCTTGCCAGCAATTGTCCTTGTTGCTGTTGTCAGGTATTTGGATGTTGGTTATTCTACTACTTGTGTAGTCATATTCCACTTTTGTTTTAATTAACAATACCCTAATAATAAGTGACACTTACCACTTTTTCATATGCATATTTGCCATCTGTATACATTCATTGATGAGGGGTATGTTCAGATTTTTGCCTATGTTTTAACTGGATTATGTATTAGTTTGCCAGGGCGATCATAACCATGTACCGCAGACTGAGTAACTTAAACAATTGACATTTATTTCTTCATGGTTCCAGAAGCTAGAAGTCCAATATCAAGGTGCTGGAAGGGTTGGTGTCATTCTGAGACTTCTCTCTTTGGCTTGTAGATGGCCATCTATTCTGTGTCTTCATTCGGTCTTCCCTCTGTGTGCCTGTGTCCTAATTTCCTCTTCTTGTAACAACACCTGTCATATTGGATTGGATCACCTAAGTGACCTCATTTTAACTTAATTACTTCTTTAAAGACCCTATCTCCAGATACAGTCACAATTTGAGGTCCTGGGAATTAGGACTTCAATATATGAAATTTGGGGGAGCCCTATGTAGGTTATGTATTTCTCCCATGTGCTATTTGGTAGTTTTTATTTTTTTATGTATTTGGTCCATTTCATCTAAACTATCAATTTATGGGCATAGAGTTGTTCATAGTATACCTTTATTGTCTTTTTAATGTCCATGGGATCAGTACTGATGACTATTTCTGATATTGTTAATTTGTATCTTCTTCTTTCTTCCCCACTCCTACTCCTCCTCCTTCTTCTTTCTCCTCCTCATTCTCTTCTTCCTCCCTCCTTCTCTCCCTCCATATCTCATAACTGTCCCTTGTTTTGCTGAGCTGGTCTAGTATTTTATCCATTTTCATGATCATTTTATGGAACTAGCTTTTGATTTCATTTATTTTCTCTATTGATTTCTTGTTTTAGATTTAATTCATTTCTGCTCTGATTTTTATTATTTATTTATTCTCCTTCACTTGAGCTTAAATTACTCTTCTTCTAATTTTATTTTTTTACAACCTTTTAGAGATTTATTTATTTATTTTAGAGAGCGAGAGAGAATGGGGGAAGAGGCAGAGGGAGAGGGTGAGTACAGAGTCCCATGTGGCGCTTGATCCCAGGACCCTGAGATCATGACCTGAGATGAAATCAAGAGCCAGTGCTTAACTGACTGAGCTGCCCAGGTGCCCCATCTTTTTCTAGCTTTCTAACATGGAAGACTAGTTTATTGATTTTCAATTTTTTTCCAGTATATGAATTTAATGCTATAAAGTTCCATCTCAACACTGCTTTTGTTGCATTTCACAAATTTTGATTTGTTTAATTTTCATTTTAATTCTAAATAAGTTTAATTTTTTTTTTTAAAGATTTTATTTATTTGAGAGAGAGAGAATGAGAGAGAGCAAGCACATGAGAGGGGGGAGGGTCAGAGGGAGAAGCAGACTCCCTGCCGAGCAGGGAGCCCGATGCGGGACTCGATCCAGGGACTCCAGGATCATGACCTGAGCCGAAGGCAGTCGCTTAACCAACTGAGCCACCCAGGCGCCCAGTTTAATTTTTTTTAAGTGGGCTCTGTTCTGGGAGTGGACTATGTGGGACTTGAACTCATGACCCTGAGATCAAGACCTGAGCTAAGTGACTGAGCCACCCACATGCCCCTAAATAAGTTTAATTTTTATTGAGACTTCTTTGTTCACCAATTTGTTATTTAGAAATGTATTGCCTACTTTTCAAATATTTGGGGATATTCCTTCTCTCTATTATTAAACTCTAGCTTAACTCCATTGTGTACTGAGAAATACTTTGAATGATTTTGCTTTATCTAAATTTAAGATGTTTTATTAAAAGCTGCAGAATTTGGTCTATCATTGTAAATGCTCCATTGGAGCTTGAGAAGAATGTGTATTCTGCTACTATTAGATGGAATAGTTTGTAAATATCAAGTAAATCAAGTTGATTGATAGTACTGTTCAGATCAACCATACCTTATTGATTAACTGTCTGATTGGCCTATCAATTACTGAAAGAAAGGTATTGAAGTCTTCAACTACAATTGTGGATTTCTCTATTAGTCCTTCAGTTCTATTAGTTTTGTCTCCAATAATTTGGAACACACTTGTTAGGTACATACATATTTAAAATTGTTATGTTTTCTTGGAGAATTGATATCTTTATAATCACCTTCTTTTTCTGAAGTCTGGTTTATCTGTAATTAATATAACTACTCCAGCTTTCTTTTGATTTGTGTTAACATCACACATCTTTCTCAAATTCTTAACTGTAAATCTGCATTTTTTATTAAATGTGGCCTTCTGATAAACAACACAGAGATGAGTCTTCTATTTTTTTAATCCACTCTGACAAATTATGCCTTTTAATTGATTTAAAACATTCTTTTATTTGTTTGTTCTTGCTTAAGACACCAGAAATTTATTCCATCACAGTTCTGGGGCCTAGAAGAATAAAATCAAGATTTCATCAGGGCCATGATCCTTCTGAGACTCTGGAAAAATCTTCCCTTAACTTTTCCTTCCCATGGTGGCCTTCAATTCTTGATGTTCCTTGGCTTGCAGCTTCATCACTCCCATCTCTGCTTCTGTTGTCAGATGGTATTTTCTGCTTCTCATAAGGATGCAATCATATTGAATTAGGACCCACCTACCTTCCAAATAAAGGTATTTTCTAAACCATTTATATTTAAATTGATTATTGATAGAATTGAATCAATATCTATCAATTATTAAAATCCTCCATCTTGGTTACTGTGTGGCTCAGTCGGTTAAGTGTCCAACTCTTGATTTTGGCTCAGTCATAATCTCAGGGTCATGAGATTGAGCCTTGAGTTGGGCTCTCCACTCCCTCTGCCCCTCCCCCTGCCCATGCACACACTTTCTCTTTCTCAAATAAATAAATAAATTTAAAAAAAAATCCTCCATCTTGTTCCTTATGACATTGTTGTTATTACTCATTTCACTTTTCCATATGCTATGTCCAATACATTGTTTGTTATTGCCGTAAAAAGTTATTCTTAGGTAACTAATACGAAGAAAAATAAACTACTTTATCTTGCCTTCACTTGTTCTTTCTCAGACACTCCTTCCTTTATGTAGATCTGAGTTAATTGCCTATATCATTTTCCTTCTCCATAAAGAACTTTTAACATTTCTTTCAGGGCAGGACTGCTGGAAATGAATTCGTAAGGTTTTGCTTCTCTGACAAAGTTTTGTTTTGCTCCTTCACTTTTGAAGGACATTTTACTGGTTATAAGTCTGGAATAGTGTTTTGTTCTGTTTTTTTTTCTGTCAACATTAAATTATTTCACTCCACTGTCTTTTTGCTTGCATGGTTTTGGATGAAAAGTCTGCCCTAATTCTTAACCTCTTTTCTCCCTTAGGTAAGGTGTTTTTTCCTCTGTCTTTTTTCAAGATTTTCTCTCTGTGGTTGATTCACTTCAGTTTGAGTATATTTGAGTATAATGTGCCTACGTCTAGTCTAGGGTTTTTTGTTTTGTTTTATTTTGTTTTGTTTTGCTGTTTACCCTATTTAGAATTCTCTGATTTTTCTGGACTTCTGATTTAGTATTTTTGATTAATTTTAGAAAGTTCTGAAATATTATAACTTTAAGTATATTTTCTTTTTCATTCTTTCTTCTTCTAGTATTCCCATTATTCATTTATTACATCTTTTAAAAATGCCCCACTGTTACTGAATGCTTTGTTTCACTTTTTATTCTTTTTCTCTCTGAATTTAAATTTCGAAAGTTTTTATTGACATATCTCCAAAATCACTGATTCTTTGCTTGACATTCCAAAAGCAATCCTTATTTCTTTTAGTATGTTTTTGATTTTCAGTGTTTACTTTTTATTTTCTACTAGAATTTCTATCTCTCTTTTCACATTACCTATCAGTTATTTCATCTTGTTTACATTTTTCAATAGTCTTAACATATTAAATCTATTTAAAATTTCTTGTCTGATAACCCCAACATTAGTCTCATATCTGAGTCTGGTCCTGGTGTTGACTCTTTCTTTTTTTCTTTCTTCTTTCTTTCTTTCTTTTCTTTGTTTCTTTAGACTGTGTTTTTATTGCCTTTAGCATGTCTTATAAGTTTTTGTTGAAAGCCAAGCACGTTGTATCAGGTAACAGGTACTGAGGTTAATAAGCTTTTTTGTTGCTGTAAAAATGTGATGACTTCAAGCTCTTTATATATTGGAGCTGAAACCAGAAGTCTTATATACAGAGCACAGAGCAGTGAACAAAATAGAAAAAGATCCCTAACCTTCAGGTATGCAGGGATAAATTATGTTACAGACATTTTCACATGTTATTTAGTTTTAAAACACCTACAAAAAATAGCAAAACTGAAACAAGACAAAACATTCTATTTTTTGTCAATCAATAAAGTGAATTGGCATATATTTATAACATGTCTAACTCAATTATTCTTGAAAGGTAAACTTGCCTAAATTTTCCTGTATGGGTGTGTGGATGTATCCCCTGACATTTATCTGTGGCTTTCCATATAACAGCATTATATTGCCATCATAATACAATATATTTGATGACAATTTAATGTTGATAACTTTCTATCCAATGTGTCTTTTATGTCCTCTAAAATTCTTAAATGTGATTATTTTATAGATATTACCTGAAGCAAAGTTTTGCAATCTTAATAGCATGAAATAAAGAGCAAGTCAAAAGTGAATGAAAGTTCAAAGAAGAAGAAAAATATATTTTGTGGGCAGGATGGTGTGCAAAGTCTTTGAGAATTTGACTATCAAAATGATGCAGATATTGAGCTGTCCTTGAACCAGGAAGTGGGCTCTCACCAGATACCAAATTTGCTGACATCTTGACTTGGACTTCCCAGCTTTTGGAACTCCTTTGCATATGTATCTTGAAAGAAGTTGTAGCTGATGTCAAAGAGGCTACTGCCTATATTCTCCTCTAGGATTTTGATGGATTCTTGTCTCACATTGAGGTTTTTCATCCATTTTGAGTTTATCTTTGTGTATGGTGTTAGAGAATGGTCGAGTTTCGTTCTTCTGCATGTGGCTGTCCAATTTTCCCAGCACCATTTATTGAAGAGACTGTCTTTTATCCATTGCATATTTTTTCCTGCTTTGTCGAGGATTATTTGACCATAGAGTTGAGGGTCCATAACTGGACTCTCTATTCTGCAATAGTCAAACTGTGGAAA
>NC_138369.1:173625918-173633551 GCF_054177405.1 Leptonychotes weddellii
CAAAATCACTCATTTCTATTATGTTCAAGCACAGGGTTCTTAAAAAAGCTAATCATTATAATTAAGAGGGGAACATTTTCCGTTAGAGATCTTTGTGTTACCTAAATGACATAATAATATTAATGTAGGTTAATTATGTAAGGCATAATTTGAAAACTTATTGTTTTATATGCTCCTATATAATCTACAATGCCTTGATAAAAAGATGATGCCATATTTTTTTCATTACATCTGATTTTCCTCCTTTCCCTAGGTGTAGTTATGCCTCTTTGACCTAGAACAAGTAATCTCATATGTAGACACTTTGAATTCACAAAGTCCAAAGTCTGCACGATATATCAGAATCAGAGAGTACTTCAAATACTGATGAGGTCTGAACACAGACTTGCCATCATCTTCCTGATCCTTTAATTCAACTAGTCTACGTGGTTAAAGCACAGGAATAGAGCAGGGTGATAAGGAAAAAAAGAAAAACCAGTCAGTTTAGTAAAGTGGGTTCTTTTCCCATTATATATATTTTTATATCTGCACTGTTTCTTTTAACCCTTATAAGAACACAACATTAATTATCTCTGAAGGATTTATGTACTAACAATTTATATTTGGGAAAAAGATGATGCCCATAATTCTGTATCCATTATGATGAAATAACAGATTTAAAGTAAGAATAATAATGAATCCACCTTGATAAACATTTGGCTATCAGAATTGAATGGTAGAGTAAAAAAAATGTATCATCATGATGAATAAAAATTTTAGGTACCATTTTCCAAAGATGTGAAGTGATATTTGAATATGACTTCCAGTACAAAAGATGATAGCACAAGCCATTGTGTTTTGTAGATAACATATAGCTGGGGCCTCTTTTGTTTTTTTTGTTTTTCAGTTGTTCAACTTGTCTTTTAACTGTAATGTTTATAACATGTATATTTAATACATTTAAAATACGGTTGACCTTAAGTTTTCCATCTTGCTACTTGTTTTTGGTAAAGACCCAGGAGGAGCCCTATGTGGACTTTCCATAGCTCTTTTTCTGCCTGGCTGCTTATTTCCAGAATTCTGCCTTGCTACTTTCTGTAGTCTCAGCCTCCCTGAACTCTGACATCTTTTTTTCTATATAACAAAGCTGCTGGACTCAATTTGGGTCTCCTTCCTGAGCCAGTGTTCTGGAATAATGCCTCCAAGTGGAAATATATGGCAATTGTAGATTGCCATATTATACATATCATATATTTCCCTTTTCCCGCAGTTCTATGAAGCCTGTTGTCCAATGTCTAAAAATAGTTACTTTACATATGCGCTCCAGCTTTCTGGTTTTCTTTTTCTCTCTTCATTTTTAATGGAAGAAGTTTGTGGCTCAAAGTGTAAGTCCTTAAACCATTCTATGTCAGTATCAGTTGATGCTCTAAAACTTCAGAATAGAAAACTTCAGAAATTAGAAACCTATAACAAAAAAAAATTAAATATGGTAGATATGGTAGAATTTATTCTTCCCAATCCAATTCACATATGAGAACACATATCTAAAATCAAAGAAGTAAAGTAAAAGCTAAATAAGTCACAAAAATAGCCATGATTACGTTGGTGGTTGAGGAGATAATTGGCATCATCACTGTTAGATGACAGGAGAGGGAATGGGCACTGATTCTTATTTTCTTTGGCAATCTTGAATTTTGTCAATGCATTGACTTTTTTCTTTTTAAGATTTTACTTACTTACTTGAGAGAGAGAGAAAGCACAAGTTGGGGAAGGGGCAGAGAGAGAGGGAGAAGCAGATTCCCTGCTGAGCCGGAAGACAGGTACTGAGCTAGATCCCAGGACCTGGAGAACATGACCTGAGCTCAAGGCAGAAGCTTGACTGACAGAGTCACCCAGGCACCCCATGTAATGACCTTTTGTATGTGAAGTTCTGACTTCCTTTAAGCATTCATTGGCTGCTGAAGCCAATCCCTCAGTTCTACTTATTTTTTAGTAGATCTGGGAGACAAGTTAGTCTTAAGGCAATCAATGTAATTTTATATATCTTTAAAACATACTAACTGCCTTACAAGAATAGTTATAGCACGTTCCATTTCCCTTTGGGAAAAAACTCCTAACAAACTTACCTACTTGTGGATAACTACTATACATTTTGGAATAAAATACAAAAAGAAAGAAAAGAAAGTAAAGAAAGAAAAGAAAGAGAAGGAAGGAAGGAAGGAAGGAAGGAAGGAAGGAAGGAAGGAAGGAAGGAAAGAACTACCTGAGTAGGGATAATTTGAAGGATTGTTAAAACTTTGCAGAGCAGACTGGCATAGAGAGAATTTCACATTTTTGTGGCTTTGCCTTCATGTCTGAATATCTTGGTATGGGGCAGTTCAGCTAAAACATCTAGAGAAACTCCACTGCATTTTGGTCACTGGAAGTGGCAGAAAGAAACTGAAGCAACAAGTGATGCTGGAATGTGAGGGGAGCTATCTTAGAAAGGAGACAGTAATAAAAAGGAGATCTCAAATCTGTCTATTAGAAATGTCTTAATCTCTGGATGATCCCTGAACCACATATAGGCATGATAAGCAAAAAACAGTCTGCACTGAGATCTGAGTTGTCACTCATCACAGGCAAGACAAAGTATACATTTCATGTAAGTAAATTAATACCCACTAAAACAAATATAACAAATATATATATTTTTCAGAGGAATATAAAAGAACCCAGTTCTCACAACATAATATTCACAATGTCCAGAATGCAATCCTAGCTTCAGCAGATTACAAAATAAATAAAAGCCATCCAAATCAGCAAGGAAGAAGGCAAACTTCCACTATTCTCAGGCATCATAATACTCTTATGGAGAAAACCCAAAAGACTCCACCAAAAAAATTCTAGAATTATACATGAATTCAGTAAAGTCACAGGACTCAAAATCAATGTATCAAAATCTGTTGCATTTCTATACACCAATAACGAAGCAGCAGAAAGAGAAGTCAAGGAATCGATTCCATTTACAATTGCACCAAAAACAATAAGATACCTAGGAATAAACCTATCAAGAGCTAAAAGATCTGTATTCTGAAAACTACAGAACACTTATGAAAGAAATTGAAGATAGTACAAAGAAATGGAGAAACATTCCATGCTCATGGATTGAAAGAACAAATATTGTTAAAATGTCTATACTACCCAAAGCAATCTACACACTTAATGCAATCCCCATCAAAATACCACCAGCATTTTTCATAGAGCTAAAACAAACAATCCTAAGATCTGTATGGAACCACAAAACCACCCCAAAAAGCCAAAGCAATCTTAAAAAAGAAAAGAAAGCTGGAGGCATCACAACTCTGGATTTCAAGTTATATTACAAAGCTCTAGTGATCAAGAAAACATGGTACTGGCATAAAAACAGGCACATAGATCAAAGGAACAGAATAGAAAACCAAAAAATGGACCCTCAATTCTTGGTCAACTCATCTTCGACAAAACAGAAAAGAGTATCCAATGGAAAAAAGACAGTCTCTTCAACAAATGGTATTGGGAAAACTGGACAGCAACATGCAAAAAAATGAAACTGGACCACTTTCTTATACCATACACAAAAATAAATTCAAAATGGATGAAAGACCTAAATGTGAGACTAGAGATCATCAAAATCCTAAAAGAAATCATAGGCAGTATCCTCTTTGAGATCACCCATAGCAATGTCTTACTAGATATGTCTCCTGAGACAAGGAAAACAAAAGCTAAAATAAACTATTGGGATTTCATCAAGATAAAAAGCTTCTGCACAGCGAAGGAAATAATCAACAAAACTAAAAGGCAACCTACAGAATGGGAGAAGATATTTGCAAGGGACATGTCTGATAAGTGTTAGTACCAAAAATCTATAAAGAACTTATCAAACTCAACACCCAAAAACCAAATAATCCATTTTAGAAATGGGCAGAAGACATGAATTGACGTTTTTCCAAAGAAGGCCTCCAGATGGCCAACAGACAGATGAAAAGATGTTCACATCACTCATCATCAGAGAAATACAAATCAAAACTACAATGAGATATCACCTCAAACCTGTCAGAATGGCTAAAATTAACACAAAAAATAACAGATGTTGCCGAGGGTGTGGAGAAAGGGCAAGCTTTCACACTGTTGTTGGGTATGCACACTGGTGCAGCCACTCTGGAAAACAATATAGAAGTTCCTCAGAAAGTTAAAAATAGAACTACCCTAGGACCCAGCAATTGCACTACTAGGTATTTACCAAAGGGTACAAAAATACTGATTCCAAGGAACACATGCACCCTGATGTTTATAGCAACATTATCAACAACAGCCAAATTATGGAAAGAGTCCAAAAATCCATTAACTGATGAATGCATAAAGATGTGGTGTATACACACACACACACACACACACACACACACAATGGGATATTACTCAGCCATAAAAAAGAATGAAGTCTTGCCATTTGCAATGACATGGATAGTGCTAGAACATATTACGCTAAGTGAAGTTAGAGAAAGAAAATACCATATGATCACTCATATGTGGAATTTAAGAAACAAAACAGATGAACATAGGGGTAAAAAAAAGAGAGGCAAACCAAGAAACAGACTCTTAACTATAGAGAACAAACTGATGGTTGCTGGTGGTGAGGTGGGCAGGGGAATGGGCTAAGTGGATGATGAGTACTAAGGAGGGCAGTTGTGATGAGCACTGAGTGTTGTATGTGAGTGATGAATCACTAAATTCTACACCTGAAACTAATATTACTCTCTGTCACCTACTTGGAATTAGGAAAAAAAAAAAAAAAACTTGAAATGACAACAAACAAACAAATAACAAAAACAAAGCTATTCAAATATCAAGAGGATGAAAATCATTAGGCATCATGGAAATTCAAATTGAAATTACAATAAGGTGTCAATATACATACATCAGAATGGCTAAAATTTATATGACTAATTTTGTGTTGATAAAGATTTGTAATCCAAAATTCTACTGGTTAGTATAAAAAATATTTCACTTTGGAAAACTATTTTGGAAATTATTTACTTCTTAAAGTTACTCTCTATACAATGTTGTCTTTCCATGCCAAGGCATATAATCAAGAGAAATAACAGCATGTATTTACACACAAAAATTTGTATACATATGTTCATGGGACTTTTATTAAAATTTATTTAAAATTAACCCCAAACTGGAACCTACCCATAAATCCATCAACATGTATGTTTGTCATATTCATATAATTTAATACTATTCAGCAATACAAAGGATTAAAATACTGGTAAGTACACAACATGGATGAATCTCAAAGTTATTTTGCTGAGTAAACTTAGTCAAACACAAAACAATATACAGTGTAGGACTTAAAATGAAAACAAATCACTTGTGGCTGCCTGAGTCTAAAGTCAGGGGTAGAAATCAGCTTACAAAGGGGCACAAAAGTCTTTTGGGAATTGTGAAAATGTTCTGGATCTTAATTATGACAGTGACTTTATGGATATATATGTATGTCAAAACTAATCAAAGTGGATGCTTTAAATAGATACAATTTATTATATTTGATTTACTAAAACAAAGTGAGGAATAAACATTCATGTTAGGTTAAACTGTTATTTATTTCATTGTTTCAATCTAGAAACGCCTTAAAGTAATAATATGTTCAGACCCTTTGTAAAGGGGCTTCTGATGTCACAGTGATTTTGTTATTTTATCTTTCCTGAACCTCATGCAACCTTTTCATAAGAGAAAGGAAATTGTGTACATGTTACTTTAAAAGCTTCTTCAAGGTCACATTATAATATTAGGAGTAAAAATTAATCACGTACATTAAATCTGATCATGAATAAATGTCAAGCAAAGTAAAATATGTCAGCAATTTAACTTAAATTGTACAGAGGAAAATGTTATTTGTGTTATGCTTATATGTATATATTTTTGTACATGTGAAAATTTTTCAAAATTAGAAAAAGAAATGTAAACAAAATAAAAAATCAGTCATATTAGGAATAAGAATCATGTACATTTTTAGGATATGATGCCATTACAGTTTGAGATTTTTGTATTTTAAATGAATAAAGTTATATATGAACATTGCATTTGACAGGACAAGAATAGATACTGAATATGAAACTAGAGTAATTATATTTTTTGGCAGGAATCAATTTTGTGCAACATCAGTTTAAACAAGTTATATTAAAACTTCCATTTTAACTATCAGTTGTATTTTATCTTATTTATTTTTTATTATTTTTTAAATATTTATTCATTTATTTGAGAGTAGGGGGGAGGGACAAGAGAGAAAAAGTCCTCAAGCAGACTACCCACTGAGGGTAGAGCCCACCTTGGGGCTCGATCCCAGGACTCTGAGATCATGATCTGAGCCCAAATGAAGAGTCGGATGCTTAACTGACTGAGCCACCCAGGCACCCCTCAATTGTATTTTAATTAATTAATTAGGTAATTAATTTGTTAAAGTTTTTTTTTTTGAGAGAGAGATAATGCTTTGAGGGGAGGGGCAGAGGGAGGGAGAGACTCTCAAGCAAATTCTGTGCTGAGCACAGAGCCCAACTCGGGGCTTGGTCTCACCACCTGGTAATCATGACCTGAGACAAAACAAAGAGTGGGACACCCAACTGACTGTGCCACCCAGGTGCCCCTTGACTGTATTTTAAAGACATGATTTATAAAAGATGAAATATATTCTCTTTAAGTAGGGAAGTTTTCATGAAATTTCCTTAGGGATTTAAAAAATATTTACATTTTTATCTCAGTTGTCTGTATTCATTTCTCTTCTTTACTTTATGTGGGGTCAGTTTTTATAGAGGAACTACTGACTTGGTTTATTTTGTTCCCATGCTGTAGAAGAAAATATCTCATAGCAAGTCTCTCTAATACACATGATAGATATGATTGCTCTACCTGATGAGTGTTACTTAATAAAATATTGTAGTGATATTCTATATGATTATCAGGGGTCATCAAAATTTCAGCCTTTTATCATGATTTGTCCTTTATGTTTTGACTATTCTTTATACTTTTTAGAAAACCTATTGTATATATTGTATATAATATATTATGTCTATACTCATGTATGTATATATGTGTTTGTATACATATATACAAATCATTGACTATATGTCTCTAAATAAAAACTTCATCACTGAACAGGAATGAAGTATGTCACATAGAAACATCCATGTTAGGAAGAAAGAGGGCCTCTGACCTGGATGGGAACCTTTGGGACATATTGGTGGTGAAGTGGCAGGGAGCAGAGTGGGCCAACATGCAAACCCAACCCTGGAAATTATTACTCAGGGGATATTGGCAAATAACCAATAACCAATAATTTATTTCTTCTTTCATTTTTGTTGACCTGTTAAATATAGAAAATGCCAAATTTGAAACTTGTGGTAAATAGTAAAGATAACAAATGTAAAATGGAGTTGATAAACTATAATTTTCACTATTCAGATTACTATACATGGAGAAGAAAAGACTCTGGCCTCCTTACCCTTCAATTCTGTGGTGAATATAGTTTTAATTAGAGGATCACTACAGCTGTTTCCCAAGCTGAATAAAGGCCAGTGATCTACACTCAATATCTTTCTTCTTCTTCCTCCTCCTCCCCTTCTTCCTCTCCTTCCTT
>NC_138369.1:173633651-173693057 GCF_054177405.1 Leptonychotes weddellii
TCAATCAATGGGATTTAAAAAAATGATTAAATATAAAATTTGAACAAATTTAATATATATTTTAGGTGGTTATTAATTAAAACATAGGATATTTGAGATATTTTGACATAGAAACAGCTTAATATAACAAAATGAAATGTAGTCATTAAAAACAATACTGAAAATTATCCCCTTGGCACTTAAAAAGTAAGATTCTGGATCTCCAGCTGATTAGAACTAATGCAAAATGCATTAGTGTTTAGTGGCAGACATTTCAGAATGCTTTTATCAAGAGGTCCAAACAAACTCAGTGGGTCATAATGTCAAATCAGTGGAATAATTCATGAATCAGCTCATCCTCTAACTTATTTTTACTTGCCAAATAATTGGTCCTAACCCTTAGTAAGCCTATCTTAGAAATTAGAGTTTTACAAATGTGAAAACTGTGTTTTTGTTGTTTCTAAAATAGCATGTTTTTGAAGTTGTTAAAGAATAGAGATTTCTCATTTTTATCCTTATTTTTGAAGATTGACATTTTTAGGACATATTCTCTCCCATTCATTGTTTGTCTGCCTCTCTCTTTCTCTCTGGCTCCCTCCATTTCCCACTACCCCCATCCCCAAATATAAATATATGAAATTTCCCCCCCTTTTTCTTGCTTAGAAAGCAAGGAAACTAACTAAAACTAATAGCTAATACTAAACTAAAATATAAATAAATTTGCAAAGCAAGATAAAAAATGCACTTTACCATATGCAAAGTGACTTTTAAGTTCAGTTGTTGTGACAACAAAACACAGTAAGTTTATCTTTGTATTGATCATGTACCAATATAATGCAGAGGCATACATTTCAGACAAAGATTCAGTTTTTCAATAGATTCAAATGCTATGAGTGACTATCAGGAAGTCGAAGACTGGCCAATGAAATATATCACTACTAATGGCAAGCAATTCCAATGCTCTTAAAAACTGTCAAGGAGTATCCTGAAATTCTATGTAAGTTCCAGGTGAGAGTTGGATTTTGCTGTATTGGTAACATTACATTATGTTGTACAACATAATTCATGATTAAGTGCCCCTCTTATAAACTAATATTAGAAGGTATTAAAAAAACAACCAAATAAACAAAGAAATTTAGAGTTTACTAAAATCATCTTGTTATCTGAGAATTTTTGGCCATAAATCAAAATAACTCTCTTCTCTTGCCAGATCCCCAATTAGTTAATAGAGTTTTAAAATAAATTTTGATAGAAAAAGTTTGATAAAAAAGTTTCAGAACTGTAAGGAACAGAAGTAGTCAATAGAACATTTCTATCTGTTTTCTGTATCTACGAATTAGTATAATAATTAAGAATCAGATATTATTATATTATTGTAAGACTTCTGCAGGTAGTCAGTAAATTATTTTGAATTGCTACAAAGGAATCAGGAGAACTGGTACCTCCCTATTTCCAACAGTCTTATAAATGGCAGGTAGATCCTTAGAGATCAAGTATCAAGAGTATATATTTGTCTCTTTCTTTTCTACCTCAAGAAGACTTTCTACCTCCCTTTTTTATACACAAAGAGGGTTGGTGGTGTTGATACCTAAACCATATTTATATTCTCATTTAAGCTAAAGAGAGATATGATTTTTTTTTCTATTCTATCAAAGACATTACAAAGTAACAAACATGCAACCATTTTAATGATGTGGAAATTTGTAAATATTGAGAACAATAAATGCTTTGGACTTATCCCATTATGTAATATTTATAATATGCCTGATACAGTATTGCTCTAGGACTTTCAGTAACATACTCTTCTAGATATAGGCGGTCACCTTTATCTGTTCAATGGATGAAAGATGTATGAACTCATGGCGAATGATGGGTGTGTAATCCTGAGGCCTGAATGCCTGTGGGCCCCATACATCATTACCTCAATCAAGAAGATTGGGAACCTAGGCTACAACGACTAAAGATTAACAAAATTTCCAGTATCTTTTCATTGAGTTACATTAATGCAATGGTTTACATTTGTTATTTCCAATACCTCAAATAAGACCCTGTAACATGTAAGGAACTTCCAAAATTACATTACTGTTGCTGATAAATATATTGCTTTATATTTATTTATCATTATGCTCATCTTTACCTTTTTTAGACTCTCACATTCTACAAAGTGTGTAGTCACCTTAGAGCTTAGTTAATGCCAGTGACAAAGAAAGAATTCAATAGATTTGGGTTGAAAGGCTGAACAACTATATTTTGATGGTGCCCACACAGCTTGGTCAGAAATATTAATTTATCCATGCTCTTATAATAATTATAATCATGATTACTAGACCACCAAGTATTGAATATTATTATCCAGATATAAAAATTACCAGACCACTAAGTATTTAAAGTTATTATCCAATATAAAAATTAATTTACTGAGAAATTATTTGGATTTGCATTAATATGTTTAATACAATTATTGTATAAGTGACTCCATCTTTAAAATGTAAAAAAATAAAGAAATGATATATGAGAATTAATCTCTTCAAGAAAATGCAAAAAAGAAATGTGATTAGATATTTTTATCTGAATATAAAACTAATCTCAATTTAAGATGGTGATACTAATCAAGTCTAATAAATTAAATCTTCTCTTTAGAACAGGCTATTTAAATATTTAAATTGAATTTATTTTTAGAAAGGGGGAAAGAGAGAGAGAGGCAGGGGGGAGGGAGAAAGGGAGAGGGAGAGAATCTTAAGCAGGCTCCACACCCATTGTGCAGCCCAATGCAGGGCTTCATCTCACAACCCTGAGCTCATGACCTTAGCCAAAATCAAGAGACGCTTAACTGACTGAGCCAACCAGGCACCCCTAAATTGAACATTTAAAAACTAAATATAAAATAAAGTAAACGTATTATTTTTTTGTTTACACTTTTCCATGGTCATTACCAATAATTTGAGGAAAAAAATGTTAAAGTCACTACAAGTCCAAAACTTCAATTCTGTTAAAGAATCTAATTGTGACCCTACATGGAGTTGTTCATGCTAAGCCCCACATCAGCAAACAAAAACTTAACTGAGTTTCTGTTCTTGGATCTCCCAGAAAAGAAAGGCCTGGTTTACCCCATCAGCACCTGTCTGCTCAGCACAAACTACCTGACCCAAATCCAAAACATCCCTTTGGTTCCATATAAGGAAAGTAAATATGCTTTAACCAATTATTAAATGCCAGGTATAACTTTTTTGTTTCAGCTTACTTTGGTCTATAAAATCTATCACCTTACATAGCTCTTCAGAGCTCCTTTTTATCTGTTTGCTTGGATGCTGCCTGTATCATGAATTATTGAATTAAGCTAATAAGATATTTAAAATCTACTCAGTTGAATTTTGATCTTTAATATGTCCAAAACGTCATTAACATGAAATAAAACTCATTCTAGACATTTTCTATAATTATGTATAGACAGAAGCATGGATAGAAAAAGAAAAAGAATGAAGTGCTCTGAAGCATTAAAATTGGAAGTTATACTGGTTCTGGAACTGGTGAGGGTGAAGGAGTACCAGCTTTGGAATGAAACATTAATAGGTCGAAGCTGCCTCCACTTCTTCCTGCATCAGCCATGGAGAAGTAATTTATTTATTTATTTATTTATTTATTTATTTATTTATTTATTTATATATTTTTAAGATTTTATTTATTTATTTGAGACAGAGAGAATGAGAGAGACAGAGAGCACATGAGAGGGGGGAGGGTCAGAGGGAGAAGCAGTCTCCCTGCCGAGCAGGGAGCCTGATGCGGGACTCGATCCTGGGACTCCAGGATCATGACCTGAGCCGAAGGCAGTCGCTTAACCAACTGAGCCACCCAGGTGCCCCAACCATAGAGAAGTAATTTAAATATTTTGAGCCATTGTTTGCTTACTTTGTTTCTGACATAGGGGAATGGATTAGAAACATGTATATCCTTATGTTTTTATAATTTAAAAAATGAGGCACCTGGATGTCTCAGTTGGTTAAGCATCTGCCTTCCATTCAGGTCATGATCCCGGGGTCCTGGGATGGAGCTCCGCGTCAGGCTTCCTTCTCAGTGGAGAGCCTGCTTCTCTCTCTCCCTCTGCTTCTCCCGTTTGTGCTCTCTCTCTCTCTCTCTCTGTCAAATAAATAAATTAAAAATCTTAAAAAATAACCCTACTAATTATCATTTCAATAAAAGGAAACTGAATGATTGCCTAATTATGGAAGTATAGGCTGACTCTTGTAAGAAGTCTTCTGAATCCAGACATCATGAATTAATAGTGATTTCTTTAATGAAAATTGAATGATAGAATCACTTTATGATATCATATGTGAAATATATATCTCCACTCATTTATTTAATCATTTATCTTAATTACCTTTGGAAATTTTTAATACTTGAGCTATTTTTAAATTTTGAGCAGCAAAAAAAAAATAATAATAATCAATTTACTCCACATATCAAGAATTTAAAACAAGCAAGGGGCACCTGAGTGGCTTAGTTCCTTGGGTGACTAACTCTTGGCTTTGCTCAGGTCGTGATGTCGGGGTTGTGGGATTGAGCCCCATGTCTGGCTCTGGGCTCAGTGAGGAGTCTGCTTGGGATTCTCTCTCTCCCTCTGCCCCCTCCCCCAGCTCATGCACGCACTTGCACACTCTCAAATAATAAATGAATCTTAAAAAAAAAGAATTTAAAACTAGCAAATGACAAGAAAAGAAAGCACACTTTTAGAATAGATTACATAAATATGAAGTAAACAGTTCCCAGATAATGTAAAAGACCTCATGTAAGCTTTCTAAAATAAACACAGAGATATATCATTCAGCAGGGAGCCAGAGTTTCATAGAAACAGATATCACACTGTTAACTTATTCAGTAACATCAGGCAATGTGATGAGATGATGTCCCAAAATGACATCTCGAATACAATCCAAAGCAATAAAAAAAATTACTGGCTTTTTTGATGAGAGAAAATATATTTTATAATTATCTGATATTTATCCAAGGAAAATAAAAATGAAAAACTCCATGATGAATCTTTATGATAGACAGGGTCGGACCCAATGTTGAGAAAGAGTTTCATTACCTAACAGCTAATTCTTAATAGACTATAGCAGCTTATAATTTATGCTTTCTTTGTGATAGATTAAAAATAAGTACTATTTTGATATTAACAAAAATATTTCCAAGGACAGTACAAGTGAGCATCAGCACAGCAAATACTAGAGCATGAAAACCATTTGGTTTATAGTTTTACTTATTATAATAAAGATTACTTTATTCATTGATTTTTATTGATTTTCTTTTATGGAATGATCAACATAACTCTTAGGAAATGATGAGCACAGTCCCCTTAATGAAAAATGGATGTTAAGGCAGACTGATTCTTTTTATTGACCAGCGACTTTGCTAAAATGCATTTATTTCAGGTCAAGAAAAGGGCAGCTGTCTGACTACACATATCCTGAAAGATGTGATGTCTGCTTCTTCTGTTGCTATCCTTAGGACTTCACTCAAGCTCAAGGATAACCTGATGGTTAGAATTGCAAAATCTATAGCTTAGTTCAAATACAACTTTCTTCATCTACGATTAATGTGAAATCATGAAGTGCCAAGCAACAGGGGAAAAAAAAACAAAAATAATATTTTTTTAAGACATTGTTCCATTTTTCAGAAAACACAGGCTAAAGGGCACAAACTTGCAACCAGAAGATGAATGAGTCCTAGAGGTCTGATGCACAGCATAACGATTGTAGTCAACAACACTGTAGTACAAACTTCAAAATTGCTGAGACACTAGATCTTAAATGTTTTCACCACAAAAAAGGAATGATAATTATGTGACCTGATGGTGGTATTAGCTAATATTACGGTACTAATCATAATGTGATTAAACTTATACAGTGCTATATGTCAATTACACCTCAATTTAAAAAATAACATGTCACGAGAGAAGCAGGACTTGAGCAAGAATTTGAAGAAAGCGGAGGAATTAAGAAAGAAACCGTGGGATCCATGGTGATAAGGGAGAGTATTGAAGCACTACGGTCAGGTCCAAGGGAGTGTGAATGAACATCTGTGTCTGATTAAAGGGACAGTTTTTATAGGAGTGGATAAGGAGTAAGAACGGGAGTTAGAATGGGAGGAGGTTGAGAAGGTCATGGAAAGAAAAAGTTTTGTCAGTATGATGGTGATATAAGCAAAAAGTATTTGGGGAAATTATTCTAGCATCTTTGTGAAGTACATACAGTAAAGATTAGAGGCAATTTTCTGTCTCTATGGAAAGATGAATGAGCGTAGACTTAGGTACCATTTTTGGACAGCATTGTCACCAAAAGTAGAGCAGAGCAAAGTCACTCGCCCCAGATACTTTTACTACTTGGTGATTTTGAATAAATTCCGATATTTGCTCATACTCCATAACACGGTTATGGGCTGTTCCATTTGTATCTCCCCAGTTATATGTATCTTATTCTCTCCTATGAGGGTCTGGGTAAATTTCTCAAATATCTATTTTTTATGTCTCTTAACAATAAAATGAATTTAGCAAAACTATTAGAAGAATCTTCAAAGGTAATTAACATTTCTTTAAGAAGAAAATAATATTTTACTTCTTAAAAGTATTTGAGATTACCAAGATGAAAGATCATTTTTACAAATTTAGCATTACAATATCTAGAATGGAAATAAAAAGAATACAGTTATTTATTTTGTAAGTGCACAATGTATGAAATTAAAATCTTTATCATACCTATGTCTGAATGAGAGCTATGCTGTAGAATAATAGTGTATTATAATAAAAATGTTACTTTTATTGTCCTAAAACATGTTTTTGCCAAACTTTAATCTGTTTTCTGTTCTTTTCAATTACATAGGGCAGAAAATACAATGCTTTAGAAGAATTCAAGTAAAATAAGCAAACCAAAAATCTCTTGACCACCATTTTTTATGGGAGAAATGCTATTATCAGGTCTATTAGTTACACTTTTTCTATGCATTTATACCTGAATATACATGAACTGTAATGTAACCTACTTAAGGAAAGACATTTCCATCTATTTTATTCACTGCTGGATTCCTAATTCCTAGAAGCATGCTTGGCAGCAAATATGTTCAATGAATAAATAGATGTACAGAAACAAAGAAACAAGGGAAAAGAAGTCCAGCTGGTGATTTGACACAGAAATCTCCCCAGGAATAGAGCACGGGACCAAGAGTGGGAAATGTTGAGAACAAGTTTGTAATCCAGTGAATTGATGCACTTCATGTTTTAAAGAAACAGACTTGAGCATGTGAGGGGCAAGACATAGCAGTAATGGGAGGGTTCGGCTTCTTAGCAAAAAGAGATCCAGCTGGAAGTAGAAGGCATTTTTGTAGATACTGTACCAAAGGGAAAGAAGGAAGCATGTGATAGAAATGAAGGAATCTACGCAAGATAAAAAGATATCACCACCCAAACACTATCAGTTAATGACACTGTACTTCAACCTAGTAAAAGACAAAGGTAAATACTTTATATAATCAAAATGTAAATAAAAAATCATTTGAAAATTAAGCAAGGACCATAATTGAATACAAAACTGATAGCGATATACACAGCTTTCAAACTTATAATAGAGCCTACACAGAACAATTACACTGAGTCAAGTAACTTTGTGACACAGTAGTGTGTCGCCTCAGTAGGATGTAATTGAGGCAAAAAGAACTGATAAGAATATGTTATTGGTAATTGTTAATGCTGAGAAAAACAATATAGGAAAATTAAAGAGATGGGAGTATGCTTGATAATTATTATGCCCAAACCTTTTTATTTTCCCAACATAAAATTGAGACCTTGGGATTCTAAGTGATTGGATTCCATTCTCATAGCTAGCCAGTAACTGAGCTGAGGTCTCATTTCATGTTATACCATCTCTTTGGCTTCTTCACGGTGATGAGTCAAAATTAAATTGAAAAGGGATTTTAAAATCTTAAGGAAAAAAATCCCAAAATTTTATTTTCAGAACTTAATCATGTCTTTAATCATCTCTGGGACCATGGTGTTTTATAATTGTTAATAAATTCTATCCTACCCATACGGATTGGATTGAGGTTTCCTTCATTTTAAGACGCAGGGATAGAATTCTCCCTCTCCAAGACAACACAGTGAAAGTCATTCCTAAGAAAAAGACAGAAAGAATTGACGATCGAAGGGAAACATCGCTTTACTACCCAAAACATACTGGTTTGAAACAAGTATTTTGATGAGATGCTTTGGAAAGCAAGCCACATTATTCTTTTAAGAATGCCTACTCATGTTTTCATGGGCTCACATTTCTTTCAGAATCGTTAATTGGGCATTGTGATGAAGCATGCTCTGAGATTCAGCACATTTAAAACTAAACGACAAAAACCAGAATGATTGTGCAGTGTGTTGGAGACAGAGGGACACAGGAGTTAAACACAAAATGTTGGAAAGTTTTCAGGGCAAATTTTGTTGTGTTTGTTGTATTTCTTAGCTACAGAAACTATAGATACTCACTTTTGCTCTGATAGCCAAAATATTAATTTGACCTGATTATTTTGATTGATTTTTTTAAGATTTTATTTATTTATTAAGAGAGAGAGAGAGAGCGAGCATGCACAAGAGCAGGGAGAGGAGGGGCAGAGGGAGAGGAAGAAGCAAACTCCCTGCTGAGCAGATGAGGCTTGATCCCAGGACCCTGAGATTATGACCTGAGCCTCAGGCAGACTCAGGTGCCCCATTTTGGTTGATTTTAAACTTAAGTGTCTTTTCATTATTGAGTGGTTTTAAAGCTCATATGATTATTTAGGTAAAGTAGCTACAATGTCATAAAATGTATTATGAATGGGGCATATTTATCCAAATATAATAATTTAAACGGGAAAACAGAAAAAAAAATCACACCCCAATCTATTTTTGGCACCTTTTATACAGTTTCATATTAAACTGACAGAATTTTAACACCTTCATAGGGATAAAGGAGGAAAGAAGTGAAAGTTGTCTTTGGAAATGAATGAAGATGTTTATTGATTGAGACTGGAGAGAGAAATATGCTTGCATGATGAAGCAAACAGTGCTTAAGTGAGTGTTAAGTGTGTTAATGTTCTCATTTAGACTCTTCCTGGGGCACCTGGGTGGTTCAGTCGGTTAAGCACCTGACTCTTGATTTTGGCTCAGGTCAAAATCTCAGGGTTGTGAGATCGAGCCCCGGGTTGGGCTGGTGCGGGGCCTGAAGAGAGATTCTGTCTTCCTCCTCGAAGAAGGCGCCCAACTGCCAGGGGTGAGAGTGCTTATTGGACCATTGCTGCTTTGTACTCTGAAGTACTTGAAATGCAAATGTGGAGACTTTCTATCTAAACGCTTGGCAAGATTAGGCACCTAATTAGGATGGTTTTTCAATAGGTTGGAGTAAGCATGTCGTCAGTACTGATAGTTTGGTCTCGGAGGCCTTATGGTTCATCTCGAAGTATCCTAAGTAAAATTGGTACTAATTTATCTCTGATCCAGTGTCCAAGAGTTCAGTTTCAGCTTACCAGCCCTAATATAGAATGGAGCCCCAGCCATCCAGGAAATGATGAAATGGTGTCTTTTGCTGATGTTGGACAGGTAGCCAAAGAAGAAGGGGAGTGTTTAACAAGACGGCGGACAGAGGTCAAATCAAGACAACAACTTCAGGATGACCTTCCTTTCTTTGATAAGCCTCCAAGCAGGCGGTTTTCCTTACCGAAACTGTCTCTAGAAGAGCCTCATCTGAAGATAGCACTAGTGAATGAGCAAGGATTGCAGAAGATCAGTGCCCTTGAAAATGAACTTGCTGCTCTCAGAGCTCAAATTGCCAAAACTGTGACCCTGCAAGAACAGCAAAAGCTCATTGCAGTTGATTTAGATTCCACCACATCTGTTCTGCAGCACCACCCTCAGTCCCACCACTCTCCCCCCAACCCTCCCCAGCCCTCCCCCATCAGGGCTCCACCAAAGTATATCTGCTATTGACCCGATGAAAGAGGGAAGGAGAGGGGCGCCTGCGTGGCTCAGTCGTTAAACGTCTGCCTTCGGCTCAGGCCATGATCCCGGGGTCCTGGGATCGAGTTCCGCATCAGGCTCCCTGCTCCTTGGGAGCCTGCTTCTCCCTCTGCCTCTCTCTCTCTGTCTCTCATGAATAAATAAATAAAATCTTTAAAAAAAAAAAGAGGGAAGAAGAGGTTTGAAAAAAGCCTGTGCGGGAAAGACTCTGGTTAAGAGCAGGCCAAAGAAACCTGATATGCCAAATATGCTAGAGAGCCTTAAAGATGGGAACTGTGTAGAATGTAGGTCAGTAAAAAGGTCAGAACAGGATATAAAGCCCAAACCGGTGGAAGCTACTGACCCGGCTGTCCTCCTAGCAGAGGCTCTGAAAAAGAAATTTGCTTACCAATAAAAAGGGATAGTCAAAAAAAAAAAAAAAAAAAAAGGGATAGTCAAGGTGAAATCGAGAAAGGAGTTCCAAAGTCTGCATCAGAGGCCACCTCAGAAACAGTTGTTTGGACCTCACATGTTGGAATCCACAGGAAAAATGAAGGCTTTAACCGAAAATATTTCAACTTCCTAATAAACAGTGAACTGAGAAAAATTATCCCTGTTCCAGCTGTTGGTTTGTTAGGGCTGCTCGGGTAGCAGAAATCAACACTATTTAGTAAATACCTGAATTTAGTATTCAGTGGGATCCTTTAAATCTAATTAGATTCAGCAATAACAAAAACACTCTAAGTTTGTGGGGTTTGTTTTTTGTTTTTTTCTGTTTTTGAGAAGGTCAGTTCTGAAGTTTTCCATAACCTGTGTATACGGATATAACGTGTTCTTAATGTATAGCCAGGATGTTTAGCTTTCTAGCCTTGAAAACAATTATATAGATTTCAGAAGAAAGGATATTTGTGGATGTGAGTTTTTAATTCTTAACACTAATTTATCTGTGCAAATGTTTTATATGCATATATTTAGGTATAAAATAGTATGTAAAATTTCATAATGATGTCAGCAAGAGTCCTGTTACCATCATTAGTTGTCAGTGATCATTTACCCCTCAATGATGGAACTGAAGGTCTAACACGGGTCGTTGGAATGAAATATTTAGGATTGGAATCTTTTTGCCTTGAATAGGACTTTTACCTTAGATTCTCTCTCACATTTCCTTGGAGATGGAGTTCAAGTAGGAACCAGATAATATTCACTGCTGAAAATTCCATAACGCTTTCGTTTAAAGGGAAGTCAAAGACCATGAAAGCTGCTTTTAGTTCAGTGCTATCCAGTGCTGAGAAAGAAAAGGTGCTTTTCAAATAGTGAGGACTCAAATTATTGAATTAAATCTACAAGTGAAAACCAGAATGTACCATCTTCTTTTTTTTTTTTCCAGTTTAATAAATAGCATCATAAAGATGACCTGTTGCTAAGCTAATACTTAATGGAAATGGCAGCGTAATGGAGTTTAAAATTTTTTTAATATTGGTCAAATATAGTAGTTTTATAATGAAACATTGAAGAGTTGAAAGAAAGAATTTCCTATAAGTTGTTGATCATTGGTCAGAGTGCTGTTCTGTTGAATTACATTATGCAGCAAAACTTAGATGCTATTAGAAGTGGAGAAGAGCCTTTCTAATTCAGGACGTCCGAGAAATTGCTGTAAGTGATCGCTTGTGAATGCTTGATAAATCTTTCTGGTTTTCTGTATTTCTGTTAAACTCAGCTATAGTTAATTCCAGAATCTCCTACCATGAGTCAGTATTTGGATTTATTTAAATCTAGTAAAAAGAAGTGGAAATAGGAAGAGTAGACATTTACTTTTAAGTTATTGAAAATATGCACAGTGTTCTCAATATTAGAAAATGTTATTCAGCTTAAATTTGAACTGTGGCTTATTCGACCCATGTTGTTGATTTATATCATTTCTAATTGTTTTATATGACTTAAAAATTCTACCTTTAAAAGAAATTCAGGGGCGCCTGGGTGGCTCAGTCGTTAAATGTCTGCCTTCGGCTCAGGTCATGATCCCGGGGTCCTGGGATCGAGCCCCGCATCGGGCTCCCTGCTCGGCGGGGAGCCTGCTTCTCCCTCTGCCACTCCCCCTACTTGTGTTCCCTCTCTCGTTGTGACTCTCTCTGTCAAATAAATAAATAAAATCTTTAAAAAAAAAAAAGAAATTCAGAAAATTTGCCAGGATTACATATTTTGACCTCCTAGGAAATTTATATTTGTATCAATATTGAATTTTGGCCACCGTTCTAATTGAAGGAAGTTACTGTTTTGATATAAAGCAAACTTATATTTTCCTTGGAGAAAAAAAAAAAAGGATTTTTTTTTTACCCTCTGTCCCTCCCCACCAAGCTGGTATCCCTGATACCAGTTTAGTTGAACTTGAAGCTTCCTCTGTTCTATCACTATAATTAAAACACAGCTTAGTTCAGTACTTAATAAATGCCTGATATTTAATTCCAGTTTGTAGTTACTGAATACTGTGCTGAAAGACAGCCCAGACTTTTGGACTAGATTACTAAAGCACAGAAATTTACCAAAAAACTCTGTTGGTTTCCAAAAGAGAATTGCAAAGTCCTATAGCTATAGTACGCATTATAAATTTTCATGTCACTTAGAAGACAAAAAAGAGAGCCAAAAGTTTCTCTTCTTTAACCATGTTCCACAACATGACAAAAGCCATGAATCAGGGTAAGGGAGGAAAATTGATCCAGGTGCCAGGAATAAGAGATTCTACTACATCTTTTGTGTACTACTATTCTCACTTTGCTTTCATTTATATCATACTTTTTTGATTTTCCTCTGAACTCTTTGGCAGATACTACGCTCATGTTGATGCTTCTTTCCATATGTTACATCTGAGTGTTGGAAATTATCCTGCATCTTCTACACTTTTCTTCTCTTCCCTTAATGATTAATATATTCCCGTGCCTTTAAATGCTGTATGAATACTGAATATTCACGTAATTATATATGGACAATTTACAGCTATCTCAAATATGGCACTCTCAAACTACACGCTTAATCCAGCCTCCAAACTGATCCTGCCTCTAAAATTGGCATCACATTCCTCCAGTTAGAGCATTGAATAGCATCTTTACATATCTTCTTGATTTCACTCCTGACCCCCTCATATCTGTTTTCCACATGCCATCCACAGATATTCTGAAAAACTGACTAATTGGACTATGCCATTCTGCTGAATAAGTCCTGTGAAAGCTTTCTATCGACTTCAAATAAAAGTGATTTAGAAGTTGTGTTTGAGCATGGCCCTTCATACCTTTCCAAACACGTGTTGTTCCTCTCTCCCCTGGTTCTTCTAAATGTAAGCCCATTTGCTTCCTTTCATTTTCTAAAACACACTGAGCTCTTTCCTGGCCCAGACTTTTTACCTGTGCCCCTTCCTCTATCTCAAACACTTGCCACATGCCTTCACAATGCTACTGTGGTTACCCTTCACAGTTAAATACTGCCTGTCAGAGAAATGCCCCCACCCTTTTTAATTTTAATTTAATTTTTTTAATAGGCTCCACTCCTAACATGGAGCTGAACACAGAGCTTGAACCTACGACCCTGAGATCAAGAACTGAGCTGAGATCAAGAGTTGGATGTTTAACTGACTGAGCCACCCAGGTGCCCCAAGAAATGCCCTTTTAAATTGTGCACATTCAAGAACCATCATTGTCTGTCTTTGTACTCTCTCAATGCATTTATTATACTTACTGCAATGTATTGTCTACTTTTCTGACCATAAGCTCCATGAGGATACGGACTAGAGTTGGTGACTCATCAGTACAGTTCTCACTTAGCAGTTTCTCACACAGTGGAAGAACTTTCCATAAAAAATCATTAAATTTTGTTGTACATTATCCCACCATCTTTAATAATATTTTCTTTTTTAAAAAAAAATCTCTTTTCTATTAGATATTCCTGTGGGACTGTTAATCAGATAATTTTTATTCCTGTAATCAAAAAATAGATACACAGTAGAAGCTAGGGTGATCAAATATTCCTTTTCTGGAATTTATATCATTAAAAAAAAAACATGGCAGAAAATAAATGCATTCCTTTTCATTGATAACAGGCTTATGTAATTGTTTAGTACTTCCTTCTTAGGTACTATAGTTATTCTGGTTTCTATTCATGTTCCACTGGTCTTTTTTTTTTTTTTTTTAATCTATAATCGTTATAGTGTCCAACCTTTACTTTCCATTATAGGTTTTATTAGCCAAGATCAGTTGAAATTATTTTGTTACAACAGAAAAGCCATCTGAAGTGGCTTTCTCAGAAATATTTGTTTTCTGACTTTAAGTCAGTTTCTGAGATAATACAGCTCCAGATTTGGTTAGTTTAGTGGCTCAGTGCTACCATCAAAGACCAAGGTATATTCCATATTTCTTTTCTGCCACTTTCACCATGCCGTTCTGTTTTCCTCAAGGTTACAGTATATCAGCAGAAGCAACAGATACAGTTGACCCTTGAACAACATGGGGGAGGGGCACAGACCCTTGCAGAGCTGAAAATTCATATAACTTTTAATTTCCCGTAAACTTAACTACTAATAGCCTACTGTTGACCAGCCCTTACCAATAACATAAACAGTTGATTAACATATTTTGTATGTTATATGTACTATACACTGTGTTCCTGCAATAAACAAGCTAGAGAAAAAATATGAAAATAATAAAAGAGAGAAAATACATTTACAGTACTACATGTATATTTATTGAAAAAAATCTACATATAGACGAGGAGGGCCAGGACAGGCCAGGAGTACCTGTGGTGGTGGGCCTGGTGCTTGGGTGGCAGTGTTCCACAGCCAGGGGGCCTTAGTTTAGCAGCAGCACAAGCTGGGCAGATCCATCAGCATTGACAGTAGCCTGGAGGAATAGTACCATTGCCCAATTTGCCTGGAGGTGTACCACCAACTCCTGGACATCACCTTGCTACCACATAGGAGCACACTGGGGAATACTGCCTCAGGGAGGGGTCCCCACCCAGTCCCTGTTTAGAATCAGTTTGGGGTTGGATTAAGAGTGTAGTTTGAGAGTGCCAAATTTGAGATATATATGTGAGTATTCAGTATTTATACAGCATTTAAAGGCATGGGAATATATTAATCACTAAGGGGAGAAAGGAAAGGAATAGAAGACTCAGGAGAATTTCCAACACTCAGATGTAACATATGAAATGAAACATCAACATGAGCGTAGTATCTGCCAAAGAGTTCAGAGGAAAATAAAAAAAGTATGATATAAATGAAAGCAAAGTAAGAATAGTAGTACACAAAAGTTGTACTAGAATCTCTTATTCCTGGCACCTGGTTCAATTTTCCTCCCTTACCCTGATTCATGGCTTTTGTCATGCTGTGGACCATGGGCAAGAGAGAAAATTTTGGCTCTCTTTTTGTCTGCACAAGGGGTGGACTGCAGCCCTGCCCAGTCCTGGGAGCTGCTGATAACTTCGATGGGCCTCTCTGAGTACTCAGAGGGCAGCAGATCTGAACTTTGTGTCAGTCATCTTCCATTTGGTCCTGTGGAGACTGGGGCGGGGCCGGGGGGGAGTTTGTAGTAAGTGCCTGTGGCTTTTGCTGTCAACTCTTAAAAACAAAAGAAACAAAACAACAACAACAACAAACTGCATATAAGTAGACCCATGTTGCCTAAGGGTCATCTATATATGACCCAACCCGTAGACCCATGTTGCTTAAGGAACATCTGTACTCTTCATACACAAAATTCCAAAGCGAAAAAAGACCAGATCTTTTTAAGAGCAGGGCAAATTTTCCCCAAATTTCATAGTGGCAGACTTTCCTCACATTTCATTGGACAGTGTTGGATAGATAACAGATTCTTTACTAAGAGAGTCACTTCATGAGAAATTATATGGTTTGATTGACTTACAGTAATCAAACATTGATGGTGCTATAAAATTATTCATTAGTCTTTTTTTTTTTTTTAAAGATTTTATTTATTTATTTGACAGAGAGAGCACAAGTAGGCAGAGAGGCAGGCAGAAGGAGAGGGAGAAGCAGACTCGCCACCGAGCAGGGAGCCCGACGTGGGGCTTGATCCCAGGACCCTGGGATCATGACCTGAGGTGAAGGCAGCCGCTTAACCGACTGAGCCACCCAGGTGCCCCAAATTATTCATTAGTCTTAAGGAAGAACGCAAAGAGATGAAAAACTTTTTGGTTTCTCTCCATAGATTTCAAAACACAGCTCCTTTCAACTGCTTTCTATCAAAATCAAAATAAATTGTACCTCTCAGCTTAGTGGGTTGAGAGCATTGATTTGTGTTGCATGATATTAAAACATCATGGATAAATAAGGTGATAGAATTTCAGGTTCTCTCTTTTTTTTTTTCTTTTACTAAATGTGTAGCATTTGATGAGTTAATGAGTCCTTTGGTGGGCAGTTTTCTGATTTGGGAAATGGCACTTAGCAACCAAGATGGCACTAGCAATGTTGTAAGTATCCTTTCAGATAAACATTCTCCAAGTCTAGAGCTCAATCTTTGTACTGAACTACAAAGTCCAGTCATAATTTATTTTTTTTTAAAGATTTTATTTATTTATTTGAGAGAGAGAGAGAATGAGAGAGCACATGAGAGGGGGGAGGGTCAGAGGGAGAAGCAGACTCCCTGCCGAGCAGGGAGCCCGATGCGGGACTCGATCCAGGGACTCCAGGATCATGACCTGAGCCGAAGGCAGTCGCCTAACCAACTGAGCCACCCAGGCGCCCGAGTCATGATTTCTGTATTCATATTCTTATTCTTTCCCCCTTGGCTCCCAACATTAAATTAAAATGTTAAAATTCTTGTGTTCGTTTAGAGCCATAGATTATATGGTGACTTATTCCAACTCACTCTTTTTGTAGATAAAAAAAACTGTATACAGGGATAAGAGAAATTATTTGATCAACATACAGGTATTGCAAAGTACTGTTTATAATTTAGGAAATATAAAAACTACTTACATGCTACACTTAGAGAAAAGTTCTTTATTCTTGAAGGCAAAATATGTTGCTCTTGTTTACTCTTTACCATAAATTGTTTTTACGGTCTTAGAAAATGAATCGGCAGAAAAATATATTGCTTATTTGCAAGGATACAGCTCAATTAACTGACTCTCAGGAAGCTTTCTCTAATCAATCAGACAGAATTCATTCTCTGACTCTGTTTTATGTCTAATTTGAAGTCTTGATACAGATCCTTGAAATTGAAGACTGAAGTTTATCCCTCTTTTGATTTATAAAATTGTGTCAAATATTTCTATGTTCCACAACCCCTTGGGTTCGGATATAAGTAGATATTAAGTAGTGTACTTTAGATTATTTTGGTACTTTCCAAATTTAATCATTTTTGCTTTGTTTTGTTTTGAGGTTAAAAACTCTTTGAAGCTGTGTTTAGATGTACTGTGAGGCTCAATTTTCAATCAATATAATTACCATCGATGTTTTGATTAGTTAAGTTAAAATGCACAAAAACAAAGTAACCATACTTCCACAGATTTCTAATCAACTAGAGAAGGAAATTGAAAATATAACAAGAAAAGGCATCAGCTAATTAAGCAGCCAACTGTCTTGGGCATAAAGAGAAGGTGATACAGTAGAGTTTCCAAGGAAGGCTTTCAGGATACTTGTCATCGTTAAAGGTAGAGAGTTATTATGCAAGCAGATTATGTAAATGCAATTAGAGACTCAATGAAAAATGGATGAGTTGAGAGATGAGTTTATTAAAGTCACTAATCCTTTCACATTGTCAGCATTATTTGGCTTATGCCTCACAACAGCTTTATGAGTTAATATCACTCAAAGGAATAAAAAGGTTTGTCCAGTTAATGCATGATGAAACAGAAATTTGCACCTAGCTCTACCTGATTCTAATGCCTAAGCAACTAGTAATTGGTCCAATAAACTATTGCACAGTAGTATTGAGAAGTAAATGTAGCTGACCTCTGGAAACAGAGAGGCATTTCTAAAATATTAGTGTAGTTCAACATGGTCAGCTCTCTTTGGCTTCCATGTCACCATCTAGTGTTAAACTGTTATGGTTATTAGGAAAATAATCACATTGCCGAGACTATATTAGAGAAATAAAGTTTGGAAATCATTCCCTGAGATTGGAGAATAGGTGAAGTTTGGTGTCAGTCAAAGAGTGGGTTTACAAAAATGTCATTCAGAGTTGAGATATTTAAGATTGGACAGAGTGCTCACTGGAAAATGAGTTATTAGTTGAGTGATTAAAGGAAGTATAGAGGTTCCTCAAGGAGTTAAAAATAGAGCTACCCTACAACCCAGCAATTGCACTACTAGGTATTTACCCCAAAGATACAAATGTAGTGATCCAAAGGGGCACCTGCACCCCAATGTTTTGTTTTTTTTTAATATAATTTTTTAAGATTTTATTTATTTATTCATGAGAGACAGAGAGAGAGAGAGAGAGAAGCAGAGGGAGAAGCAGGCTCCCAAGGAGCAGGGAGCCTGATGCAGGACTCGATCTCAGGACCCTGGGATCATGACCTAAGCCGAAGGCAGACTCTTAACCATCTGAGCCACCCAGGCGCCCTGCACCCCAATGTTTATAGCAGTAATGTCCACTATAGCCAAACTGTGGAAAGAGTCAAGATGCCCATCGACAGATGAATAGATAAAGAAGCGTGATGTGTGTGTGTGTGTGTGTGTGTGTGTGTGTGTGTGTGTGTGTGATGGAATATTACTCAGCCATGAAAAAGGATGAATACTTACCATTTACATCGGCATGAATGGAACTGGGGGATATTATGCTGAGTGAAATAAGTCAATTAGTAAAAGACAATTATATGATTTCACTCATATGTGGAATATAAGAAACAGTGCAGAGGATCATAGGGAAGGGGGAGAAAATTGAATGGGAAGAAATTAGAGAGGGAGACAAACCATGGGAGACTCGTAACTGTAAGAAACAAACTGAAGGTTTCTGGAGGGGATGGGGGTGGAGGGTGGCGTAACTGGGTGATGGGCATTAAGGAGGGCACAAGATGTGAGGAGCACTGGGTGTTATATGCAACTGATGAATAATTGAACTCTACATCTGAACTAGTGATATACTATATGCTGACTAATTCAATTTAAATTAAAAAAAGAAAAAGATCATGGATCATTTTCATCATAGCTTTTTGAGAAAATGATATCTAAGACAGAAATCTAAAAAATTTTATGAAATATTGGAGAGAAAGACCAGAAAGAGAACATAATATCATTTACATGAAAGTATTTATAACAATTATATATTTGAATTAGTAATTTTGGTCAGTCAAAAGATGAATGGCAAATTGAGTGACTCAAGATGCATGAAAGATGAAACAGGATTAAGGAAGACATAGGAATAGGTGCACAGGTAGGAAGAGAAACTTGAAGAGTAAGGATGAACTATCTCCACTCTAAATGTGGAAGAAAATAGAAGATAATTGAACATAATAAAAAATAAATTAATTAAAAAAGAAAATAATTGGTGAGAATTCAGAACATTTTTAAAGTAAGAAAATTAGAAAAAAATATATGTCAGATGAAATGAGTCTTCATGATAGACAGTATAGTCATCAATAAAACGAAAGGAGGAGGGGGTTACCATGTATTTTGAGTAGACTAGAGAAAGTCTGGAAAAGTTATATAGTGAAGCAGTCAGGAGTGAGTCAGTTCAAGGTGAGAAAAGCATCACTAAGCAAGGTACTTGATATATGAACTTGTCAAGTTACTCCAAAAAGTAATTCTAAAATTTCCCTTGATTTCATAATGAAATTGTTGAAATTTAACTCTGTAAGAATGTGGAGTGAAAGAGCATACTCAGTAAGGTTCAGCTTCAGATAGGCAACCCTTTATAGAGAACTTAATGCAAGGATAGCTCCAGATGACAAAGAAAGTTTTCATTCCATATCTCCTAAGGACTGAAAAATGTGTGACTCAGTGCTAGTCTTCAAGGCAGTCCACAGTTTATCTTAATACACCTGACCTCTCTTGGTCCACATTATGCCCTTCCAGTGCCTTAAGCCCCAGTCAGCTTAAACTACGTGAGGTCAGCTAATACGCTCTATGATGGCATATATTTGCTCCTGCCACCCACACCATCCAGAAACGTCTTCATATCCAACCCCATACATTAAGCAGAACAATACTCTTCAAAGAACCATCTCAGGTAACTCTCTTTTATTGATGCTTTATTGATTTCATAACCAGATATAAACTTTCATTTGAATATACACACCATTATTCATTTATAATTGTCATCTTAAACCCTCAAGTTTAGTGATCTGTGACTCTATCCGTTCCTTTCCACCTCTAACCTCTCTCATGTGGCTCAACGCCTGAACCATAAAGTATCTTGATCATTTCTGAATCCTCAGTAAATACTTTCTGAATTATCATTATATGACTCAATATTCTTCACTAATTGCACTAATAGTCATTCCTCCTTCATTTGTTTTCTGTCTCCCTAAATATTCCATTCTATTTACTCACCTGACTTCTTAATAAATATATTGAACATGAGAGAAAAACATCCGTGGTTTCTAATGTCTCTCTCCAACTGTTGAAATCGAATTTGTTTAAATGCTTTCAGCAGGTTTTTAATGGTTTCTCAAAAGCTTTCAATTTAGGTAACCAAGTTTCAATTCAAAATAGTCAAAGCTTAATCTATCAATAAAATCTTGAGACAAATATATGCTTTCCATAAATTTGTTCCTGTTAGATTATCTTATATTTAAGAAATATTTAAGTAAATCCATGAAAATAGTTTATGAATGGAAATCATGGAAATTTTCTTTTATTTACTTCATTGCCATTTTTTAGATAAAAAAATTGCTACTTTACATGACAAAAATTATAATCTGAAAGCTAATGATCATGCAGCAAAATTTTCAATGAATAATCTATAGTTCACATAATTCCAATGGCATTTTTTAATAAGCACATGAGGTCAGCAGAAAAAGTATTTTACAAACTCCTCAAAACTAAATATGTAATTATATTTGCATGTCTGTTTTTGTAAGAAATGAGTAACATATCAGAATGTGATTTTTTAAAAATTTCATATGGTTCTGGGGCACCTGGGTAGCTCAGTCAGTTAAATGACCAACACTTGATTTTGGCTCAGGTCATGATCTCAGGGTTGTGAGATCGAACCCCATGTAGGCTCTGCACTGGGCATGGAGCCTGCCTAAGATTCTTTCTCTCCCTCTTCCTCTGCCCCTCCCCACCTTTAAAAAAAATAATGATTCTTAAAAAAATAATTCTTAAAAATCTCCACCATTTTTTGTATTTTCTAAGGTTTTTATTTAAATTCCAGTTAACAGTGTAATTTTTAAAAACATTTTCTTTATTCATTTGAGAGAGAGAGAAAGAGAGAGCAAGAGCACACAAGCAGGAGGAGGGCCAGAGAAAGAGGGAAAAGCAGACTCCCCGCTGAGCAGGGAGTCTGATGTGGAGCTTGACCCTAGGACCCTGGGATCATGACCTGAGCTGAAGGCAGATGCTTAACCAATTGAGCCACTCAGGCGCCCCAACAAACAGTATAATATTAGTTTCAGGTGTACAATTTAGTGATTCAACACTTCCATACATCACCCAGTGCTTGTCACAAGTGCATTCCTTAATCCTCATCACTTATTTAACCCATCCCCCACCCACCTCCCCTCTAGTAACCATCAATTTGTTCTCTATTCTTAAGAGTCTGTTTCTTGGTTTGCCTCTCTCTCTTTCCCTTTGCTCATTGTTTCTTAAATTCCACATATGGGTGAAATCATGTTTTGTTTTTCACTGACTTATTTTGCTTAGCATAATACTCTCTAGATCCATCCATGTCATTGCAAATGGCAAGATTTCATTCTTTTTTATGGTTGAGTAATATTCCAATGTATATATATACCACATCTCCTTTATCCATTCTTCAAGGGATGGACACTTAGGTTGTTTCCTAATTTGACTGTTGTTGATAACGCTGCTATAAACATTAGGATGTGTGTATCCCTTCGATTTAGTATTTTTTGTATTCTTTGCATAAATACCTAGTAGTGCAATTGCTGGGTCATAGGGTAGTTCTATTTTAAACTTTTTAAGGAACCTTAAAAGAGTAGCTGCACCAGTTTGAGTTCCCACTAACAGTTAACAAGGGTTCCTCTTTCTCCACATCCCCAACAACACCTGTCGTCACTTGTCTTGTTGAAAGCCATTCTGACAGGTGTGAGGTGATATCTCATTGTAGTTTTGATTTGTATTTCCCTGATGATGAGTGATGTTGACATCTTTTCATGTGTCTGTTGGAAGTAAAATTTTCACTATTTGCAGATAATATGATAGTCTAT
Source organism: Leptonychotes weddellii (assembly GCF_054177405.1). Lineage (NCBI taxonomy): Eukaryota > Metazoa > Chordata > Mammalia > Carnivora > Phocidae > Leptonychotes > Leptonychotes weddellii. Next base: position 173,655,976 of record NC_138369.1, read on the forward strand.
ATAACCCCCCGCCAAAAAAAAGAAAACCCAAAAGACTCCACCAAAAATTGCTAGAACTGAATTTAGATGATAGATGAATTTAGTAAAGTTGCAGGATACAAAATCAATGTACAAAAATCTGTTGCATTTCTATACACAAATAATGAATTAAGGAATAAATCCCACTTATAACTGCACCAAAAACAGTAAGATATCTAAGATAATCAAAGAGGTCAAAGACTATATTCTGAAAACTATGAAACATTGACAAAAGAAATTGAAGATGACACAAAGAAATGGAAAGACATTCCATGCTCATGGATTGAAAGAACAAATATTGTTCAGTCTATACTACCCAAAACAATCTACAATTTAATGTAATCTTATCAAAATACCAATAGCATTTTTCACAGAACTATAACGAACAATCTTAAAATTTGTATGAAACCACAAAAGACCCTGAATACCCAAAGCAATCTTGAAAAAGAAGAGCAAAGCTGGAGGCATCACAATCCTGAACTTCAAGCTATATTACAAAGCCATAATGATCAGAACAATATGATAATAGAAAACCCAGAAATGAACCCACAACTATATGGTCAATTAATCTTCAATAAAGTGGAAAAGAATATCCAATAGGAAAAAGAATGTCTCTTCAACAAATGGTATTGGGAAAACCAGACAGCAATATGCAAAAGAATGAAACTGGTCCACCATTTTTTTAAAGTCAAAAAGTGTAAAACATGTATACATTATTTTCTGGTTTAGAAAATGTTATAAAGACGTTTATGTATTCAATGTTAGCCACCAAAAAATAAATAAATAAATAAAAAATAAATAAATCCTGCCATTTGCAACTACATGGATGGAATTAGAGGGTGTTATGCTAAGTGAAATAAGCCAATCATGAAAGACAATTATCATATAATGTCGCTGATATGTGGAATTTAAGAAAGGGGGAAGAAAGGAAAAAATAAAACAAGATGAAATCAGAGAGGGAGACAAACCATAAGAGACCCTTAAGCACAGGAAACAAACTGAGGGTTGCTGGAGGGGAGACAGGTGGGGGTATGAGGTAACTGGGTGATGGCACGTGATGTAATGATCCCTGGGTATTATATAAGACTGATGAATCACTGACCTCTACCTCTGAAACTAATAATACATTATATGTTAATTGAATTTAAATAAAAATTTTAAAAACTCATATATTCATGGTTAGGATTGTGTTATAATGTTTCCTTATATTTGAATAAGAGATACAACTAATTTTATGTGCTTGTGACCGTATTTTCAATGTTTTCTACTTATTTTTTCTAACACTGACTTGTCTGTACAGAAAGCGCAATAAAAGAAAAGAACATCTGTGAGGTAAATTACATTCCATAATCATCTTAGATTCTTTGTCCTAAAAAGTCTGAAATATTTGGAAGAGTGTGTCATGTTTTATGGAAGAGCTAAATTTTGATTACTGGAGGTCTCTTTATTATCTCCTTAAGAGTTCTATGAGACTTCAAATTCATACTTTACCGTTTTCTATCCTATCAGGTTATCATATTAGCAATGTTCAGATATTAAGTTTGGCAGCATTCTTCTTTAAATACTGACATTAAGATGTGAAATTTTCTGGACCAACCTATATGGCAAGCAAGAATTTGACATCTTCCATTTAGTCTTCTGGTCAAAGTTGAAACTAACATACAATTAATAAATCAAAAGTAGGAATTAAATGTATACCTCATATATATTGAGACTACATTAGAAAGTGGAAGATGAGGGCACCTGGGTGGAAGGTTAAGCGTCTGCCTTTGGCTCAGGTCATGATCCCGGGGTCCTGAGATCAAACTCTGCATCGGGCTCCCTGCCAAGTGGGGAGTCTGTGTCTTCCTCTGCCTCTCCCCCTGCTTGTGCTCTCTCTCTCAATCTCTCTCTCTAGCTTGCTCTCTCTCAAATAAATAAATAAAATCTTTAAAAAAAATCTTTAGAAGTGGAAGATGAATCATAGTTGTATATAAATCTGGTATAGGTGAAATATAATGGGTTGAAGGAGAAGATTTATGTTTGGGGTTCATTTTGTCTCTTTATGCCCTTTAAAATGTACTGTCATCATTCAGCTATAGACTTTTAAAAATCAGGGTTTTTTGTTTTTTTTTTTTCATGCTGCATTATATTTCCCAGGACTTTTTTATTTTATAACTGGAAGTTTGTATCTTTTAACCATCTTTATCCATTTACCCAAATAAGGGTTTTTATTTTTATTTTTATTTTTTTTAGATTTTATTTATTTATTTGACAGAGAGAGAGAGACAGCGAGAGAGGGAGCACAAGCAGGGGGAGTGGGAGAGGGAGAAGCAGGCTTCCCGCCCAGCAGGGAGCCCGATGCAGAGCTCGATCCCAGGACCCTGGAATCATGACCTGAGCCGAAGGCAGACGCTTAACAGCTGAGCCATCCAGGTGTCCCCAAATAAGGTTTTTTTTTTTTTAAGACTTTATTTATTTATTCATGAGAGACAGAGAGAGAGAGGCAGAGCGAGAAGCAGGCTCCCCGCGGAGCAGGGAGCCCGATGCGGGACTCAATCCCAGGGCCCTGGGATCATGACCTGAGCCGAAAGCAGACGCTTAACTGACTGAGCCACCCAGGCATCCCCCCAAATAAGGGTTTTTAATGAAGATAAAATATTTATTAAAACAGTGCTTTGTAAATGTCAAAATGAAATACAATTGTATTTGTCATTATACCACATGAGGAGTCAGTGGGTGATGTGCTTCATTTTATTTAATTAAGTTATTAAATGTTTGAGGATACCTGGAAGTCTTATATTTGCAAGAATGTCTGGGAATATTGCTAATTCAAGGATCCACTGAATGAGATTACCTAGAAGAGTACCCAATTCTTTCTAATATGTGCCATTTTGCAAACTCCTTTCCTTGTACATACCTATTGTAAGATTTTCCTGTCTGCTCACCAAATTAACAGGCTGATGCTCAGACAACTTTAACTGATCATTCATTTCAGAACTATAGAATAATACTTCCTTGTATCAGTATTCATTGAATCATTCATTCATTCATTCATTCAATTCTTTGTTTGATAGATGCTCAGTCTGAACTAGGCACTGGAATAAACCCTAGGAAATATATAGCAATGAGCAAAGTGCCTAAAGATTCCCAGAGTGCTTTTCACTACACTAACATTCATTCCACTGGGGGTAAAATAAGAGATGTGAATTAAGACTCAGAAGAAAGGAGTCAAGTCTAGTCCCTTTCACAGTGTAATTCTAGAGAACAGGACTGTCATCTTTATTGTGATTTGTAAGTCATTTAAATTTTAAGGAAAACTTAAAATTCAGTAAGTGGGGACCCTTGCCACATATTAGAATCATTTTGAAATGTGTAGTCTCTCTCTAGTATGAATAACTGTTACAAGTCATTATCTATATTAGTATTCCATGGCAAGTTTATCTATCAATCGTGTGACTATCAATCAAAAACTCAGATGGACAATAATTGCTCGTTGCTTTATTTGTTTTGCTAAAGTAGAATTTAATCCCCATTCCCAGAGCCTATAAAAAAGAAAATGTTAACCATTTGAGTGTCACCACCACACCAGTTATCTTAAAATTTCATAAATTCCTTATGATTTGCCAAAGCTTCAGAGTGTTTGAAAGTGTCTACCATATTGATGGGTCAATTTAGGGGTGGGATGAGGGAATTTAAGGTTGATTATCAATAGGATTTGTTACACTGGGGTCAGTTTGGCTTGAATAAATGCAAAAAATTAAAAACTACAACTGTATGGCTGGTATAATTTACTCAATATTAATATAAGATTATATGTGGTAAAGTGGGTGCACCTAAGGTTAATAATGTGATATTTGTTTACTTTATAATGAAAATATCTAAAAGTTTCTATTAAAAACAAAGAAATATTTTACCTTATAGAAAAGGATTAGGGAAACCTCACAATCCTCAACATCAAAATGAGTAATATCAGAACATTTAATAGTAGTTAACATCATTGGCATCATTGACACTTGATTACATGGAAACTTTTTGTGCTGATTTGTTATATGTTTAACACACCAATTATTAACTGACATTTATTATTTATAAGGGAATATTCTACGAAATCAAAAGTAAAAAAAATCAAAAGTAAAATTATCTTAAACTGACTTAAGATTTTTTTTTTTTTTTTTAAGTACGCTCCATGCCCATTGTGGAGCCCAATAGGGGGCTTGAACTCAAAACCCTGAGATCAAGACCTGAGCTGAGATCAAGAGTTGGACACTTAACTGACTGAGCCATCAAGGCACCCCAAGAATACTTCTTACATATGGTGAAGGATATTTAATATTTTAAGTATAAATAAAATCATAGAGCAAGAAAATATGAAGTTTTTTATAATTGAAATTTTAGTGTTTCTTATTAGTTTGGAAACTCTTTTGGTTATATCATGGATTCAACTCCATTTTTGAACTTTTTAAAATCTCTAAATATATGAAAATAATGTATAAATTATAGTTGTAAAGGTATTTCTAGGTATCAACAATTAGAAAATAAAATTATATTTGTATATATTTATTGTATAGTCCAGTTAAATGATTCTGTAAAATTACACTTTTTCTTTTTTCATTTCCTTGGAGTTTTAATTTTTTTTTAAATTTGAGTCTAGTTGACATACAATGTGTTTCATTAATTTCAGGTGTAAACTTAGTGATTCAACTTCTCTGTATCTTTTGCTATCTCACCACAAGTGTAGCTACCATCTGTCACCAAACAACCCTATTACAGTAGCACTGACTATATTCCCTACGCTGTGTCTTTTATTTGCATGACTTATTCATCCCATAACTGGAAGCCTGTATCTCCCACTCCCTTTCATCGATTTTGACCTTCCCTCACTTCCTTCCCATCTGGCAACAATCAATTTGTTCTCTGTATTTACAGATCTGATTCTGCTTTTTGTTTGTTTATTCATTTGTTATTCTTTTTCTTTTTTTAGATTCCACATATGAGTGAAATTACATGGTATTTGTCTTTGTCAGTCTGATTTATTTCACTTAGCATAATACCCTCTAGGTCTAGCCATGTTGTTTTCCTAAGGGTACAAGTACATGGCATGTATTCATATGTATATAAAAGATATTGGTTAATAAAAAAATATTGTCACTCATGAATTTATTTATTGATTTTCATCTAATTGATGGTCTGAGAGAACACACATGGCTTCAGTAAGTAATTCCAATTTAGTAATTTCTGGTATATTTCAAAAGTTAATAAACAGTTCAAAACCTATTTTGGTAGAAAAAGTTTTTTTAATATAATTTTTATTATAATGCAGTTATAGATAATGATAAAATGGAGGACTTTCCCACCTCCCAGCCAAGACTAAACACGCAGTTGTGAAGGTTGATTTTTATCTGAAAACTAATTAGAAGAAATCCCATCAAAATTATCCTTACTTTTTTTTTTTAAACACTCTGAGCTGGTAATTATCCTTTAATCAAGTTGATAATACTAGATGCTATAATAAAGATCAAAGTGACACATTTTTTTTTATTTTTAATGTTACTTTTTCCTTTTAATTTTGTAATTAGACAAGTCTTATCTTTAAAAGTGATGAATTTGCTGCATATTTTAGGAGCTTATAAAGACTGTAGAGAAAAATATTATCATGATTTCTAAACATTTTAATAGTTTACATGAAAAGAAAATATTTATATTGAAGTAGAATTAAACTTAATATGAGTGATATATATGTGGATATCAAATAATAAAAATAAATATTAAGTAAGCATTAACTAAAGAGTAGCATATGTACAACCTCTTTTCATTCATTTCCTTGCATTGAACATCTATTATGTCTCATGTATCTTTTTCAGATATTTTGCTTATAACAATAAATGAGACAAAGTCATAAAACAAAGTCTTTTAGACATACATTCTAGTGGGTTGAGAAAAATGCTAAACAAAGGAATAAATCTTACAAAGAATTAAAATAGGGTGAAGTGGTAGAGACATGGTGAATAATTATTAAACAAGATCTGATGGACATCTTAAGGATAAAAAGAAAATGTTGGGTCATAGGGATACGCATTCCAGGGATATATAGCCACTAAACAGAAACTACATCAGCACTTTTTAAGATGCTGTCCAGAGGTAGGCAGGGCCGAGTAGGTAATTTTAATCCCAATCTACATTTTATTCCAGGTATAATGGGAAACTACCAGAAAATTTTAGATAATGGAATAGCACAATCAGAAATGCCATTCTTATTGCTGTGTGAAGAGTGAATTTTAGAACAATAAAATTTAAAATTGGGAGAACAAATTAAGAGATTATTTCATCAGTTTGGTTGATAGATGATAATTTATTTGGGATTCTAGTAGTTGAGACAGAAAGAAGTGAATGGATTTAACATGTGTTTTGTTAGTGAAATTATTAAGTAAGACATTGATAGACTAGCTTTAGAAGTATAGGAAAAATGGTGCCTTTGTTTTTGTCTTTGCAAATTTTTTTTTTAATGTTTTGCTTTGTTTTGTTTTGAAAGCAGGTTTGAGATGTCCCTTAGATTGGCAAAAGGAGATAACAATTAGGAACATAACAGGAATAGGTTATAACAGTATCCGTTATTTTAAGATAACTGGCAAATAGATGGTTGTCAGAGAAGACAACATTTTTACAACCTATAAAATTTCTAAGTAGTCTGATTAAGAATCTAAATATCTTATAAATGTTTATTGATGGGTTAGGATGTATCAGGGTTCTCCAGAGGAACAAGACCATAGAATAGAGAGAGAGATTGACAGTAAAGTCAGTGGTGTAATTCCAGACCACATCTTATGGCCTGAGAACTGGGAAAACTCACAGTGTAGATTTCAGTCTGGGTGTGAAAGCCTCACCAACAGGAGTGCCAAAGGCAGAAGACCAATGTTACATCTCAAGCAATCAGGCAGAGAAAGAAGAATTGTTCCTACTTTTGCCTTTTTGTTTATTCAGACCCTCAACTTGGACTGAATGATGCTTTCCCACATTCAAAGGATAAATTGCTTTATGCGTCCACTGATTCAATACTAATATCACCCAGAAACACCCTAACAGACACATCCAAAAGTAATGTTTGGTCAAATATCTGGGCATCTCATGATCCAGCCAAGTTGACATACAAAATTAATCCTCACAATGTGTAACCTACATTCATAAAAGTTCATATATTATTATGATACATTTTCAGAAATTAGGCACCCTTTTCCAGTATACAAATCCATAAACAAAATATTACCAGGCCCCCCAAATCTCTTCTCCTATTCTCCTTCACTATTTACCTACTTTTTACTTCTCAGCTGAGGTTAAACATTATCTTGACTTCTAATAGCATAGGATAGTTTTACCTGTTTTGAACTTTACACACAGGAATCATAATTTGTATATTCTTTTGTGTCCTGTTATTTACTCAATGTTATGTTTAAGATATGTATTTACACTGTGTTGCAACTTACCTACCTAGAATTTGAAATTAAACTTATAACTGTTTATAATATCAGAACTTTATTTTAATTTTATAAAGGGGTTTAAATCAAAGAAACTCTGACAATTGAATTGAAGAAATCAAGTTATTTTTCAAAACTTTATGAAGTCTGTATAAATTTCCCTCTTTTCTTTCCTTTATATTTTGACATGTGTACATTTATAGCCAAAACCTTAACCCTAATAACCCTAAAAATATGAACATTATTCAGCAGATATGCCTATCACAAAAAAATTCAAAGAAACATGTTTATAAATGCATACCAGATAATCATAACATATTGTTTGTTAAAGTTAATTTATTTATCTTAAATTTACACTAGGCTATAATTCAGAGAGGCCTTCATCTATGAAAGCTTTTGAGAAGACTGAGTTACTTCCAGCATCAGTTATCACTATGGCAACTCTACAACTGTCTTTATATTTAGCATACGAAGAACCAGTTGGAATTCCATTTGTTTTTCTCTCTTTATCCTTATAGAAAAGTTTAGATGGAACATATCATCCTAACATTCATAAATATAAAGGGTGACTTACTATTACATATAAAGTTAATTATTATAGTTTCAAATTCATTTTTAAGCATTTATATATATATAGTTCTTAACATATTTTATTTAGTTAACTCAAAGTTCTTCTGAAATTTTGTGTCCCATTCTGATTACACAAGATAAACTGTAACTCCATTACTTCTAAAATAATAAATTCAGTCATAACCTGTTCCTCTTATATGACTAATTGGCTCTCTGTGAGACATCTCAAAATGAGTATGGGAAAAACAGAACTTTTTACTTAAGGAAATATGGACCTATACTAAGGAGTATAGAACACTAGAAATGACAGCTATATGGGCATATATATGTATGAATGATTATACATATAATATTTTCTCTTTAAATCTTTGAAAAAGATAATTAACTGTTTAAATAAAAATAAGAACAATACTAATATATGTATATGCATAAATGAAATGTAAGACAATAGTATCATAAGGCATAAAGAAGAAAAATTGAAGTACTAATGTTATATGTGAAGTGGTATAATACCAATTAAAGGTATTTAATTCAGGTAAAAGTATTTAATTCAGGTAAAGGTATTTGATTTAAGGTAAAGACTGTGACAAGTTAAAATGTATACTTTAAACCCTTAACAATCACTGAAATAACAAAATGAAGGGTTATGGCTAATAAGGCAGGAGAGGAGAAAAAAATGGATTTATAAAAATATACTGTATTGATTCAAGAAGAGAGAAAAAAAAAAAAAACTAGAGGGAAAGGGAATAAAGACCAGATAGGACTAATATAAAAACAATAAGATGATAGACTTGAACCTAATTATATCAATAATTGAATTAATTATAAATAGTATAAATAACCCATCTAAAAAACGATTATCTGAGGCGCCTGGGTGGCTCAGTCGTTAAGCATCTGCCTTCAGCTCAGGTCATGATCCCAGGGTCCTGGGATCGAGCCCCACATCGGGCTCTCTGCTTGGCGGGAAGCCTGCTTCTCCCCTCCCTCTCCCCCTGCTTGTGTTCCTTCTCTCGCTATGTCTCTCTCTGTCAAATAAATAAATAAAATCTTTAAAAAAAATAAATAAAAAAAAATAAAAAACGATTATCCTAGTGAATAATAATAAGACCAAACTACATGTTATTACAAGAATACTTTAAATATAAATAAACAAGTTAAAATGAAATAAAAAGTAAAAATACATATTGTAACATAAATCATGTATAATTAAACATAAAATAATTATATAAAATTTTTATTTACCTAAAATTCAAATCTAATTGGATGTCCTTTTTTAATTTATTTATTGTTTTACAAATCTGGGAATACAAATTTTCAGCATCCATAGTTTTCTATAAGGATAAAGAAAAACAAATAGAATTCTAAATGTATAATTTGAAAATACTATACTTTATCCTATTGAGATTTCTAATCTTTGGTTAATATAAGACCTTCAGAAAAGAGAAAAAAGTAAGCCAATAAAGGATCTTTATACTTAACTTTTTAAAAAATATTTTATTTATTTATTTGAGAGAGAGAGAAGGAGGGCATGCACAAGTTGGGGAGGAGCAGAAGGAGAGGGACAACTCACATTGCACTGAGCTGGAGCCCAAGATGGGGTTCAGTCCCAGGACCCTGAGATCATGACCTGAGCCAAAATCAAGAGTCGGATGTTCAGCCGACTAAGCCACCCAGGTGCCCCTCCTTATACTTAACTTAGAAGTTATTTATAGCCAGAGATAATGTCCAATTAAAGACAATAATACCAATATGTATAAGTTATTTTTAAAATTTCACTCACTTTATCATTCTGATCAAGCAGTGGGCTAGCTAATGTACTAGGTAGGACTAGGAAATCTATAAAAAAATAAATAAATAAACTTTTTAAATACAGATCTTGCTGTCAAATTGTTAACAGGCTAGTGAGGGGCCCAGTTAAGTTTACAAGATTTCCAAGAGTGTGATTTTTGCTTGACAGTAAAATCAAGATACGCTCAAGCTGCGGTAAGAAAGCAAGACAAGGGCAATGATACCGATTTGGGAAAGATAATGATGAACTTCCAGATTGAGTGACATGTGAGGGAAATTTTAAAGAATGAGAATAACTTAGAAAAACTTAAAAGAGGAAAATATATATCAGGGAGCAAGAAAGTCTTCTGCCAAAAATTGGATGTGAGAAAGAACACCATCTATCTGGAGAGTTGGAAATGTTTCAGTGCAGGTGGAAAAGAATCTGATACATGAGGTTGCAGAATTCACTAACTAGATCATGAAGCCCTTTGAGTGCCATGTGACTTTTTATCTCTTCTTTTCATTTGTATCTTTCTTACTTTGCATTTTATTTAATTTTGTCAACACCTCACTTTACTTTATGGGTGTCAATGGATAAAAGTGTACGTCTGTAGTTTTCAGGATTTTGTTCCAGTGTTTCCTCTTGCTCACAGGGAAATCCTGGCAAAGTCACTTAACCTGTCTGAGTTTCTGATACTTCCTCTGCTAAATGAATTTAATTAAGTATGTAAATCTGCCAATAATACAGAAAAATCATCCATTGCCTTGTGAGAAATTGCTCTAGAGAAATCAACATGCTGCACTGGATCTGCTGCTAGTTTCTTTACTAAATAATACATATTTTTGACAAATCAGAAATGTTATCAATTGGAATTAATGAGATAAAGAGCAAAGAGAAAGTTTTCAAGCCTTTTAGAACAGTTTTTAATATAGTATTTGTATTTCCCAAACAACTACCACCAAATCTTTGTAAAAGTTAAAGAGCATTTGAGGGTGGCTTATCTGTTATTTTAAATTGTCTGTTGCCAAGGTAACCTGTTCTTTGGGATTTGTGGTAGAAAAAATCTTTCCAAATCACAGTCAGCCTCTCCATAGGTGTTAGTCAGACAACCACCTGCTACATTATAGATCTGTTTCTTGAATCTCTCTAAAGAAACAGTTATTATTTAAATACTATATACAAGATATCTCCAAGTTACAAGAGAGTTTGGCTTTATTTTACATATGGAAGTGCAAATACATTTAGATTAATATGATAAGGGCAGGAATATAAATACAAACTAAATACCTTTGAACAGAAATTTCTCTTTGCAACCAAACAGATGTAGTACAAAAAAAGAAAGGCTAGAAATGATGTTATGGTAGTTAATAGTTACAAACTATACATAACCAGATTGGGATGATTATAATCTGGTTATGTATAGTTCTAACCATAATATGATGAATCTGACCACCAGGCTGTGATGAAGCGCAGTCCCAAGGGCTTTTTAAATTCACTTTTTGTATAATAATGTAGAATACATATCAGTTTGTAAAGGTTTGCAAGTTATCAGTGAAGATTTTTGCCACAAGAATAATTAAAACATGAGAATTATCAATTTTTTGATACAAGAAGATATATTTAAAAATTATAGGTGGTTTTCTCCCTCCCACAGAGTGGCCTGGTGAATGGTAGGTAAGGAATCTTGAGATTGAGTTGCTGTGTAAAATTCAGTGATAGATTTGGAAGATGTTGTGTGCCAAGTTCACAGTGTAGCTAGAAAGGGAGAGACAGTATCCTCAGAAAAAGAAGTAGTAAATCATAGAGAAATGGTATGAAATATCAGAGGCAACTTTAGCTTTTGCATTGCCCCACCCATAGCTGACATTGACTATTGACAGAGAGTACCATACATTAACAGCACAAATATATCAATCAGGTTAGCACCACAGAGGTGGATTCTCAGAAATTACCTGGGGAAGGGAAAAGGACTGAAATGCCTGCTATTATTAGAAGTGATGTCTGAACATTAAAATACGGTAGTTATAAATGTCAGTTTCTTAGATTAAACTCCTCGAATTAATAGGGCGCCTGGGTGGCTCAGTTGGTTAAGCAACTGCCTTGGCTCAGGTCATGATCCTGGAGTCCCGGGATCGAGTCCCGCATCGGGCTCCCTGCTCGGCAGGGAGTCTGCTTCTCCCTCTGCCCCTCCCCCCTCTCATGCTCTCTCTATCTCATTCTCTCTCTCAAATAAATAAATAAAATCTTGAAAAAAAAATCCTTTAAAAAAAAAAAAACTCCTCGAATTAATAAGTGAGTTTAGCAAATGAATAAGTGAGTTTGACAAATGAACTATGGAAATGTAAGATGTTAACAATGGAAGAAACTAAGTGAGAAGTACATGGATTTCTCTGTACTACCTTTGTAACTTTTTTGTAAATTAATAGCATTCTAAAGTAAAAGAGTTTAATAAAAAATGTAGTAAAATTATGGTGATGTAAATGGAATTTTCTCTTTCTTTTTCCATTCCTGTCATCAAGAGAGAATTTTAGGCAATAACAGAGAATTAATTTGAACATGATGCCACAGTGCCATTTTTATAAGAAGCTTTATAATTAAACCCAAAGCAGGAAAAGAGTTAAGTCAGGTTTAGTATCTAAGGGCAAGACTATTAATTTGCAAGCTGTGTTATTATATGAAATATACATGCATTAGGTATACAAGAAAGAGTTTTCTTCCATAGATGCAGAAAAATCACTTGACAAAATGCAGCATCCATTCATGATTAAAACTCTGAACAAGTTAAGAATTAAAGCAATTTTCCTAAAACTGTTAAGGACAGCCAAAAAACTTACTGCTAACGTCATAATTTATGGTTTGTCACAATTTCAAGGTGGCTTCTGAAACTGATCTCTAAATAAGTTCAGCAATCTTAAACTTACTGATTTGTTTTTACTTTAATTACATCATTCATAGCTAAGGCGTTTCTCTTATAAAAGCGATCTATCTAGGTAATTTTCCTTCCAATTTTGCATTAAAAAAATCACTACAGAATTGAGAGTTTTATGCAAGCTGTACTTAGTGCTTTCCTTTTTAAAGAATGTGAGATTCTGCTTGTTCAAGTTCTTCAATAACAAATATTATTTAAAACAATCATTGAAATATGTATTAGGCAGTTTTGATTAAAGGTTGTAGTTGATAAATGCAACTTTATTAGTTGTATTTGGGATGGTGACAATTTCTTCATTTATCCCATGTTCATTGTATATGTCCTCATATTCAACATTTTTTTAAGTAATTTTCAGTGCTTTCAGTATGTTTGGATTTTTCTAATTTTAAGATTTATTTTCATCATTTTCTTTTTAAAAATATTATTTATTTGAGAGAGAGAGAGCACAAGTGAGGTCTGGGGCAGAGAGAGAGAGGGAGACAAGTAGACTCCTTTCTGAGTGGGTAGCCTGACACGGGGCTGGATCCCAGAACCCTGAGAGCATGACCTGAGTTGAAACCAGCAGTCAGACGCTCAACTGACTGAGCACCCAGGTGCCCCTATTTTCATAATTTTCTATATTTTGCTTCGGGTATCTGGTTTTCAGTCCCTAGTTGATTTAAAAAAGTAAATTTAATACAATAATGTTAGATTTTGTATAGAGAGATTACATATAAATTTATATATATATGTATATATATAAATACATACATACATAAGAATTACACTAAAGTTTTAAAAAATGGCTTTGTAGTCTTATAAGGAATATCACCATGGTGCAAGTGAAACTATACCCAGTCCAGAGTTACAGATAATACCTTCCTTTGATCAAAAGCAATTGTCAGTAGGAAGTTAATTGAATACAACAACTTTTGTGTAGTCAATGGAGATATTTAACACAATATTAAAGATGTCATAAACAGTTTTTTTTTTTTTTAAGTCAAAGTACTGATCAGGCTTCCCCCCCCAACTATGTACCTTGTATTGTTTGATGGTGATTAACTTTAGAGTTAAACCAAACCAACAATGTCACAAAATCACAACATATTAATAATTGGTAAAGGCAAATTATAGGAAGGATGATTACAATGGGAAAGTCCTAAACTTGGATTTGGCTGCCATAATTTATGAGACTTTGGGAGTATAGGTGTTTGGGTTAAATAAGTGTCAGTTTTAATAGATTTGTAAGAGAGGATTATGTTCGTCAACCATTATTTCCTTTGATACTAGATATCCAAATAATAGATTAAAGTAAATATTTGCCTAGCATTTGAACTCAGGTTTTTTCAGGAATCTTTTCTAACCGAAAAAGAATGGGTAAGTCAGTCCTTCACAGATTCTGGGAACTAGATCAAGTACAGAAGACATAATCTCAGCCAATCAGACATTTCTACATGGGTCTTTGAATCTGTAGGTGTGATTAGGGACACATAGGGGTATGTTCTGTCCTCCTAGATTTTCTCTAGACTCTTCCCTATTTTTCAAGTTTTCTTGTTAGCTTTTTCATATATTCAAGTATCTATCATCTAGCCTTCTAATAATTTCTCCTCTAATTAATTTATCCAGAAGAGTTGTCTATTTTTCCAACAAGAAGCTCAAAATCAAAGAGAAACTTAAAATGAAAAAGACGAGTCTTACATAAGAGGAAATGTTCTCCTTTTAATTGATAAATATCAACATTTAGAACTACAAGTTTTCACAATTCTAAACGTAAACCATCTTCAAAAGTAAAACTGTTTAAGAAATATTTTTAAGTTTGAGAAAACCATGGCAAAGTCTTTACCAATGTAAACATATATTTTTCAAACATACTCTTTATGAACAAGTCAGATGAATAAAATAGAATTAAAAAGGGTTCATAATACATCCAATGGACTATTTTTTAAGTTTTTGCTTGATTATAAAGAAACATTTTGGCAGGAAATTTCCTCTGATGGTTGCAGAATATGCTGGTTTAAGCAACATATTTACTGAAATATTTCCTCAGCGTTAGACACTACCCATGAACATCTGAAAAAGTTATTCTCTGTCAACCTACATCTTTCTTGTAAAAATGGATAAAACACATTATGGACACTTGAAAAGAGACCATAGCTCTGGGATCAAATGAAAGTCACACTGAAAAATAATATGAGCACAGGCAGTCACAAGGCAAAGAATTGGGTTCCACATCAATGAGTTGAAGAGGAAAGTCAATTTTATGCTAATTTATATCTTGGTTACTTTTATTGAATAGTGAAACAAAATAAAAGGCTTGTTAATTATAATTTGGAAGATGTTTATAAAACTTAATTTCTTTCTGTTCAAATAATGCTAATGAATATATAACTTTAGCTCTGATTCTAATGAATTCCCTTTGACATGATTTTTAGTAAGCTTATCAGTAATTAATTTATTATCATTTAGAGTTGCATTAATGTCTTCAAAAAATCACATGGTAGAAATCTTTGACATTTGACCTTAAAAATCTGTCAATTTGAGTCTTAGTTCTACGTCTGTATTGATGTTATAATGCAGTTAGTGTAAATTATCTTGTAAAATGACTTCCAGATTTAAAAAAAAGAAAAAAGAAATCACTTTAGAATGACTTCTGACTGAGCACCTGACTGAGCACCCATGACTTCTCCTTTGATTTCTGTTGATCAAAAATATTTTCAGGAGAATATCCAATTCAAACTATTGTTATGATACGTGTAGTACACTAACATATTTTTTACCTTTTGTGTATTCTGCATTTTTTTTTTACTTTTCAACATATGAAATATTTTTTTTTTGCCTGTGATTCATCAGTTTTACCCAATTCACAGTGCTCTCCATAGTACATACCTTCCCGAATGTCCGTCACCCAGCCACCCCATTCCGCCCACCCCCCACCACTCCAGCAACCATCAGTTTGTTTCCTGAGATTAAGTCTCTTATGATTTGTCTCCTTCTCTGGTTTCATCTTGTTTCATTTTTTCCCTCCCTTCCCCTATGATCCTCTGTCTTCTTTCCCAAATTCCTCATATCAGTGAGATCATATGATACTTGTCTTTCTCTGATTGACTTATTTCACTTAGCATAATACCTTCTAGTTCCATCCACATCATTGCAAATGGCAAGATTTCATTTTTTTGATGGCTGCATAATATTCCAGTGTATATATATACCACATCTTCTTTATCCATTCTTCTGTTGATGGACATCTAGGCTCTTTCCATAGTTTACATATTGTAGACATTGCTGCTATAAATAGTGGAGTGCATGTGCCCCTTCGGATCACTACATTTGTATCTTTGGGGTACATACCCAGTAGTGCAATTGCTGGATTGTAGGGTAGCTCTATTTTCAACTTTTTGAGGAACTTCCATGATGTTTTCCAGAGTGACTGTACCAGCTTGCATTCCAACCAACAGTGTAGGAGGGTTCCCCTTTCTCCGCATATTCTGCATTTGGTATTAGGAAGTAGACAATGTAAATTTGAGATTTTTTATTAGGACGATAACTAAAAATTGATGAGCAGCCAACATTAAGGAAATAAGTGTGCAAATAAATGTTTTTTGGTCAAAATATCCAACCACTCTAAGCACATGGACATACATCAATGGCTTTCAGCTTTCTCCCCATTTTAACTGAGGCAAACCAATTATCTTATCAGGGCAGCAGAATGGCTAGGGTTTCTGTTCTGCCGTATGGTTTAAAAAACAGCAATAGATTAGTTTTTCACTTAGAATAAGATATTATTAAAAACAAGTTTTGACTCTGGGTCTTCTTATGTTTTGAAATAATTAAATGAACAGTACTCCTAACTCAAGAGAAAATACAACTGGGCTGAACAGCAGACTGGATGAAGTAGAACAAATCAAGGAGCTGGAAAATAAAGCAATGGAACTCATCCAGATGGAATAGGAAAAAGAAAAAAAAAAGAATTTTTAAAAATGGAGATAACTGAAAGAATCTCTGTGGCAGAATCAAGCAGAATAACATTCTCATGAAAGGGTCTTAGAAGAAGAAGAGAAAGAGAAAGGGACAGAAAACTTATTTGAAGAAATAATGGCTGAAAACTTCTCTAACTGAAAAAAGGAAATAGACATCCAAGTCCAGGAAGCCCAGGGAATTCCAAATAAGATGAACCCCAAAAGAGGCACACCAGGACACATTGTAATTAAAGTGTCAAAATTTAAAGATATAGAGAGAATCTTAAAAATAGTGAGACAAAAATAAATTGTTACATATAAGAGAATCACCATCAGATTTCTCAAAAGAAACTTTGCAAGCCAGAGGAAGTGGCATCACATACTCAAAGTGCTGAAAGAAAAAAAAATCTTCCAGCCAAAAATACTCCACCCAACTAAGTTATCATTCATATTTGAGAGAGAAATAAAATAATTTTCCAAATAAGCACAAGCTCATTGCTTTCCATTGCCACTAAATCAGCGGTGCAAGTAATACTAGAGGGACTTCCTTAAACTGAATAGAAATTTCATGATTTAATAACAAGGTAAAGGTAGGGCGCCTGGGTGGCTCAGTTGGTTAGGCGACTGCCTTCGGCCCAGGTCATGATCCTGGAGTCCCTGGATCGAGTCCAGCATCGGGCTCCCTGCTCGGCAGGGAGTCTGCTTCTCCCTCTGACCCTCCCCCCTCTCATGTGCTCTCTCTCATTCTCTCTCTCTCAAATAAATAAATAAAATCTTTAAAAAAAAAATAAAAAAAAAATAACAAGGTAAAGGTAGTAGATTGACCACACATAAAGCTACTAAGAATGTTAAAAGAGAAAAATGGTAAAATTAATTAAAACTACAATAATTAGTTAAGGGATATATAAAACAAAAATATGTAATAAGTGACTTCAAAAATAAAAAATGTGGTGGTGATTGGAGGGAGCAGGGGAGTAAAAAAGTAGCGATTTGGAATGTGTTACTGAACAACTACTAGATCATAGAAGAAATCAAAGGCATACACTTTGAAAAGGAAGAACTGCAGATGACATGACATGATAGAAAACCTTAAAAACTCTACCAAAAACTGTTATAATTAGTAAATGAACTCAATTAAGTAGCAGATACAAAATTAATACAAAAATTCTCTTGCATTTCTATACACTAATAGTAAAGGTAAGAAAAATAAGTTAAGAAAAATAAATTAAGAAAACAATCCCATTTACAATTGCATCACAAGGAATAAAATACTTAGGAATAAATTTAACTGAAGAGGTAGAAAACCTGTACACTGAAAACTATAAAACATTGATAAATGAAGTTGAAGAAGACACAAGTAAATGAAATGATACCACATGTTCATGGATTATAAGAATTAAATTATTAAAATGCCCATACTACCCAAAGCAATATACAGATTCAGTACAATCCCAATCAAAATTCCAATGGCATATTTCAAAGAAGTAGAACAAATAATTCTGAAATGTGTATGGAATCACAAAAGACTCCATGGAGAAAAAAAAAAAAAAACTGTTTTTGAAAAGAAGAATCACATTCCCTGATTTCAAACTATATGTTAAAGTTATAGTAATCAAAACATTATGGAATGGGCAAAAAATAAAAACAAATAAATGAACGAAGGAGACTTTTGGGTCAAGGAACAGAATAGAGAGCCCAGAAATAAACCCATGTAAATATGGACAATTAATTTATGACAAATGAGGCAAGCATATACAATGGGGAAAAAAAACAATCTCTTCAATAAATGGTTCTGGGAAAACTGACATACATGCAAAGAATGAAAGTAGACAACTGTCTTACACCATGTACCAAAATTAACTCAAAATAGGTTAAAGACTTGAATGTAAGACCTGAAACCATAAAATTCCTAAACACACACACATACACATACACACACACACAACAAAACAAAACAAAACAAAAATCAGTTAGTAAACTCTGTAACATTGATCTTAGCAAAGTTGTTTTTGGATCTGACTCCAAAGACAAGGAAAAGAAAAGCCAAAATAAACAAGTGGGACTATATCAAACTAAAGAGCTTCCATATAGGAAGGAAACTATCAACAAAATGAAAAGGCAACCTAGTAACTGAGAGAAGATATTTGCAAATCATATATCCAACAAGGGATTAATATCCAAAATATATAAAGAACTTATACACTTCAACAACAACAACAAAACAAAATCTGATTAAAAAATGGGCAGAGGACCTGAATAGACATTTTTCCAAAGAAAACCTACTTGGCCATCAGGCACATGAAAAGATACTCAACATCACTAATCACCAGAAAAATGCAAATGAGAACCACAATGAGATATTTACCTCACACCTGTGAGAATGGCTAGTGTCAAAAAGATAATAAATAACAATTGTTGGCGAGGAAGTGGGAAAAGGGAACCCTTGTGAACTGTTGGTTGGTGGGTAAACTAGTGCAGCCACTATGGAAAACAACATGGAGTTTCCTAAAAAAATTTTAAAATAGAGTTACCATGTGATCCAGTAATTCAATTACTGGGTATCTATTCAAAAAATAAAAATGCCAATTCAAAAGAATATATGCACCCCTTTGTTCACTGCAGCATTATTTACAGTAATCAAGATATGAAAACAACCTAAATGTCCATCAATGAATAAATGGATAAAGGAGATGTGGTATGTATATACAATAGAATACTACTCAGCTATAAAAAAAGAATGAAATCTTGCCATTCATGACAACATGGATGGACCTAGAAGGTATTATGCTAAGTGAAATAAGTCTGACAGAGAAAGACAAATCCCTCATGATTTCACTTATGTGTGGAATCTAAAAGCAAAACAAACAAAACAAGACAAAACTCAGACTCATAGATACAGAGAAAAGACTGATGGTTGTCAGAGAGGAGGGTGTGAGAGGGGTGTGAAATGGGGGAAAGGGATTAAGAAGTACAAGCTTCCAGTTATAAAATAAATAAGTCATGAGGATGTAATGTACAGCCTGGAGAATATGGTCAATAATAATGCATTCATTTTACAAGATGACAGATGGTAACTAAACTTATTGTGGTGACCATTTTGCAATGTACACAAATGTCAAATCACTATGTTGTGTGCCTGAAAATAATATAATACTGTATGCCAATTATACTCCAATTAAAAAATAGAGAAGGTACAATTTATTATTTAAAAAGATTACTCAACCAATACAGTCATTCTTAATGGGTATAAGATTCACTACATCTCACCAAAAGCTGATTTACTCATAGTCATGTGCCTACTCAAAAAAAGGCAAATTCAATGAATAAGCACTCCATATATGGTATTATTCCCAGAGACGTAAAGAATAGAAGAAAATGTAAATAAAAATAATTGAGGAAAATGAGGTATGATTGTAACAGCCTACATATTTGCCACAGCTAGCATTGTTGAACTTATAATTTAATACTTATTTTTATATTCACTGAGGAATAAAAGGATTTGAAATAAAAATGGGGTCCGTGACTTTGTGTAACTAATGCCTGATTATTTAAGTGTAAATCCCATCTCCACAATCATCTTTACTTTGAATATTTGCCTTTACCAGATTTCACATAAAATCAAGGAACTTGGCAAGCATTAAAAAAGCATTTAACAGCTTTTCATTTTAATTCTTTCAACGATTACTTTTCATAGCTGCATATTTTTATACCCACGCTTCCCAGTGTTCATCAATGAAAATGAGGGAAATAGACTATACTTAACAAGAAAGGCCAGCTACTGAGAGTTTGCTTGATGTAGAGCGGTGGAGGAAAATACTGAAGACAATAAACATTGCCATGGGTTGTCACCACGCCATACCTCACCTGCTAGATTTCAAGCCAGAAAGGGTGACCCTCTGAGGACAGGTATGTGGATCATGGCTTGAGGTGGAGAGCATCAGCTGGATTTCAGTCATGAAATACTGTGTCCTTTCTCTCATTGTGTCCTTTCTCCCATGAATAACTTGTGTAAATTACAAAGTATATCTAAGAAGAATAATAGCTCGTTTATCCTCATAGAATAGATTTAAAGGCCAGCTCTGCTATTCCTTTGCTTTGCAACATAGCCTCTGAAATTGTAAAGAACTGCAAATTGTCACAATTGCAGTAAGACCCAGAGAGTGAAGATATGTAAGGATGATAAGAATTCTAAATGATTTACTGAATAGAATTATTATTATTATTACTATTCATTAAATATGACTATTAGAGTAACATATTCTAAAAGACGAGCTAAGAAACAAACAAAAATAATAAAACAGAAATAAGCTGATAAGGAGCAGAACAAATGCTGAAAACAAACAAAAATATGTAAAATCTTGTAAGAATAAACTTTTAAAAAGATATTTTTAAAAAGTTCTATAGGAGTACTATAGGCACTTTGGTTTTGTATCTCTCCCTCATATCACTAAAAGCATAGAACTACCAAATTATCCTTAATACTTCACTCTCCTACCCAGACATAAGCTTTTGTCCTTATTAATTTAGTCATTAAACTTGAAAATTACTGCAAAGTTTAAATAATTGCTATGATCTAAATTTTTACTAAAGAAAATAAGAAAAAAATGGATGTGAAAACACAGTATATGGCTACAAAACTTTTGCAACAGAACATAATCTCTATATTTAAATTATTTCAACAGATTACTATTCCAATAAAATGAGTTAACATTAACTTAACATGTAAAGTAGTTAGAATTTTGACACTGTGAGCAGCTAGTTTTTCATGCTCTAAAAAATATCTTGTCTAAACTGTGTGTGTGTGTGTATGTGTGTGTACGTGTATACAGATAAAATATGAAGACTAAGCAGGAAGAATAGATGGGAAGGATTTTTCCTGAGGGCAAGTGCAATTATTAGTCAATCGATTTTAAACTAGGAGCAAACAAAGAGGACCATTGTCTTGGAATAAGTAGAAGAAAGAAGGAGTCCAAATGGTCCTAGATCTTGAATTTTCCCCTGCTTTGGTAAAAGGAAGCACAAATCTTCTCTGTAAGAAACATTGATTTGTGCTCTGAGATTTTTCACAGACTAAGATAAATAAAACATGGGCTAGGAAATTAACAAATAAACAGAAAACAAAACAAAACAAAACAAAAAGCCAATAAGCAGCAGAACCAAGATTGAAACTCAGGTAGACTACCTCCAGAATGCGCTCCTAACCAGTAATCGTCCAATTGTCTTAGCTCAGGCTGCTATAACAAAATACCATATACAGTGTGGCTTAAACAGGAATTTATTTCTCATAGTTCTGGAGGCAAGGAAGTCCAAGGTCAGGATATCAGAATGATAAGCATCTGGTGAGAGTCCTCATCCTGGTTTTCAAATCATTTCCCTTCTTGCTGTATACTCACATCACAGTTTGAAGGAGAAAGAGAGAATCTCTCCCGTGTCTCTTGTAAGGGCAATAATCTCTTTCATTAGGGTTCCGTCCTCATGATCTAATTTTCTCCAAAGGGTCCCACTTCTAAATACCATCATATTGGGGATAAGGGCTTCAGTATATGAATGGGGGGAGACACAGTTCATGCACTAGATTTTCTGCACATGGTCAAGTAGTAACTATTTTTGGCTTTGCAGGCTAGCAACTCTATACAACTACATAATGCTGTCACTGTAGCATAAAAGAAGCCATAGATAATATTTAAACAAATGGGTGGCTGTGTTCCAATAAAATTTTTTTTAGAAACCCAGGCAATAGGCCAATCTGGACTGTGTGCAATAGATTGCTGTACTCTGCTTTTACTTCTTTCATTGTTATATTAAATAAAGATACAACAAAGTGTATCATCTAATCCAAGAGTTATTTGAAAATAAAATAGATACATTTCAGGTGAGATTGATAAGGAAAAAATGAAGACATAGGTAAATAATATAATGAAAAATGAAAGCAATGAGATGAAATAAAGAAGTTAGAGGTAGTGCTAATATGCAACCCACCTTCTTCCAGCCCCCTTGCCAATAAGTTCAAGTAGAGAACAGAACTATTACCTTCACCTGGTGGTGGTGCAGTAACCACTTTGAACAACAGAAGAAAATCAGACTGAAAAGGAATTATGAGAGTCACAGAAACTTAGGTATAGTAACAAAATATCTAAGTCCATATCAGAATTCCAGAAGAAGAGGAAGATGAGTGCAACACTGAAAAAGTATAAAGAAATAATGCCAGAAAATGCCCCAAATTTGGCAAAAGAGATAAATCCACCTATTTGAGAAGCTCTGTGCCTCAAACAGGAAAAACCTAAAAAATACATGCCAAAGTGTATCATAATAAATTTCAGAAAATTAAGGACAATGAAAAAATCTTAAAAGCAGCTACAGAGAAAGCATTATCTGTAAGTGAAAAATAATTATAAATACCATGACTGTCGTCAGAAACCATAAAGACTAGGAGGAAATGACACATTTTTCAAGTTCTAAAGGAAAAAAATCAAAACAAAACTGTAAACTAAGAAATCTATATCCATTGAAAATATCCTTCAGGAATGTGGGTAAACTGAGGGCATTCTAAAAAGAAGGAAACCTAGGGATTTATTCCTGGCACACCTACCCTAAAGAATGGCCAAATGAAGTTCTCTAACCATGAAATAAATGATAAAGAAGAAAATTTGAAATATCAGGAAAGGAGAAAGGGCAAAAGGGAGAGCAAAAGTTGGATAAATATGGTAGACCATTCTCTTTAATTTTCTTAATTATGTGAGATGATTGAATTGAAAGTTACAACTTGCCTGATGTGATTCTAAATGTATTTAAAGGAAATGTTTAAAACAATAAATTGTAAAGAAAGATGGTAAAGAGACTTAAGTGGCAATAATATTCCTATACTTGAACTAATAATATGTTGACACTGGTGGTTTTTCTTTTTATTCTTTTTAAGATTTTATTTATTTATTTGGAGAGAGAGTGAGCAAGAGAGCACAAGCAGGGGAAAAGCAGGCTCCCTGCTGAGCAGGAAGCCTGATGCAGGGCTCTATCCCAGGACCCTGAGATCTTGACCTGAGCCAAAGGCAGACATTTAACGAACTGAGCCACCCAGGCGTCCCTTGACACTGGTATTATACATGTATGTTATATATTTATTATGTATTTAAATGTGATGCTTAGAAAAACCACTAAAATATAGTGAGATATATTCATAGATTCCGTAGATAAATCAAAATAGCTGCATCTCTATGCTGAGTTAAAAAAAAACTCAATCTCAAAAGCTTGCATATTCCAGTTCTATTTATATAACATTATTGAAATGGCAGAATTATAGAGATGGAGAATAGAATGGTGGCTAATAGGTGTTAGGGATACCATATTTTATTGGATTGCCAGAGTTTAAAAGTCAATGGAGAGAGCACTGACTGTTTTACAATATTAACTTCTTCGAAAAGTCTAATTATTTTTATTCAAATTTTCTTTAGTATTTCTCAGTGGAGTTTCAAATTGTCCTCAAATAGATCACCTTTTTTAGTTTTATTCATGTATACTTTTTTTGTTATTTCTCCTTGATATTTCAAATGATATGAAACTCCATTATATTATTAGCTTATTACCACATGTATATAGGAATGACATTGAATTTTTATTTTCATCTTACTGAACGCACATGTTGTTATTAGTTTTCAGTTATTTCTATTGGGAATTTGAAGTATCAGGCATTTCATATGTAAATAATCATTTTTTTTTCTAATTCAAATTTGAGAAGCCATTATTTCTTTATTTTCATCCAGTAGATTAGTTGGCAATTAAAGAGCAATGTGAAGTGATCAGGTGAGGATGTCATCTTTGTCTTATTCTAACCATGGAAAAATAATTTGTCTCTTATTCTTTCCCTTTATACCTCTAACTTCATTTCTTCTGCTTCACTTCTGGATTTTTCTTGGATGAATTTTGTTCATTTATATTTTCCTAGAAACTAGCAGATTACGTGAAAACATTCAGATGTGCCTTTTTGTTAAATCAGCAAATTTAATTAACATTTAATTTTATAAAATAATTTTGGGGTCTATTGTTATCTCTCTTTTATTACTGTAATTTTGTGCATTTTAGTTTTTCAATTAAAATATATCAAGTTACCTTGTAATATATGCATTTTATTTTTATATTTATGCAATTATGTAAATTTTTATTCTTATATTTTACTCCCAAGTCATGAATAGTTTTCTTTAAGTATATTTCCTTAATTCTTCTCTTAGCTTTGCACAGTGGCAGTATCATTCGTAACCAATGAGGTTTATCCAGGGTGCGATTATTGATTGCTAACTGAAAACTTCATTCTCCTCTTAAAAAACAGTTATTTTTTAAAAATCATGGGGTTCAACAGTTTATTTGCACGTTGTTTCTCTCTCTGTTCCTCTCTAATATTTTTTAAATATAAACTATTTCTTCCAAATATTCTTTTAATGACATTGAGTAGATTCTGACATTGAATGTGTTAATAATGAATATTCTTGTTTATATACTGCAGGTTTGATATAAATGTCTTTATGCATAATAGAGTGCCTAAAATGTTATAGATGGTTGATTTTTTAGTTTAATCACTCTTTAAATTTTTAATTTGTCTAAGATCATCCAGCTAGGATGTAGTAGAATTAGTATTTTAATCCAGAGTCAAACTCCAGAGACCATATGCTTAACTATTATGCCACATTGCTTGTGGATATCATTTAATTGTGCTTAACTGAACTTCCCTGGGTTTCATTATACCTAAAATGTGATGATCTAAGGAAACAGTCTCTGTCTTGTTATGAAATACCAGACTAAACAAAAAGTACCAGTTTCTCTTTACTTTCTTTATTTTAAATATTTTTTTCATACAAATACAATAGTTTCATCTTTTCTATAACTCCACAATGTTCTCATTGCGTAAAACATTTTAAGAATTTGATACAGTTTAGCATCCTTCAGAAATATTTTTTGAAATTCACTGAAAACTAGCTTGCCACAAAGAAAAATGAGACTTTATTGCTTCTCTAATGAGTAGAACTAATTAATAATTGGCTTAACCCTATAGGAATTCTAAACAAAACCAAGAAAATGGGGCTCTCAATAGGAGCTCATTTAAGTTCTGTGTACACAAAAAGAGTAGTCGATTGTTTTCCAGACAATTTCTGAAGATTACCCTAGTACTTTGCTAACAAAGCCCAGAATTGCCCAGCTTGACAGTTCAGCAAACAATTTGAAGATTCTTACCCCTGCAAGTTAAAACTTGAGAAAGTTAGGGGTGCCTAAGATCATCATGGTGCAGTCGGTTAAGTGTGGGATTCTTGATTTCCCCTTGGGTCCTCCCCCATGGGTCATGAGCCCTGCACAGGGCTCAGCTCAATGGTGAGTCTGCTTCTGTCCCTCTCTCTCTCCCTCTCCTTCTGCCCCTCCCCCTGCTCATGCTCTCTCTATGAAGTAAATAAATAAATCTTTTTTTAAAAAATGTATTAGAAAAAAGAGAAAGTTGAAATGACAATTGCTGCTCATGCAGATAGCCCCACCCTTCTCAGGTCTTGGTGGACAAAAGGTGAATCCAGATTGGGGAGGGAAGGTAGAGTGAGGTGTCAAAGATACTTTCTGAGAATAATTTAAAGAAGTATCAGCAGAGACAAAGGGGATATGATGACCCTGGGGAAAGAAACACTTCAGAGGATCCAGGTATTTTCCCCAATTTTGTTCAAAATCCCTACCAAAACAAATATCCTGCTAAGACAGTCTTTGTGTCCTGGTCTTTACTGTTCTGGTTAACATCTGTCTAAGAAGGTTTATGCATCTAATACAAAATGTTCTGTCCAAGACCCAGTGATTTCATAGGGAAAGATTGAGGCAGGTTTTTTTTTTTTTTTTAAAGATTTTATTTATTTATTTGAGAGAGCAAGAATGAGAGAGAGAGAGAGTACATGACAGGGGGAGGGTTAGAGGGAGAAGCAGGCTCCTCGCCCATCAGGGAGCCCGATGCGGGACTCGATTCAGGGACTCCAGGATCATGACCTGAGCCGAAGGCAGTCGCTTAACCAACTGAGCCACCCAGGCGCCCAAGATTGAGGCAGTTTTAAGATCCTCTCCTTATCCTCTGTTTTGCTCCTGTCTTGAGTTTAATAGATGTGATGCTTTTTCTGATTTTTCCCTCTGAAGTATATTTTAGAGAAAGAAGAGCAGTGTGCTTAATTGACATGAAAACCAAAAATCTCATATTTGTTTTAATGTTTAAATCTTTAGCTGCATGAAAATAAGAAATAATTTAAAAAATAATAGCATCATATCATATTACAAGATGTATCTTCAATTCAAGGAAAGCAATAAAGTTGCAGCTGCTGTTTTTAAAGGAAAACTTTTTTAGCCACTGTTGTTCATATTTAGAAAAATTGATATTAGCTGAGGAATCATGCAATTTTCTTTACTTTTCTTTTTTTTTTTAAGATTTTATTTATTTTATTTGAGAGAGAGAGGGCACAGAGGCAGAGAGAGAGGGAGAAGCAGGCTCCCCGCTGAGCGGGGAGCCAGACACGGGGCTCAATCCCAGGACCCTGAGATCATGACCTGAGCCGAAGGCAGACGCTTTACTGACTGAGCCACCCAGGCGCCCCTTTCTTTACTTTTCTTACCTCTTCTGTTGAATTCTAAAAAACACTCAGGTAAGACGCAATTTTA
The DNA here is from genome assembly GCF_054177405.1 of Leptonychotes weddellii. Taxonomy (NCBI): domain Eukaryota; kingdom Metazoa; phylum Chordata; class Mammalia; order Carnivora; family Phocidae; genus Leptonychotes; species Leptonychotes weddellii. The sequence continues at coordinate 173,683,312 of NC_138369.1, forward strand.
TTATTATTGTTATTATTTGTTCCCCTGCTTACTAATGAAAAGGATTCATAAGGGTTTATGCAGAAAATATATTTTAAAAATATAATTGTTACCTTAAAATTATTATTGATGAGCATTGCACAAGTTTAAAAACCAGTAAATACACGTAATCATGACTGACATAATTTTAACATTTAAGCAGAGAGACCAACCAAAAAAAAAGTGCAACTTTTTAAGATTATAGTGTAGAAAATAATAGGAATGATGTATTTCTTAATAAAGGCTGTTCTTTCTTACAATAACAAGGAAAGTATATAGAATAAAGAAGAGCATGGAATTAGAAGCAACTTAGGGTTTGGCTGAAATTAAGACTGAGTATGTAAAGCCCCTATGATATAGAAAACACAAATGATAGATAATATATAAAAAGTTTAAAAACATTAAATAGTATAAGAAGGAAATACCAAAACACAGTTAATAATTATGTGATTCTTGGAACTCACTTAAGTTATGTGAACTGACTTCCTTGCATAAAAATGGGTAATTTTAGTGAAATATTCATATCCATTAAATTATTTATAAAGCACATAAAATATGCCCTGCACATAGTAGGCACCATATACCTGTTCATTTCACTATCATTTTGGATTTTTAAATGTATGTTAAATAGTCAACCTAAAAAAATTCACTGTTACTATATTAGAAAAAGTTTGTGTGTATATGCAAAAAAAAAAGTACAGGTGGTTTCTGACCGTAAAGAGATTAAATAGCAAGTGCCTGGGGTCGGAAAGCACTTTCCACTTTATTTTCCTTATATATTACCTAGTTCTTACACAGTCTCAAAATTTTTTGCAGCAAAGACCAAACTGGAGAGAAAACAGTGTAGTTACTCAATCATCCCCCAAAGCTGGAATCATAGTAAATACCCCAGCAATTTAGATGAATCCAACAGAAAACAAAAAGAAATAGCAGAGAAACACTGACAGACTCGTCCACGTTCACAATACGGTACCCACAGCTCCGATATGCAAATAAGCATCAAAATAATTTGATGACAATGAAATTACTGAAAGTCATTACAGATTTAACTTCATACAAATTGTCATAGATTTTATGGCAGAATTATGAATGTATTTTATTATGGTCCACTGCCTGAGGGCCTAATGGACAGTTCCGAAAATATATGGACTATTTTACCTCTCTAAAATCTGAAAAAATTCTCATTTCATATTCAAATTTGACTCCAATGTTATAAGAAGAGGGATATAAGTGGCTTCTGGGTGGCTCAGTCGGTTAAGCGATTGACTCTTGATTTTGGCTCAGGTCATGATCTCAGGGTCCTGAGATTAAGCCCTGCTCTGGATTGGATCCTGCTTAAGATTCTCTCTCTCTCTCTCTCCCAATATTATCTCTGAGTGATTATTTTAAATGAGAAATATTTGGATTACCATGTAGAGCAATATTACTTTCTCCCATCTCTAGAAGAAAATGTGAGCTTATGAGTAGTTAAAATAATTCAAAGAAGGTTCTTTGAAACATGAGTCAGCTTCTCCCTCTCCCTCTGCCCCTCCACCTCACTCATGCTCTCTCTCTCAAATAAATAAATAAAATATTTTTAAAAAATGTGGTGTATACATACAAAAACCAAATGCTGGCAAGATTGGAACACTTGTATACTGTTGGAGGGAAAAATTTTGTGGCTGCTATGGAAAAGAATATCAAGGATCCTCAAAACATTAATAGAACCACCATGTGATCCAGCAATCCCTCTTTTGGGTATTTATTCAAATTAATTGAAATCAGGATCTCAAAGAGATATTAGAACTTCCATGAGCAGGGAGCCTGAGACACGGGGCTCAATCCCAGGACCCCAAGATCACAACCTCGGCCTAAGGCAGACACCCAACCCACTGAGCCACCCAGGAGCCCCTACAACATATTTTTTTATCCATTCAAGTGTCAGTGGACGTTTAGGTAGTTTCCACATCTTGGTTTTTAAGAATAATGTTGAACATGTTCCAATCTTGCCACGTTTGCCTTTGTTTTTCTGGTAATAGCCATCCCGACAGATGAGAAGTGATATCACATTGTGGTTTTGATCTGCATTTCTGTGATGATTAGTGACATAGAGATCTCATGTTTATGATACCAAAAGTACAGGCAAAAAAAGCAAAAATAGACACATGGGACTACCTCAAACTAAAAAGATTCTGCTCAGGAAACAATAAACAGAGTGAACGGACAACATACAGAATGGGAGGAATTATTTGCAAAACATATATCTGATGAGAGGTTAATCTTCAGAATATATAAACTGCTCCTACAATTCAATAGCAAAAAAACCCTAATAACCTGATTTTTATTTATTTATTTTGTTTGTTTGTTTTTAAGATTTTTTATTTATTTATTTGACAGAGAGAGACACAGCGAGAGAGGGAACACAAGCAGGGGGAGTGGGAGAGGGAGAAGCAGGCTTCCCGCTGAGCAGGGAGCCCGACGCGGGGCTCGATCCCAGGACCTGGAATCATGACCTGAACCGAAGGCAGACGCTTAATGACTGAGCCACCCAGGCGCCCCATAACCTGATTTTTAAATGAGCTAAATACTTGAACAGACATATCTCCAAAGAGGACATACAAATAACCGACAGATATATTTTTAAAAAATGAGTAAATGCTTTGGAAACCCTTTTATTTTGAAACAAGTGTTCTTCATGTTCTTCCATTAAGTCACTATTTATATTTTTAAAATATAAATTTTAACTTTTTCTTATAAAATTTATTCTTAGGACTTTGTTTATATGTAAATACATGTCCCCCTCTTCAGTGTTTCCCACTGACTTTAAGGTTAATGTGAAATAACCTGTGAACAAGAAAACCATCTTATTCATAAAGGAAATTGCATTTCCAGAGAAGTGGAGCAACCAAATAGAATGAGTCAGATCTCTCACTATCATGGCAACATCCTATCCGCCCCAGATGTTTTATGCTCAGAATATTATATGAGAGAATAAACTTCCATTTTATTTCAGCCACATAGATTTTGCCCTGTCAGAAAAGCCAAGTCAGTTTCTCAAGTAATATAAATGCTTACAAAATATGTCATTTATCAGTTCTAAAACATCAATTATAAGACATTATTGACTTAAAATAGCTTTTGGAGGGGCGCCTGGGTGGCTCAGTAGGTTAAGCATCTGGCTCTTGATCTCAGCTCAGGTCTTGATCTCAGGGTCATGAGTTCAAGTTCCGTGTAGAAAATAAATCAACAAAAAAACAGCTTTTAGACAAAGATGGCATGGCGTTATAAACTGTACAATGATCCCTATTTTAAGATTTTTTTAAACTACAGAAACTCCTGTTTATAGCCAGGATGATACTCTTTAATATTTTTTATACCCTGATTTTACTTTGAATTCTTGATTCTTCAGAGTGAGAAATATAACTTTTTTTTCCTTCAAATAAGTTTTGTTTTTACATATTACATATACTTATTCATGGTCACAAGTTGATATCTGTAGCTTTATTCACTTTTGAACTAATTATTGTTATAAATTTACCCTCTTTGCTGTAGTTCATCCTATATGCCTTGCATTCGGCTTATTTTGCTGTGATTAATGCCATCTGTGCTTCATTTTTGCTTCTGTTCGAACTATCTTTTCATAATTCTTTACTTATTTTTTTTCAACTTGGTGAGTTGCCTTATATAAAGAATCAAGAATTTATGTGTTCAAAGTACCGTGGTTTTAAACTTTTGATATGTGTGGGTTGGACCTCCTTGGCAGATTTGTAATATTTAACTTACTTCTTTCATCTTTTTATGATTACTCAAAAATTTCGGCAGTTTTCTAGAGTGAAATGAATTTGTTATAACACTTTCCTTTTTTGAATAGTGTTTTACAAGTCTGTTGTTCTGGTTAGAACTCTCCCACTGTTTACATTCAGGTAAAAAAACAAACGTGAAATTACTGGGTATTTTGAAATGTCAAGCTACATCCCTGATGCTCTGGCCTCCCAATTTCCACCCCAGTTAAAGGCAAGAAATTCCACAGATTTTTTTTTTTCCTTTTCTCTTCCCAAACTTTTTCCGGGAATGCATAAATATAATATGGTATTTCTAATACAGATAATAAATTGAAAATTATTTTTACATTATATATTTTGTCCTTCAAGTATGTATTTCAACCTGTAAGTTTATATTTTAATTTCTATGACTTGTTTTGAATCTACTTTATATTTTAATCATTTCAGAATTTATTAGTAGCCTCCCAACAGGCTGGCAAGTCCAGGGCATTCAGTGGGATAGCTTTCAGGTGTCCTACAACACATTTCGCTGTAAAGATTTTACCCACAGATAGGCCCTTACAGGGCCTTTGGTTATCAGATGCTCAGACCCTTCAGGGATAATGTTTCAGAGTCAGTTTACCCCACCAGGAAAGCCACCAACAAATGGTCCTCCAGTGATTTCTGCAGAAGTGATAGATGCATGGAGAGGGAATCCAGATTCTAGGAGCATAGGGGGTCGACATATATCATTTATCATCTTCAGGACCAACTAAAGCCGCAGAGACTCCAGCTGGTCACACTAATGTTCTTTTTATTATTTTTCACAGAAATTGTCAACAATCATGTTATTGATAAACAAGTTAATCTACATGTTGTATAGGAGGGAATATAAGGATGCCCTGCACCCCACTAGCCCCTTCACTGAGGAGTTGCACTATTTCCTGTCTGCTTTGACTGGGGACTGCTAATGGCTGTCAGTTGTCTCCGTTAGAGTACGGTCCTCAGGTAAAGGGGGGGGGTCCCATCCAGGAAGCTTTGTTGCCACTGCTCCCAGGACACCCACCCATCCAATGACTCTCTCACTGATGCAGAGGTGTGAAAACACACCAATACGCCCTCACAGTGGGTCCAACTTTATAGTGCAATTCATGTTCCAGATGACTGCATGAAGCTAGGCTAAAGCTCGTCTGCAGCTGAAATCTCATTCTCGCTTCATTGTCTGGCCTGCCCTATCCAGCTTCTCTACTCCCTTTCTGAGGAGACTACCTCAAGAATTACATTTACAGGAATTCCATCTCAGGCTTTCCTTACAAGAGGCCTAACTTAAGTCAATATTATTTAGATTCCATGAGATGTTGGATATCTGAGATTAACGGAGGTGATATGAAAGACAACCTTATCTCAGAACTACAGAATTGAGGAAAACCTTTTTACAGTAAAATTTAGAAATGTTGCCCTAGTGTGGTCTGCAGTTTTTTCCCACAACAAAGAAATCTTAGGTTAATCTGACTTGTATTACCCTGGTTATTTCTCTATGCCTTTCCTTAATTTAAATTTGTTAGTGTTGCCAAAGTATAGAAACTGCTTTGGTTTTTGTTTTGTATCATTTTGTTCTGTTTTTGTTTGTTCTTTAAGAAATATGCATATTTTTTTTGTTTTAAGTAATGGAAAAGTAATATATTTTCTAAAAAATCTTATCAGTCATCATTATTTATTAATATTCTAGTAGGTTGCCATTATCTTTCTACTACTTCGCTTATTTTGTTTTTGGTAACATATTCTGTATATGAAAATGTGATTTCAAGCTTTTTTCTTCTTTACAAATTCAATTTCCTATAACCTCTATATTTTCTAAATTAAGTGTTTATTGCATTCTAATTTTCATGACAATAATTCTGCTCCACTAATCTTACTTTAGGCCTCAGGCACTGTATTTTCAGATCAAGGAGTTATCTCTGTGTGATTTTTTGATCATAGCTCATAAACACAGTTAAAAGCAACGTGCCTTTCTTCACTTCCCAAGTCTGGGACAACCTGAGAAAAAAGGCATGGATTCCATTTCGTATGGAATTAAAATATTAGCTTTGGTGCAGAAAAACTAATTTGGTGAAGTGTATTTCGATCTGTAGCCAAAGTGTTTGCAAACTGTTCATATTCATCCCCATCCCAATACCATTCTAGACAAAAGGATATCTCACCTAGGAGAAGTGGCTATCTCCAGGGTTGATGCATTTAGCCAACTTTACTGATAAGAGGGAAGAGCAATAAAACAAGAACATGCATGATACACTAATGTTTGTTGCTTTTAATAAATTTCCTACACCCAATCAAGAAATGTGAATTAATAGACACTATTCACCTCCATGACTGAGAGGCACAGCAAGAAGTTAGAAATATTCCTCTAAACGAAGTTCTCCCACATAGAAAGAAGAGTCCATATACATGGAAATTTCCTTTGCAAGAATCTGCTGAGGAATTCTTCTATATGTCAGTAGAATCTTCTATATATTATTTGCTGACAATAATTTTAACCCTGCACTCCCTTATTTTTTCCTATGCTTTTCCCTCATAGAAAATTTATGTTTGAGTATTTTCATACATTTGTCTCTGATGCAAGTTAATTTTTCACAACATATCATTTATAAATACATATTATCTTACTTTAATCCCTGATTACTTCTCTGGCATATCAACTTGAGAACACAAGTGAAAAAAACAGTTAATCTCCGATAGTCAACACCTCCAAGATTATTCCTTTCCTTCAAATGCTCTTTCCACTTTCAACCCTGTTTTATTAATCAAGACTACATGTTTCTGCTTTCATTCTTCAGAATGAAATGTCTCCTTGCACTAGATTTTCAGGGATATGTGGTAAATGAACTAATTCAAATAGAAAGAAAACATGCTAATAAAATCAGGCATGCCTCAAAAGTTATAACCATCTCCTCCCCATTCTTCTGAAAACTCCTGTTCTTTAGTTTTAGTAGTCGGTTTTGTTTTAACGAACACTGGAGCTACTACAAGAAGTCTAGTGAAAATTTTAAACCTTGCTATAAAGTAACTATTCTTAAATATACTTATATACCTGGCTAGGTTGATTTTCTTACTTTTGTTTTTAATTAATAAGATTTTTTTATTTAAAGAAAAAATGAGCCTTGGAAAATATTTAATGACTTTCTTATAACTACAAAGTCAATTAAGTGGCAAAGTTAGGGCTCTAACTGGGGCAATCTGAATCCAGAGATCTGATTGTAGAAAGTTATGCTTCAACATGTCATGTTGTCATCTCTCTTCCTCTGTCATGCTCTCTTTCAGTTTCTTTCTCTCTCACCTGCATTTCTATCATCTGCCTTCCCAGTGATTAATCTATCTACATATCTATTTGCTATCGATCTGATCAACTGATATCTATCTATATATATATATAGATAGATATAGAGAGATGTATAGAGATATATATAGATATCTTCCCTCATCCTCAACTAATACATTTGATGGAGCAATTGGACAATATAATTCAAACATGATGTTGTCACACATTTATTGAATAAATATTATGTCAGGAGAACTGCTAGGAAATTAAAAAGGCAATACACAACATCAAGATGAGTTGTCTGTGTTTAGAAAAACATATATTTCTTTGCAAAACTGTTTTGACTAACATTTCATGGACACCCTCTCCCACACACACTTAGGAGCACACTCTCATCCACAAAAAAAAAAAAAAAAACTTGATGTATAAGCACATAAAAGTAACCTCTGCAACAAATGGTTCTACCCAAGGAAAAGCTCTACCAGTACACCTGAAATATGATCTACTATGTGCAGTGCCTATTCTGCAGGGAAATTATCACCCATAGGAAAGAAATACACTACTAATTAGAGTAAATGAAATAAATGTCACCCAACAAAAGTTACATCAAGGAACTGGTCTGAATTATTTAAATAAGTCTGATTAAAATATATTTTGTTTACTTTTCTTTCTATTATAGAATCCCCAAATAAATCTGCCAGTTGCCCATTGACTGTGGAAATTGAAAGTTTCTTACCTTCAGGACATTAAAAAACTCTTTAGTAGTACTTTATTTTTATTGTGAAGTTGTGTTAACTTCTGAGAACTTGACATTATCAAATAAAGATAAGAATTTAATAATGGGATTTTTAAGTTATAAATATGTATAATTATAGATATTTATATAATATATATGTTATGCATGTGTGTAATAAATAGATGGTGCTGACTATAGCAATAGCAATATGAACACTTTTCAGCTAAATTTCATAAAGTTTAACTTATTTTAGTCATTGCATTTCAGACAAAAGCAAGCTATAACATGGAAAGAAATCTCTAAAAGAGTTATACAGAATATCATGAAAGTCTCAATTGCTAAAGTAGGTCACAGCAATTAAATTGCCTTCTTAACAGGTCTACTGGTAATTCTATTATTCCTATGTTATATTTTTACAAAGTTCCTTTGAAAATATTGCTCTTTTGTTTATAAGCTTTTACAGACACATTCACGCAGACTTCTTATTGCCTGTCAACCATTTTCTTTCATTATAAAAGTCATTTTGTTAGGGTCTTGATTTAATTAATAGACTGTATTCATTAGGGCAACTGACCAACTGAAGAATCCCTGCTGCTTTATTCAATAGAAGTAGCTCCTGGAGTTTTGTTTTTAATTTGCTCCATTTTTCCTGGTTCATAAACCATGAAAACTTTGATTTTTCTTGGCTCTCAGATTAAATCAGTTTCCAAGAAATGAGACATATGGGTAACTTATATCTCCTTTATTGATATTCTTTCTTGCCAAAACTTATTTTTTTTAAATTGCCAATACAAGGATTTTCTAGGGTAGGTACTTATGTATGTCTGTTGTGCAAGTGTATTATACTAAAGGGCCTTAAATTTTTATGCTTCTTATCAGAACTGATAATAGAATATTAACAAAGAATATTAGCAAAGCCCCTTTAAAAATTTAGATATGTGTATTTGTAAGGGTAATTTGAGTTAATTGTTGCGAGTATAATAATTCCAGCTTCTAAGTTTGCCTAGGTGGTTCTGTCGCTTAAGTTAAGTGCTCAGGTCATTATCTCAGGGCCCTGGAATTGAACTCTGTGTCAGTTCCATGCTTAGCAAGGAGACTGCTTGAGAATCACTCCCTTCCCCTGCCCCTCCCCCACCCCTCCCCCACCCCAGCTCATGCTTTCTCTCTCTCTCTCTCTCTCAAATAATTATAATAATAATAATTCTAGCTTCTAAAGAACTTTAATAAGAAAACTTCTAAAGAATTTTGACAGAGTTGTGTCTTCTACTCTGCAGCCTGTTTTCTGCACCATGTTGGTTCCAAGGTCCTTAAGTGTGGGACTCTCTTCTAGACAACTTTAGATAGCAGGCTCCTGAAAGTGTGGCAGTGGGATGGAGTGCAGGAGTTAAAGAGTCTAGTTTTCTTAATAGCAGCTATTAGATTGCACATTTAAGCACTACAGAAGCAGTTCTTTATCTGCAGCCCATAAGTTTTTGATGTAGTGTTCCATGATTCATTGTTTGCATATAACACCCAGTGCTCCATTCAATACGTGCCCTCTCTAATACCCATCACCAGGCTAACCCATCCCCCCAAAACCCCTCCCCTCTAGAACCCTCAGTTTGTTTCTCAGAGTCCATAGTCTCTCATGGTTCCTCTCCCCCTCCAATTCCCCTCCTTCATTTTTCCCTTCCTATTACCTTCTTTTTTTTTTTTTTAACATATAATGTATTATTTGTTTCAGAGGTACAGGTCTATGATTCATAAGTCTTACACAATTCACAGCAGTCACCATAGCAAATACCCTCCCCAATGTCTATCACCCAGGCACCCCATCCCTCCCAGCCCCCACCACTCCAGCAACCCTCAGTTTGTTTCCAGAGATTAAGAATTCATCGTATCAGTGAGATCATATGATACACGTCTTTCTCTGATTGACTTATTTTGCTCAGCATAA
>NC_138369.1:173693157-173709000 GCF_054177405.1 Leptonychotes weddellii
AGTGAGATCATATGATACACGTCTTTCTCTGATTGACTTATTTTGCTCAGCATAATACCCTCTAGGTCCATCCACATCATTGTAAATGGCAAGATATCATTTTTTTGATGGCTGCATAATATTCCATTGTATATATATATATACCACATCATCTTTATCCATTCCTCTGTTGATGGACATCTTGGCTCTTTCCATAGTTTGGCTATTGTGGACATTGCTGCTGTAAACATCAGGGAGCACATACCCCTTCGGATCACTACATTTGTATCTTTGGGGTAAATATCCAGTAGTGCAATTGCTGGATCATATGGTAGCTCTATTTTCAACTTTTTGAGGAACCTCCATACTGTTTTCCAGAGTGGTTGTACCAGCTTGCAATCCCACCAACAGTGTAGGACGGTTCCCCTTTCTCTGCATCCTCGCCAACATCTGTCGTTTCCTGGTTTGTTAATTTTAGCCATTCTGCCTGGTGTGAGGTAGTATATCACTGAGGTTTTGATTTGGATTTTCCTGATGCTGAGCGACATTGAGCACTTTTTCATGTGTATGTGTCTGTTGACCATTTGGATGTCTTCTTTGGAAAAATGTCTATTCATGTCTTCTGCCCATTTCTTGATTGGATTATTTGTTCTTTGGGTGTTGAGTTTGATAAGTTCTTTATAGACTTTGGATACTAGCCCTTTATCTGATATGTCATTTGCAAATATAGTCTCCTATTCTGTTGGTTGTCTTTTGGTTTTGTTGACTGTTTCTTTTGCTGTGCAAAAGCTTTTTATCTTGATGAAGTCCCAATAGTTCATTTTTCCCCTTGCTTCCCTTGTTTCTGGTGATGTTTTTAGGAAGAAGTTGCTGCAGCAGGGAGCCTGATGTGGGGCTCGATCCCAGGACCCTGGGATCATGACCTGAGCCGAAGGCAGACGCTTAATGACTGAGCCACCCAGGTACCCCTGTATAATTCCACTTTTATGAGATACCTAAAGTAGTAAAATTCACAGATATAAAAATTAGAAAGATGGTTACAAGTGCATGGGGAGAGGGGAATTGTTGTATTTAATGGATATAGAGTTTCATTTCTACAGTATGAAAAGGTCCTGGAGATCTGTTTCATGGCAAAGCAAACATAATTAATACTACTGAATTTACACTTGAAAATGGTTAAGATGGTAAATATTATGATATGTATATCTCACCACAATAAAAGAAAAATACAACAGAAAGTTGTAGGCTTTATTTGACTTACTAAGACTCTTTTTTTGGTGTGAAAATGGTTACAAATCTCTACCGTGAAGCAATATTGGACATGCCTGATTTGCCCCTTCATAGTGCAACACATTATTGATCTCAGATGAGTCATCATGTAAACCATAAGTTTAAAATAATATCTCTGAACACCTTAGAAATTTGAAAGGACATCATAATAAATCATGACGATTGCCAACAAGTTATCTAGATTTCATTGGGACCACCAGACATACATCTGAAAAGATTTATAAACATTCAGAAAGAAATCCCTCTTTCTTCTAATAGAGTACCCACCACTCCTATAATTTTCCTCATAGTTTTCAGATTTAAATAAGAATTTTTAAATTCTAGTTAATTAGCAGTTCAAGCAGAATAAGATCTCATATTTTAGAAAATTCCTGCCAGGAATGAGTATAAATGACATGATTATTTGATTAGACCTGAGCTTTTGTAGCTGAGCATTTGAATAAACCAAGACTTACTATATTCCTATACTCTATAACACTTTTTTATCTCCTAATCCTTCCCTGCTTCTGAAAAAGGCACAAATTGAAAGGGAGTTTATAAGTTTCATCTCAGATACAAGAAATGACTTGCATTACAGGGCAGATTGATGGTAATTATCTCCAGCTCCCTATAGTACTATTATTATTAATAATGGTGATTCAAATTGGAAGACTTTTGAATATGAGTAAGTGGTTGTAAAAACGGAAATTTCAACCTGATGAATTCACATGCAATCACTTATATTTATAGAACGTCCCAAAAGGATGGAACTAGCAATTGCACTGAATGTATTCAATTGGATCTGGCCTTTCTATTTTATGTTTGGAGCTACTTTTATATAGCAATGAATTAAAAAAGAACTGGTTAACAGAATCAAATAATAGATTTATTTTTGAAAAAGATATGTTCAAGCATAAATTTTTTTAACCCTTGCTATGAATTCTTTTAGTCAATGATGGAAGTAATACCTTTATGACTTTGGCCATGTTCCTGCTGAAAGTAGAAATTCAGGCAAGGTTTCAGTGCAATCAGCTTTTCTGGATGATGATCTCAGAAAGAAAAATTGAGAGATGAGTGGACAGGAAGTGGGAAAAGTTAACATAAATGTCTGTGATTGAGGACAGTATCTATGCAATTGGAATTGTTTCTATTAAGACTTCCTAAGTGGTATATAGCTTACCTTCTTGAATTGCCAACTGAAAGAAAGATTTTTTTTTTTTTTAAAGATTTTTATTTATTTATTTGAGACAGAGAGAATGAGAGACAGAGAGCATGAGAGGGAGGAGGGTCAGAGGGAGAAGCAGACTCCCTGCCGAGCAGGGAGCCCGACGCGGGACTCGATCCCGGGACTCCAGGATCATGACCTGAGCCGAAGGCAGTTGCTTAACCAACTGAGCCACCCAGGCGCCCCTGAAAGAAAGATTTTTGAAGCATTCACTACTGAGGTTGCTCCTATTTCCTACCTAGCTCAATGGTTTAGCCAGAGAAAGCTGGCCATAAAAATCAACACCTTCCTGAAAGGAAAGATGTCACTTTTTTAGAACAGAGTGCAAAACACCACATCCATAGAAATTATTAGTAATAATAGGAACCTCAGTGGTGAATAATGGGAGCAATGAGAGTTTTGGGGAGACTGAAGTTTGATCCTTGCTGGGGCAAGCAGTAGCCAAGTAGCCAGTTATGTATTAGGGGTATCCAGAAATTATGACAGAGGATTTGTTAAATTACCAGATATCCTTGGCTGACTGAAACAGCTTCATGTAAGCACAGGATAGCCTGCAGAGGACACAGTCATCTACACATTGAACTCATTGCTCAGTGTCCATGTGACTGTGTGCACACATAGGGAGAATATGAGACAGTCCAGTAAAATCGAAAAACCGGGACAAAGTTGAGAACAAGTTGAAATTTGAAATTGCTCTGCAACCCAAACATAAGTCATTAGCAAAAGTGAAAGTCTTACCAGATCAAAGTGTTTGATCCCACCTTCTGAACAATCACTGACTGATCAGTAAACTAAGTAGATACAGGGATGCCCTCTCAAAAACCATGATCATCAACAGTTATAAAGGACCAGTAAGCTCATGAAAGGATGCCCAAGCTCATCATATATTATGAAAGTGCTTATGAAAACAAGACACCATTTTCCCGCCAATAGAATGACTGTAATAAAATGATAAGGAATGGCAAGTGTTGGCGAAGATGAAGTGGAATTTGTGCCCCAATATATTGTTGCCAGGAATATAAAATGACAAAACCACCTTGGAAAATAATTTAGCAGTTTCTCAATGTATTAAGCATAAAGATAGCATATAACCCAGCAATTCTATGCCTAAATAATCAATTGAAAGTAAAAGAATGGAAAAGGATGTGTACGTTAAGCAAAAGAGAGCAGAATGAGCAAACATCCAGCTTCTACTGTTTTTGAATACCTCATCTGATCCCCAGCAGAAAATATTAAACCATTGATTTGTATGATATCATCCCTTGAGGATACTGTCCAGACATTAACAAGTGAGTCACAGCAGAATGTTTAAGTATTAGTTTCCCAGGGCTGCTCTTACAAATCACACCACAAACTGGTTTGCTTAAAATAAGCAAACAAAATGGGAATGATTTTCTCATTATTATTATTTACAGGGATTGCCAAATTCTTCATTTTTATAAATAACTATTTTTCCAACTTGTTGAATGCCTTTGGTTGATTTTCATAGACCCGAAGTGATTGTTTTAGACATTTTATTTGTCCAATGTTATTAATGTTTTCTCTTTATTATTATTTACAGGGATTGCCAAATTCTTCATTTGGCCACACTGCACTATGTCTTTAAAATCAGGAACATTTTGGTATAAAAATTTGCATTTACTATGCTTAAATTGTTTGTGAAATTCCTAATAATTTTGTTTTTCAATACTCCTTAGTCTTCCTTTTGGATTAACTACTAAAATAACATTTTAAAAGAAGGGCTTTTGGACTCAGATGGTGAATAGAGATGACTATTTATCCTGGATCTGAGGGTTAAAGTTCTAAAATGAGACACATTTAGGCCATAACCACATGTGTGCATGGATGGCACCATCTCCAATACTATCTTTTTTTTTTTAAAGATTTTATTTATTTATTTGACAGAGAGAGAGAGTTAGTGAGAGCAGGAACACAAGCAGGGAGAGTGGGAGAGAGAGAAGCAGGCTTCCCACCAAGCAGACAGCCCGATATGGGGCTCGATCCCAGGACCCTGGGATCATGACCTGAGCTGAAGGCAGACACTTAATGACTGAGCCACCCAGGTGCCCCTCCAATACTGTCTTAACACTCAATGAAGTAACATTTGTTGTTTATTCTAGTGACAGTGATTATGTTCTCTGATGGGTGTTTGAAGAAAGAAGGCATTAATTCTTAGTTTTCCTCAATTGTATCTCTTCTCCAGAATGAAGACTTCTACCCATCGTGTAGAGATATGGATGGCTAAGTTCAAGAGCTAAGAAAACAAAGGGGAAAGTGTGTTCTCCAACCTAGCTCAAGGTCATTTACTAGTGACGTGTTAGGAAAAGAAAAGAGCCTAGTGGGGGAAAAATGCCAATCTGTTTTCAAAAACATAGGGTATGAGTTATTTTAGTGATGCTTATTGTGTAAAAATGCTTAGTAACATGAATACTTAGTAGTGCATTCTTTCAAATGTATTGTGCTATTAAATGTAACAGATTAGAATCATAATTTATACATATGATTAAACAACAGCTGTTGTATTTATTCTCCTACACCAAATTCCTCTCATAAATACACAACACTTATTTTAAAATCTGCCATACTCTTTTAGGAAATATTCATTGCATCATTAATTTTCACACTATGACCTACATGTTACCAGAATGGTCACTTCTCACCATTACCATAATTAATGCTAAGTCCAGAAAAGTCATATGTCAAAAATACTTTGCAAATCTAATATTCGGACAGTGACCCAAGATTGTAAGTAAATTGGTCCCAAAATTTAAACATCTATATAATCTCTGTTATTACTTCCCAGTGACATTAAGTAACAATAAATGAATAACATTAGAAGATATATTACTGATAGAGTTACAACACAAGACTTATTTTTAAAATGAAAGACAAAGGTAAATAGCTACTAGAGAAAAGTGTCCTCTCCTAAATCATCTTTAGAAATTAAAGAGTGATCAAGAATATATTTCATATACAGTAGCCACAAAAGGAAAGCATAATTCATTAAAATAACATGACAACATGTATAGATAGTGAGGAGAATAGTAAATGTTTGAAACAATAGAATTTTTACCGAAGGCCCAGAGTTTATGTCCAAAATGAATGTGGTCAAAATGTGCTGGATATTGTAAAATATGCTTGGTAAGAGAAAATAAAAGTACTGAGATGAAGATGATGTCAAAAGTAGGTAAACAGCTTGATAATATATGGATATATAAACCAGGATAAGTTTGAAACCTATTTGGAAAGCAGAATAGTTTGACCTGATTTCCAATTTTTTGAGGATGAGTCTGTCAACTCTGTGGACATTGCTGGGAAAAGAGTAAACGTCAAATTTGGCAGAGCACACAGAAGTCCACTGCTATAGGCAGGAGACAGTTTTACTTAGACTTAGATTGATAGTATCAGAGACATGAAAAAATTTTGCATGGGAGATATGACTGTGAAGTTAGAGCAGAAAGATTTTCTGATGGATTAAATGCTGGAGTATATACGAAAGAATCAGGGAAAGAGAACTGTCAAGCCTGATGCTTAGGTTTTTGGTTGGAGGCACTGGGTTGAATGTTAGTATCAATTGCTAAAATGGAAAATAACAGGAGGAGAAGGTTTGGAGAGGTGTAAATCCAAACTGTTGTCAGCATGTTGATTTTGAGATGTCTCTCTATAGCCAAACTGTGGCATGAGCCAAGCTACTCATACTGTTTGACAAAGTCCAAGTATGGGGGACGATCCTGAAAACAGGAGACTCCACAGCTGGCTCCTGCTATTCTCTTTCATTTTGTTTATGGCAATCTTTATAATTGTGGGAATATTTCTGGGGTTCCATGATAAAGTGACTACTCATCTTAGTTACGCCTCTCTAAGCAATCATAATGAAACTAATTCCACGAAGAATTCGTTTCTATAGAACAAAATAACAAGACGGTCATGCTCTGTCTAGCACCTTTCTCTTTGCGTACTGTTTTTTAGTTTTAGCGAAAGCCAATAAGCAGAAATCAATAAAGGTCATGTTAGTCATTACAAAGGAAAAATGAAAGAAGACTCTGGCTGTAATCCAGAAAATGATCTAAGATTTGGAAAAACAAAAATATCCTAACATATAAATAAAGTTCCTCCGAGGCTGTCAGGAGGAGATGCTTGCAACCTGACCCTGTGTCTGTGTCTCCTCATTCGCTGACGCCGTCCTTTCCTACGAGAGACCCACCCCGGCTGGAGCTGGACTCCGGCAAAACTGAGATGTTGAATGTTGTTTTAGATATTTGAGTCTCGAGTTCAGAGAGAACATAGGGACTAAATAAAATATTGCAGACATCATCAGCTTTAAATATTATTTAAAGACAAGGGGAGATATAAAGTGATGTTGGGAGTGAATGTAATTAGAGAAGAACAAAGAGTGAAGAACAGAGCCTTGTAGCACTGCCATAATCACAGACTGGTTAAAGGACAAGAAACCAGCAAAGCAGATACGTGAGTGTCTGTTTAAAGGACACGTCGGGCGCCTGGGTGGCTCAGTTGGTTGAGCGACTGCCTTCGGCTCAGGTCATGATCCTGGAGTCCCGGGATGGAGTCCCGCATCGGGCTCCCTGCTCGGCGGGGAGCCTGCTTCTCCCTCTGACCCTCCCCCCTCTCATGTACTCTCTCTCTCTCTCATTCTCGTTCTCTCAAATAAATAAATAAATCTTTAAAAAAAATAAAAAAAAATAAAGGACACGTCATTGACCTTCACCCAAGGAAAGCATGTTGACAAGGACAGATAAGCCTTTTCATTACTGTAACAAGGGGAAATCTTAATAAATGTATTAGCTGTTGTATATATAGAATCCTATTGCATTTCAGATGAGAAAGAGAATGCTTCTTGCAGGAGACAGTTTCAGTTTTCTTGAAGTTGCTGCTCTGCTTTTTCTTTCAAATAATCTTTTTATCTGAAGTCTCAATTGAATGGACAATAGATCAACACACCAGGCTCCCTCATCATTCTCCTTACTCCATTTAGCGCTACAGATGCTAGAGTCATATAACATGGCCTCCTGCTATGGTTTCCAGGAGGACGTTGATTCCCAACCCTTCATCTATTGTTTTATTTCTAAAACATCTGTCTGGCTCCTTAATAGTTCCTTTTCCGTCAGGTAATTTGACATTTCTATACCTCTTATATAAAAGTGAACCCATTCATGAACAGAGATTAATGAACATCTCATTAAAGAGGAATCATTTGAGCTGAGATATAAAGGTTGAATAGAATTTTTACATGTAAATAAGTTATATAAATTACTTCATCCTGTCTCATGACGACGACTTGAATTTGCATATTATTTTTTAACTCTGGCAGAAGAAGATTAGAAAATCATTTAAGTCAGATGGCCATATCTTAGTTTAGATACCCAGGTGATAACGAACCCTCTCTTCTGGATCCAGTAAATCAGACTTAAAAATGTCAGAATACATTTCACTCCTAATTAAGTGTCTCAGTCATTCCTGCTCATCACATCAACCACTATGCAAATGAACTTCTCATCTCTTTGTTTTCAAAAACTCCTTGCACACAACTCTCCTTAGTTCATTTGTTTGTTTGTTTTTTAAACTCACTCTCACCCCTTTTCTTCTGCCTATAATTGTATCACAACCCATGGTGATCCTGCTCTTATTTCAGCAAAGACTGTATACATGTACTTCTCTTTCAAATATTCTACACTGATGCTTCTTTTTTTTTTTTTTAAAGATTTTATTTATTTATTTGACAGAGAGAGACACAGTGAGAGCAGGATCACAAGCAGGGGGAGAGGGAGAGGGAGAAACAGGCTTCCCGTGGAGCAGGGAGCCCGATGCGGGGCTCGATCCCAGGACCCTGGGATCATGACCTGAGCCGAAGGCAGACGCTTAACGACTGAGCCACCCAGGCGCCCCTCTACACTGATGCTTCTATTAGGGGGACTTCTTCTCAATTTTCTTGGACTTTCTTTTTTTTTTTAAGATTTTATTTATTTGACAGAGAGAGAGAGAGCACAAGCAGGGGGATGGGAGAGGAAGAAGCAGACTCCCAACTGAGCAGGGAGCTGATGCAGGACTCGATTCCAATACCCTGGGATCATGAGGCTCACGCTTAACTGACTGAGCCACCCAGGCTCCCCTTTTTTGACTTTTAATGGTAGTAGTTGTTATATTTCCTGTGCCTTTACCTGCCAGGGTCACTCCCAGATCATTGGTCCATGATTCTCTTCATTTATAAACATTTTGAACTCCAGACCTTGTATATCTCACCTTTTTCAATGATCCCGAGGACCTACTGTCTTCGACAACCCTGTCAAAATGTATATTTGAAGTTGTAGAATATTTTTCTTTACACACTCCCTGGCGATCATCTACAGATGTTAACAACTCTACCGAGAACTCCTCTGAGACTTTAAGATTCTTCAAACTCCTTAAGACAATAACATTTTAACTTCCTTTTATATTGGCATGACTTTAATTATTGCAAGGCACAGAATTTAATTTGCATTCCTCTTTTTCTTTCATAGTGTTGCTACTTGTCCTCTCTCTTATTCCAACTCCCACCCATATGCTAAACATACATTTGTCTTTAAAAGGGTTAATTTTAAAGTAAATCTACTCAATGTGTCCATTTCCTAAATTGTGTGGTCATTAAAACATAAATGTCAAGTAAAAGTCTATAAAAATGAGAAAAAAATGCTCTATAGAAGAGAGGAGTTCTCATAACACAGCAAACCTATAATTGTCCAGTGCAGGGACCCCAGCCCCCCAAAAAACACCTGTGGCTTGTTTTAGATTCATTTTTCCTATTGGAAGAATACTTTAAAGAAGTTACAAAAGAGATCCTCTAGAAATAAATCCATAAAAAGAATGTCATACAGTTGGAAGATATTTTATTCTCTTCACATAATACATCAAAGGTACAGGAGTATTCTAGGGGTGAGCTGGGCTTCCCTAACACAATACGTGCATATCTAACATGTGCAGAGTAGAATGCCGAGGAGACACTCGTTTTGTGCTTGTGATAGATAATTTTCATGTAAGCTATGATTTATTCCAAACTACATACGTTCACTCATATCTATGTTTTTAGACTACTGTTAAGCAATGCAACTTACTATGACAATAAGTTTATTCTGCGTCTGTATTTCTCTCTGGTAACCACCAGGCCCATATGACTACGAGTACATGAATTATGGCTAGTCCAACTGAATTTTTAATTTTGTTTAATTTAAATTAATTTAAATATACATTTACATAGCCACATCATTAGACAGAAAAACTCTAGAGATGTGGCCTTGCAATTGTGGGGCATAAACTAGAGTTTGAAGAGCTCACTCAGTGTTACCAAAATATTATTTTCTCTGCCAAGCATTTTATGTTTTCACCTATATATAGGTGAAAACCTTTTCTCTTTTCTAACAAGTTCAGATCACCTCTATTGAAAACAAGCAAAAAACAGCAACAGTAGCAAAACTGTAATTTTACCTTGACTCAGCTTTTAGTAGAATGCTTATTTTCTGATTCCACTTTATTAAACTTTGACTGCTGGCCAAGTCCTTACCCTGTTGCAATGTGGATTCTAGACTCATATTGTTTGTTTCAAAAATACTTTTTTAAGAGTCTATTTATATAATTTTTGGCATTCTCGATGAATAAGATATTGGTTCTGCCTTTAGAAAAGAAGGAGTGATCTAAAGAGAAAACAATGAATTGCCTTTGGACTCCATCTATTATATTGTAGGCATCGGATTTTATCACCATTCTGTGAACTAGTGTTGAATGCTGTGTCAGCTTCTGAATATGTAATGTTTTTGTTACAGATCTTTGAGTTACTTTTCAAGGTGTTAGGGATCAAATATTTACAGTTATTATCATGAATAATGGCAAATTGTTAATATTGATTATAGGTAACAAAAAAAGTGGTGTAGTACTTAGTATTTTAATACAAATTCATAATCTCATGAAGTATTAATTATATGAGATAAATTAAGGAATCTTTGATTCTTAATATGTTACTAGTCTTATAATAAGCATCTCAAAATTTGAAACTAATTTTGCATGAATAACACTATATTAGTTAAAGTAGGGCATTCCAAGCTAACTAAACTGCATTGGTGATAGGGAAGTATATAGGTATACTGTTGGGCTAGTGTTGGACTTTATGTACATGAAAAGGATGATGGAAAATTTAGGCTAGAAAGATATTTTTACAAATCCAGAAACAAATGATAATATAAAAATTTTGTAAATTTTCTAATATTAAAATTAATAATTGTTATTCTGTGGTATTAAATTGGAAGGCCTGGGTCTGAATCCTGTATTTGTTTTGATTAGTTATGTTACTTCCATTTCCACTTTAGCAAGAAATAGATTATAATAATGCCTGGCATAGCTATATTCCAATCTTGTTGCCTGGGTCTCATTCCTATGGTCTGAGGTAACACTTACCTCTCCTCTTATTTGTTGTTTTCACTGATACTATCAATCTAAGCATCTCTACCTGGAAAGGCAGTAAAGCTTCATGTAGATGGTACTGCTTCTTACAACTTCTAATATATTTCCGAGATAACTTCTTGGAGAGAGGAAGTGGGTGTGAGACCAAAGAACTTTATCCATTGGAAGTCTGTTCACCTAAACAACTGAATGAATGGGATTCATAAGCCTGCATGTAGAAAGCAAACCTGCGCCTTTGTGCTTGTTGCATGAGGTCAGGAAATGGAAAAAGGAAGAGGAAGAGAAGATGCAGGCTTGGTCCTTGCCTTTAATTCAGGACTTTCTCCCAGTCTACAGTGAATGTGCCTTGAGTGTTACGCTCTTCATTCATTCATTAGAGAGGCTGGTAAAAAGAACTGTTCAAGGAAAAAAGTATCTTCCTGAATATGGAAAGAGGGTGGGTGTCTCATCAACTAGAGTATTAAGCAGAAATATGAAGGATGACATTATCTAATATAAATGAAATGATACAAAATTATAAAAAATTAAAATTACTACAAAATATTAATAATTTGTATTCTTATTTCTTGACAATAATATAAAGTATAGAAAGAAGAAATTGAATTTACAACTTAAAGGAAGTATTAGAGAATATCCTGAAAAACATGCAAAGTTATACTGTAGGGGCATAAATATAAAAATATGAATTCAGACTGCTGTCTTGAGACAAAACAGCTCAAGTACTCACGTTTCCCCTAAATACCTGGATGATAGTTGATAATACCATCAGAGCCCTGAATCTTCTTTTTTTTTTTTATAAAATGAAATTATTCCAGTTGTTGATATCTGAGTATCAATTTATTTCTCTTTTTTTCCATTTAAAAATGTTAAGCTTGCCACTGTTTCAATAGCTAAAAATGTCTCCAAATACTCTATGACCATGATCAATATTTGGTTAAGTGATAGACATCATACTGCATTTTCCTGTTTCCTCTCATTCCACAATAAAGACATTTTTGTTGTTGTTGTTGTTAGCACTATGGACAGCTTTGAAGAGAAAAGAAGTTATTAGAAAGAAAACTGCAGAAGTGAGGAAGAGAAAAATGTAGAAGCAATTCATGCCACTTACCGTAGTGGCAGTGAAAAAGAGAGCAGATCATAATTTCTGTTTTCATACCACCAGTTGACAGCACTACCTTCTGCTGCCCATTAACACCTTAGAAATGACTAAATTAATATCCAGCAATATAGTCAATTTTGGAAAGCTTCAATGCATTAATTATCTTATCTGTTGAAATATATTTCAATACATCCTGAGTATAAATGTTGAAGCTGAGGAATTGAGACTTATACAAAACTTGTCATAAAAGGTTTATAAATTCAAGATACAAAAAAAAAAAACACAAAAAAAGAAAACTGTATCTTATGTAATTTCACAAGTCAATTGTTAATATGTAATATAATTTATTTGTTATAAATGATACAAAACCGTTATAGATATGCTTGCCAGATTTGAGTTCCTGGTCATTTCCTTATGAGTATTCCAAAAACAGTATTTCTGTTTATTAAATATCATGCAATCCATTCAACCTATTCAAACAGCAGGTATTGAGCAAATACAATGTTGCAGGCATTTGGTAGGTACTAAGGATAATCAAAAGTTTAAGAAGACACAGAAAAACAGACTTCATTAGTGGCAAAGAAGGAAATAGAAAAAAATAAAGAAAAACTTAACAATGTAGTAAATCCAGATTATAATTTTCATCACTACTTATCCAAAAATGTCTAAATCTGTTTGAAGTTTTCATTGTATAAAATGTTTTATTAATTAAATGTGAAGAACCAGGTAACTGTAGCAAACAGAGGATTATCTTCAAAAAGAATGGGTCATGTTGCTAAACCTATTCTTGTCACCTGTTTGATTCTTACAGAAATGACTGTAGGTCCCAACATTGCTACTCAGTGAACTGAAAAATTCTTACAGACTCTTAAAATATTATGGTTTCACATTCTCATGGAAACATTTCCTCTTCTTTTTCCTCTTCTTTTTTAAGGCATTGTTGATCTTTATTTTCCCCATTAACTCTTGAATGTTCTATCAATATTACTCTCTTTTTAATTAGTCATAATTCAAAACCCAGCACCTGTTTAGACCTATTATGTTAACAAAACACCTGTTTTCTTAATTTAGTGAATTAGTTCTGAGACTTTGTTCTAATCTTTTAGCTGACTGATTGCTTAAATCAAATGGCAGTTATACCATTTTGTGGCATTGTAAAGGCATATCTTAAACCCCCAGTGAACATATTAAATATACATTGATCGTGAAATATTATTCATTTCCCATTTGTGACCTCACATTTTGTGTGGCAGATTAGAGGTCAGAAATAAATTATGAGATCAGAATCCTCATTATGCTAAAGAGATAGTTAAGCTTATTTCTGTTCCCCATCATACCAATTTGCCGATGTCATCTGAAAATCAAAACAACCAAAATCTTAATTCCATTTTTTTGACATACAGCATTTATATTCATAAGTGGAAGGGGCTCCTGAAGGGCAGAGCTGTATGCAATTAACAGGTGATTCATCATTACTTGATGCAAAAATTGTAAGGAATTGAACAAAGCCAAGCTTGGGTGGTAAGGTGAGAATTTATGTGTCAGTTGTAACTGAGAAAGTCTATACTATTTTATGATGTACATGTAATGTCTGGCAACCCTTGGTCATTAAAGGGGTCTGCTACTGGACAGATTATCTGGTAGGCCTACAAGCAAACCAAGCTGATGCACAGCCACTTTTGTAACTTCTGAGGTTTTCTTTAAGGGCAAATGGATTTCTCATTTCCTAGTCACACTCCTAGCGCAACTATCATATTTAAATGTTTATATTTCATGAAATACTATGTCAAATTCCTACGTAAACTAAATACTTTAACCCAAAGAATCCATTACTCTAATAATTTCAACAAATGGCAACACCACCATTTTAATGAAGGCTTGGTGTGGCCAATTAAGCTTTCTACTTGTTTCTGGTTTTCTCATTTTATATTAATTGATCCTAAAAGTCTTCAGTAACCCTCAATAGCTTTCAGGATAAAGTTGAAATTTCTAATTTAGTGCATAGGGTGAGTAAACAATCTGATATCTTCCTAACTCTCTATATCTACCCTTCCCTCTCCATGTACCACTTGCACCAAGAAAATCAATCAACTTGAGTTTACTTGAATGAGAATGGTAATAAGAATAGCTTATCTGCTGTCATAACTTTTTCTTCTGCCATCCATCTTAGTCTAGCATATATTCCTCATCCTTCAAAGGTACCTCATTTTGATTTAGAGAGTCTGATTTACAAAGAATTCCTCCCTCCTTCCATAGGAAGCTTAATGCACACATCTGTACCAGGTGTTATCACAACATTCTTGCTCTTGTTGCAGTAAGTGTTGTGAGTCACTCAACAGTACTTTCCCAGAACATGTCTGAAATACAACCCACACCAAATGAAAAATGGTTTCAGATTCAAACCATTTATTAAATCATGTAGGTAGATACATAGATATATGTATTACAAATACATATGTATTTATGGATTGATACACAAATAAAGATATACAAATTAAATAAAGTTAATGTTTTGTTTTTTTATTGCTGCTGAAAAACATTACCACAAAGGTAGGGGGTAGTGATTTTAAAAACCACAATTTATTATCAAATAGCCCTGGAGGTCACAAATCCTAAAATTAAGGTAGAACTGCCTTCTTTCTAGAGGCTCTAGGGGAGAATCTGTTTCCACACTTTTTTTTTTTTTTAGCTTCTAATGGCTGCCTGCATTCCTTGGCTCATGGTTTCATCTTCTATTTTCAAAGCTATCAGATTAGTATCTTCAAATCCGTGACTCTAACCCCCTGTTTCCCTCTTGTGGAGACACCTTTGATCACACTGAGCCCACTTGGATAACCCAAGAAGTCTCTTCATCTCAATTTCCTTAACTTAATCACACCTGCAATGTCCCTTTACCATGTAAAGTAATATATCCACTGGTTCTGGAGATTAAGACATGGGCATCTTTGGGGGGGGGCATTATTTAGCCTGTCAAAGTTAAATAACTGTCAAAGTTAATAACTGTCAAAGTTAAATAGCTGTTGAAATAAATGAATTGACTACTAGACGATGGATAGATGTAAATACAGTAATATGGATTCTTTAAGATCTTTGAGTTTAGCCTTGGAGGTAAAATTTACATATGAATATTTATAACAAAACATCAATACTGTCATATAAGAATGATAAAGTGCTATAGGAGTCTTGAGAATGGATAGTGTTTTTACAATGAGGCAAAAATTATGACTTCACAATTTTGTGCTACAACTGAAAAACTGGTGGACTTTGGACTTGCAAAAATGGAGCAATTGCTAAGTTAGATAAAAGAGATAAATATATTAACTGTTTCCACTATTGCTAAGATCATCAAAGCCTTGTACTCTTGACCATTTGCAAACTATATTTATTTTGTTCTAGAGAATTCATTCTAAGTAAATTTCAGTGAATTCTAGAGAATTCATTCTAAATAAATTTCAGAATTCATTATAAGTAATTGCTTTATAGGGTTTGTGGCACTATTCAACCTTTGATACTACGCATGCTTAAATCAAACAGCTCAGCTATTGAATCAATTAAATGAAACAGTAGTTCCTGCGGTTTACATCTACAAGCGTCACTATCATCTACAATTTAACTTTTAATTGTATGATCCTCAACTGAAGGACTAATTCTTATGTTTAGCTAGAATGTGGATTATGCCACATCTTTTTTATCGAAATAAGTCAGAGAAAGACAAGTATCATATGATCTCACCGATATGAGGAATTCTTAATCTCAAGAAACAAACTGAGGGTTGCTGGAATGGTGGGGGGGGGGGAGGAATGGGGTGGCTGGGAGATAGACATTG
>NC_138369.1:173709500-173799345 GCF_054177405.1 Leptonychotes weddellii
GATTATTCAGTATTAGTTAACTGTAATGCTCTAAGAGCAATGTATAAGTCTTCTGCTAATTGATTCAGCCATTTTCATAGAGCAAATATATCACAAAAAAAATCATATATATAATATAAAACATAAAATACATTAAACACAAAAATAAATCCCCAACACAAAACACTATATAAGCAATAAACAGGCTACAGCAGATTTCTTTTGCAATATTAGAAGCCATCTCAGTTTACAATATCTTACTAACAAAGGGAAATCATAAACACATAATGGAAGAATTTAAGTTGTATGAATTCAATATATGCTTATCAGTATTTAATAATTAATTTTACAGATGATGTAATGTTAAAATATAGATGATTTTTTAACATTTAAGAAACATTACTAAGTCAATTGAATAAGTAACATATTGGATCATGTAAGCTGTTGATTGATAGAATTTGTGGTACCTCAGAAATTAATCAATTCTTTGGAAGAAAAAAATGGCAAAATTTCCCCAAAAAATATTAAAATAATAATAGGGACCCAATGCAAGCAGATCTGGAAGGCAGCTATGCTCACCACTATACCACCAACAACCAATGCAAGCAGATCTGAACCTTGTTTTTATCTAGATTTATGATATATGAGGCATTATTGCTTTCAGTTCCCTATTTGTAGAACTATGGAATCTGGATTAATTTATTTTTATATTTTATTTCCAATGTCTCTTAAATTTTAATGACTGATTCATGATGATTTATATAATAATTTAAAATTAAAGCAATTTGAAATTATATTATATATAAATATCTTTAATATATGATATATATCATCTGATATATCATAAACTTACATTTAACTATATATCATTTTATCATATTTTATTTTATTTTTTAAAGATTTATTTATTTATTTGAGAGAGAGATAGCATACCGGCAGGGGAAGAGGCGGAGAGAGAGAATCCTCTAGCAGCCTCCCATCTGATCTCAGAGCCTTATGTGGGGCTGGATCTCCCAACCCATGAGATCACAACCAGGGCGAAAACCAAGAGTTGATAATTTAACCAGCTGAGCCATGCAGATGCCCCTATAATTTACCATTTTAAAAAATAAAACTTTTTTCCACTACCGCATAACATCAGAAGGGCTGGAAGATATTTTATTAAATTGAAAAGTAATGTTTTGAAAAATAATTGTTATTTAATAGCAAATTCATATTTCATGGAGTTGCCCTAGAGTGAGTAATCATTCTCTAAACATATGGTCAATGAAGATTCTTCCAGAGTGAACACAGTATGAGTAAATGCACACAACTTAACACTAATTAGTGATTTCCTAAAACAGGGGTTGACTAAATATGGCTAGCGAGGGCCAAATCATGTCTTCCATCTGTTTTTACAAATAAAGTTTTATTTGAACACAAGCATGCCTATTTGTTTACCTATTATCTAAGATGCTTTTCACACTGCAGTGACAAGAGTTGAGTATTGCAACAGAGACTATATTACCTGCAAAGCCCCATAGAGAGAAAATTTGCTAACCCTTCCTTTGGGGATAGTAAATATTAAATAAGCATGCAAAACAGCATCATTGAACAACATAAAGCAAAATGCTAGAGTGCATGAATAACAAATGGAAGTTGGAAATTGAATGAGAATGTGCAAGGGATTTTTTGCATAAGGTATTCTAGGAATTGAGTAAACCAAGTATGCTTCAAATGTAGAGTTCCATAAATAAATGTTATTTGTGAATGTATGTGTGCAACATTAATTTTATGAACAGTCTAGGTCCATGAGCTCTTTCTTATTGTCTATGAGTTGGAGGAAGGGTAAAGAAGTGCAGCACCATCCGCAAGGGCTTGACGTTTAAACACTATGGTTAATCCAAGAGTGGTTGGTTATTGGCAATGGACATATCAAAATTAAACAAAGGAGTTCTAAACCTGAGAGTCTGACATAGTATCTCTGAAATCAGTAAGTTGTTTAATATGGCAAAATACCCAAGGTCTTTATAAGTGTAAATGTCAAGAGAGATCCACGGCAACAGTCACCGGTTTGAAGGACTTCTCATCACTTTACAGTAGCTCACTTTAGAGTAGCTCAAGCTCAACAAATAAGTTATTTCCTTGCTGAGCAGTGTCTTTTGCTTTAATGAATCTCATTGGTTTTTGACACGGGTCAAAATAGCAGTGTAATCTGAGTTACACAGGGCGCAATCTCTGAGGATCCAGCATTCACAACACTAACATCCTTTCCCAAGGGGAAGAAATTTGAAGCTAATACAACCTAGTGAAATTTACTGTAAATCCATTCTTTGGTCCATTTGTACTATTTTAATTTTTTTTTTTTTTGCTTTTATTTGAGAACCCTAATAATGAATAATATCCTAGATAGTTACTGTAAGTCCACATTGATTTGGGTTTCCAAATTTTTTAATTGTGACTAGTATGTCAATTCTATTTGAAAATTCTAAGCTATAGGGGTGCCTGGGTGGCTCAGTCGTTAAGCGTCTGCCTTCGGCTCAGGTCATGATCTCAGGGTCCTGGGATCGAGCCCCGCATCCGGCTCCCTGCTCCGCTCCCACTCCCCCTGCTTGTGTTCCCTATCTCGCTGTGTCTCTACCTGTCAAATTAAAAAAAAAAAAAAAAAAATCTTTGAAAAGTCTAAGCTATAATCAAGGGAGCATAGACCCACTAGGGAAAAGGGAAAGGGGCTCATTTCCTTGCATAAACCAATAGGTATTGTGGCCCAGTGAATAGTGGTTATTATTCATTAAAAATTTAGTGGGTCTACTACATGAGACAGCATTGCTTATGTCATGACTTTAGAAATACTCTAATGCCTTGACCACCTGTAATATATGAGGGAAAAGAAAATCATAAGGAAAAGAAAAGGTTAAGAGGCAGAGATAAAAAATTATTTGCTTTTCAGTGAAATTGACATACCATTTTTATGCACATGTGCCTTCCTCTTCCTCTTCTGCAAGTTCTTTCTCTCACAAAAAAGATTTTTAGACTAATTGTTGTATCTGCCACTTGCTAAATCTGTTTTCTAAATTACAAATTCAGCCTTCACTGTGGGTGCACTGCCAGCCACTTCTTTCACAAAAGATCTTTGTACTAATTGTTTTATCTGCTGCTTGCTAAATCCGTGTGCTAAATTATACCTTTCATTGAAATAACACCAAAACCTACTCAGGAAGCAATTAGTAGGTATTGGCATTTTTAAAAAGCAGAGCTTATATGTTTTAGATTGTGTGGGAGGGTCTGAAAGATAGATGTACAAATAATACATCAGTCAAGGGACTACAAGGCTTTTAGGACATAATGTTATTTCACAAATGCCTTTTCTAAGAGATTTGTTAAAAGTAGGTCTCTCCGAAATCAGAGAGGGAGACAAACCATGAGAGGCTCCTAACTACAGGAAACAAACTGAGGAGTGCTGGAGGGGAGGGTGGTGGAGGGATGGGGTAACCAGATGATGGGCATTAAGGAAGCACCCGGTGTTATATGCAACTGATGAATAACTGAACTCTACATCTGAAACTAATGATACATTATATGTTAACTAATTGAATTTAAATAACATAAGATTTTTTTAAAAAAAGGGGGGAAAAAGTAGGTCTCTTTATGCTCACTGTGCCTAAAACCATGTAAAGATTATATAAGACTTTCTTAGGTACTATTATTAAAAATAAATCTTATAGATAATCTGTTCTGAATTTAAAATAGCAAAGCTCCTTCCCAGATTTTAAATTTCATATATTTTTTTTCCAGATTGTAATTAAGATTTGGTGAGTATATTATAGTTTGCCTCAGGAAGAGAAATACTAAGCATTATTTTCTAATAGCTAAAAAGGCATAACAGAATGAATCATATGAAAATAAGCTTTTATTATCATTATACTATATTGCCATGTTGAATTTTAGGTGTCATGGACTAATATCCATTTGTCATTCTTTAAAAATAATATATATGAAATCATTCGTTCTTGCTATGTTTAAAATTCTCAGGCAGACAATCTGTGCCAGCAAACCTAAGAAAATTAAGGAGATTGGTGAATAGATGCCAAGTGGATCTTACATGGTATAAACATGAGGAACTCATTGCTGCCATAGAAAAGAGTTGAGGTTCTTTCTGAAACATATGATTTATTTCACTTTGTTGATACTTTTCCAGTTTTCACGTAATGAAATATATAAATATATTATTAACGTGGATTTTTTCAGTCCAATTGCATTTTACTCATAGTCAAAGAATTTTTAAATTTCAGAATAAAAACAAGCTTCTATGTTTGAGATTTGTTCTTCCGGTGGAGATTTGTTTAAAATTAATGTTTCATATTTCAAACCCAGATGGCAATGATCTTAAATTTGAATTTTTAAACAATACAATTTTGTCGTGGATTCCCAATGTATGATAAAAACTCTCTAGTACAAAATATCATATAACTAAATGGAAATGGATAAAAAAGGGATAAAAATTTTCTTATTAGAGTGTATCTGTTTAGAGCATGTTTGGCAACATAAATGATAGATTTATCAATTAACTGGTGTTAATTAATTAAATAGCATTTATAATGTCTAATTTCCTGAGGCTTTATAAGGAAGAATAATTATTTCCATTATTTTAGAAAGAATATATTGTGAATTGTTATTGGTGGACAGATTAAAATAAATCTGGGCTTGAAGATACTGGCAACATGAATACTTTATTAATGCTCAAAAACAAAACCAAAAACATACAGTCAATTAACAGTGTTTAATTTTACTTCTGACAAATATCTGGAAATAGTGATCATTGAAAGAAATCAGAGTATTGCTTTTATTTTTATTACAATTTAGAAGCAGAATGACCAAATACACACACGCACAATAGATGTATAGATTGTACGTGTATACATGTATCTATGTATATAAATATATGTATAATTTCCCATGTAATTTGCAAATTTTTACTAAAATACAAACAAAAAATTTTAAAAATAAGATTTTCCATATAAATGCTAACTCAAAAAGAAATTAGATGTTTAAGTTGAAATGCAGTTTGAACATGTGAATCAAAATTTAAACTGTTAAATAATATTAGTAAAATATTACACTTTCTATTTTTTATTGGGCATATAATGATATAGCTCGAGTTTACTTAGCATTCTATTATTCTTTTACTATTGTCATACATATACTTTATTGAACAACTAGACAGAGTTTTATATTTTATGTATTTATTTGTCAGAGAGAGAGAGAAACAGAGCACAAGCAAGGGCTGCGGCAGACAGAGGGGGAAGCAGGCAGAGGGAGAAGCCGGCTCACCGCTGAACAATGAATCTGATGCCCAACTCCATCCCAGGACCCTGGGATCATGACCTGGGCTGAAAGCAGACACTTAACTGACTGAGCCACCCAGTCATCCCGAGTTTTATATGTTATATAAATTGGTCATGCTAGAATTTAAGGATTTCATTTTGTCATACTTTATTCTAAATTACAAAAAAAAATAACTTTATTCAAAATTGGTCACTCTTTAATATTTATTTTTCTTTACATAAAATTCTCATTTCTCCTACTTAATTGAAACAAATTAAAGTATGAGGTACCTGGATGTCTCAGTTGGTTAAATGTCTGACTTCAGCTCAGGTCATGATTTCAGGGTCCTGGGATCAAGCCCCATGTCAGCTCCATGCTCAGTGGGGAGTCTGCTTGTCCTTCTCCCTCTGCCCCTCCCACCACTCACACTCTCTCTCTGTATCTCTCTGTCAAATAAATAAAATCTTAAAAAAAGAAACAAGCTAGAAAGAGCATATAATCATAAAAATTTCAATATTTCTCTTAGGTTATTTACAATCTATTAAATTACTCAAAAAATAGTCTTTCCTTTTACCATTGGCTATAAAATATGTTTTAATTTTGACCTGTTCAACCAACACTTTACTAAAACTACTGTCTAGAAGGGCACAGGGACTGAATGGTTAGCACATTAATCTCATTGCACCTTATGATCTTGTTTTTATTTTTCATCTTCCATTCACCTCTTCTGTCTGGAACTCTTGCCTCCTTTGTAATATGAGACAGAATTCTTCAACTGATTATTATCCTAAATTAGTAACAAGTGGACTTCTCAGCACTGCACCTAAAGGCTATGCTTCTGTCTGATTGGTGTAGCAGCTGGATGATCACTAGGTGTGGATCTGTTGACTGTATCTTTTGACAACTGTATCTCTCACTTTATTGTATAACACATCTTTTTAAATTTTATGATGAAAATTATACATAAATGAAGAATAGAGAATGAGGTAAATATTATTTACCCTTTGAAATGGGAATGCCTTTTCTTTTGCCAAGTTGTGATTGTGAGACATTTAGTCAATTTTGTCAGGAGTCCATTGGGTTTGGGGTTTGTTGTTGCCATACCTATCACCTTTGTATTGAGACTTCAAATTCTTTCAGCCTTGGGCAGCTTGTACCATGTGCAGAGTGTGGGGTTTGGAGTTTCAAAGAGATGGTGGTCTTCATACTACATTCTCACCTTTCGTTGATCCATGAACATGCATATGCCACAGAGAATCTCTTTATATATGTCCTTTTGCCCCTCCTCTAATGAGTGGTAGAACACCTTTGCTGTTTCTTGGTACAATAATCGAAGTGAATGTAGGGATGATTCTCTCTTCAACTTCTTTAGCTTCAGTGCCTTGTCCTTTGGGAGTGGGACTTTGAAAGTGCTCCTTGGACAACCAAAGCCTGCCTTGTGTCTAGAAGATTTTAGGTAGGAATAAGTTTTCACTACTTACCATGGTAATTCAGACCTCTCTTGAATCAGTGAAGAATTTTCAGTCCAAGTAGTTTCTTAGCCCTCCACCAGAGACTAATTTTTACTTCTGTTCTTCCCTGAGAATCAGTGTACCATTACCCGGGACAAGGGCCAGCATGGT
This sequence comes from Leptonychotes weddellii, assembly GCF_054177405.1. Classification (NCBI taxonomy): domain Eukaryota; kingdom Metazoa; phylum Chordata; class Mammalia; order Carnivora; family Phocidae; genus Leptonychotes; species Leptonychotes weddellii. The sequence continues at coordinate 173,716,406 of NC_138369.1, forward strand.
GGTTTCCTGACTTTTTCCTTGAGACCGTGGATCTAGGCTGTCGTCCTCGGAGCAGAAAAGTTTCCTGCCCGTAATCAAGCCATTCATGATGTTGGCTTTTCTATGACAGAAGGGTCAGAAATGGTCAGGGATGATGTTGGCTTTTCTATGACAGAAGGGTCCAGAAATGGTCAGGGCTTTGTGCCTTTGTCCAACTGAGGGTGCTTTTCCAACTTTCTGTCCTGCCACAATCTATCTCATGACAGAAGTGGGGAAAAGATCTTACAAGTGTATGTGAATTCCACTTGCACTTGGGGCTTTAAGGAATTTTAAACGGTTACACTATACATCATTTGGCACTTAAGAATTTGTTAAATTTTGTTGTTTTCTTTCACACTTTCAGGACAGTCATTTCTTTCTACCATGCTCTCTTCTCTCTCCTTGGAGAAGCTTGTCATCTAGTTGACTTGGTAATCTTGCAACCTCAGCTCTCTGATGGACTTGAGAAAAGTTAAGATTCCTGTTTTCTTGTTTTAGGGTATGAACTATGTCCCCTTGTGGCTTTTTACTTTCTAAGCTGAAACAGAATTTGGGTGCAAATAATTTATTCAGGAAGTAATTCCTGGAAATAATGTTGGGACAATGGAAAGTGAACAGTAAATGGAAAAAATGCAATACAGATGGCAACAATGAGCAGGTGTAACTGCATAACTGGAGACCCCTGGAGGACTGTGGAACATCTGCCTCAGAGCTTTCCCACCTGAAGGGTGAGGAAACTGTAATACTTCTCCACCAAGCATATTCTTCATCATTGTTTTTTTTTTTTTTAAGATTATTTATTTATTTATTTATTTGAGAGAGAGAGAATGAGAGAGAGCACATGAGAGGGGGGAGGGTCAGAGGGAGAAGCAGACTCCCTGCTGAGCAGGGAGCCCGATGCGGGACTCGATCCAGGGACTCCAGGATCATGACCTGAGCCAAAGGCAGTCGCTTAACCAACTGAGCCACCCAGGTGCCCTCTTCATCATTGTTTGAGGACTGCCTCCATGGAATTACATTTGGAAGTATTCTCTGCTTTAAAAATTTTCTGTCTGGTTTTCCTGAAGATGATAGATAGAGAGATGATAGATAAATGATAGATAGATAGATGATAGATAATATAGATAGATAATAGATAGATGATAGAGATATATGTATGATATAAACATAAAAGTGTTGCACAGAGCAGTGGTTATACTTGATTGCATTCCAAATGATCCAGAAGCATAAGATCTCATTACAAAGCCATTTTATCATTTTTCTTCTTGTGTCAATGTTAAAAAGTACTCTTGTTACCACATGTTAGCAATTTTCAAGCATTTCTGGGTTTTCTACCTAAAACAAATTAGTCTCCAAGGTTATTCTGATGAGCAAATTATTTATTGCAAAGTACAGATTTACTTATCATTTATCATTCTGAAATTGATGATTTAAATATTTTGTTCCATTGTTTTTCTTCAAAATTGTTATGATTTTTTCATAATTATAATTAATCTACATATATTTTATGTATTTCTCCTGGGGCAGAAATTTTTGAGAAAAGCATTTAATTTTAATAGATATATATTACATTTATTTGGGGTTGTGTATTATTTACTATAAGGTTAAAGTTTATTTTAATTCATTTTTTTTTTGTTGAACTCTGGGAATATGGATGGAGGCTAGTGGTAATTTGCGCATTTCTGTTAGTACATTGCCTGTGTTATCAGTCCTCAGGATAAAATATAAACCTCTCTGAACGCACTAGAGTTTACAGTTTAATTTAAATAACTTGTCACCTACTGGGATGAGTGACTATCACTGGAGATATCACTGGCAAATCTGCAGTAGGAAAAGAGGGTTGTGTGTGCTGCTTATATCTTAATTTCACCTGAATGAGAGTCTAAGACTATGTTACACTCGAAGCTCCAGGTATGAGCCTGGAGTTATATTAGTAGAGCATATTATGGGATTCCCAGGAAATTAGATAATTTAAATGATCAAATGAATGATTTCAATCAGGAGTTATCACAGGGTCTATCTACTATCACAATAGTAGATATCTACTATTTCAAAATAGATAAAATGTTAATAAAAAATTAGATAAAATGATCCCAGAAAAGGAATATTGCATTTGTCATATAGCACTCAAAAGCAGTTTCTATGCATTTGGAGGGGGGGGGTGTAATTAAGAGCACTTCAATAGAGAATTTGAGGTAAGTAATGTAGTGGAAACAGCATTTTTTTTCCTGTGAATGGTGAAGACAGAAATGATGTAGTTTGTGGGGGCACTTTTGTATGTTTGTTTACTATTTTGTTTTGGAACTCCTAGATCATATTCCTATGCTAGTGGAATTTTTCACTGAAAACAAGCCATTGTGAGGCAAGTTAGTGAGGGATATGGAATGCTGAAGTAAAGTTCTTATAAAGGACATAGGATATGAGGACCAGAAAACAATTTGATGACTGGGTTGTCCTTACATAGGAGCAAGAAGACCATGATAGCTGAGAAACTTCATCATTTGCAAAAATAGAAAAGTGAGATATTATCATTACAAATGTATAGATTCATGATTTGATGTATAATGATGAACAAAAGATCCAGTTTGACAGCTTCTACTTTTTCACTGAAGTAACACCTTTGGGAATAATAGCTGTATACACATATTAGCAAATACAAAATATTATTTTAAAACATGAAACATTATATATTGTGCACTCATTCTATACATGAATAGAACTTTAAAAACATGCAAATAGTTTACTAAGGAATATTAATTTTCACCCTCTGAAATAATTTCCTCTGAGCTCTGAAACAGATATAGTTATGTCCCACAGAAAGACTTCTTTGCTCATATAAGTGTAGATAAGATTTCCAGGGCTTTTGCATGTCCTTTATTTTCCCTTAAAAATAAAAAACAAACAAGGATGTAACATTTTTTTTCTGAATCTTTTCTGCTAATGAATAGCAGCATTCCCTTGATTATAAAAACAGGTAATGAAGGGGCACCTGGGTGGCTCAGTTGGTTAAGCGACTGCCTTCGGCTCAGGTCATGATCCTGGAGTCCCGGGATCAAGTCCCGCGTCGGGCTCCCTGCTCAGCGGGAGGTCTGCTTCTCCCTTTGACCCTCTTCCCTCTCATGTTCTCTGTCTCTCATTCTCTCTGTCTCAAATAAATAAATAAAATCTTTAAAAATAAAAAAAAAAACAGGTAATGAAGACTTACACTTAAGCACAGATATACTTAAGTATACTTAAGATACTTAAGCACAGATTCGTTGGTTGCAGGCATGAATAATCTAGATTATTTTCATAAACTCTAATGCAGCAAGCATACTCATATATTTATAAGAAGTGAAGCAGGTAAGAATGCATATTTTCAATGGAAATATCATGTAATATGATGATTTTTGAGTAATTATCAGAGACTGACACTGGGAAGTATTCTCCTAATCAGAGAATTTTGATTAATCTAATCACTCTTTTACTGTGCCTATGCAAATAATGTCTCCACTGGTGTTCTAATTTGAAACAACAGGTTTCTTTTATTAATGGATAAAAGGAACTTAACAGTGATAATGGCAGCATTATGGCTAATATTAAAATCTGAAAAGTAATGTGACAGAAATAATGAAGTTGATTACTAAAGGAAAATGAAAGTTCATTGACAATATTTACTCGGGCAAAATAGTAGTCATCATTAGGCAGGACCATGCTGATAATGGAGAAAGACATTCTCAAATTAAATACGCTGTTCCGGTTCTGAGTCTTTTAAGTACTAATTATTTTCATACCTTTTATAAACAAATCACATGTTAGCACATAAATAAGTTATTCTGAAGTAATTTTAGATTACCATTAAATGTACATTATTATTTACTACATTGTCAACTTTGTCTCCCTTCCCACTCACAACTAGAAGTTATCTTGTTTCCATGTTATGTTGTTAAATATAAAAGTAATCAAAAAAAGTTAATTCAAAAAGAGAATTAAAGCTATATGACTCTCTTTTTTATCTAGAAACTATAAATACAGGAACTCTAGAAAGCACAAAATTTACACACAATAAGAAGTTCAAGTAGGACGTTGAAAGTATCAGCAAATCCAAGGTGCACCAAATCCAAGGGGCCGAGATGCTTTATGCCATTTAAGAGTTCCTGGTGCTCCATCTCTTGCTACTAGCTGAATATTGATAGGGGAATATATAAACTAAAGTCAAGTGGAGATGTAGGAAGCATAACTTTGAATTGGGGGTGATACACAGGAGGCAAAAAAGGAATATTTACCTTCCAGAATCTCTAGACTGGTACCATCCCACCATTTAGCACAACAAAATGGGAGTGTCTCTACCACCTGAGACAGTGATGAAGCATCTGGAAGTGCTTTTCCCCATCTTATGCATGAGTGCCTGGATTCCTGGCAATGGCTTCTGATTCAAATACCCCCACAGGTCCATTTCATACAGTCTGCTTTGTCCAGACTGCAGCATCAGCATATTGCTTACTGCTTTCTGGACCTCTATCTAGCCAGCAATTGTGCCAGAGAACACAAGAGTTTGATGTTTCTGGCGTTCTCATCAAACCTGTAGGCAGTTAGGAAGTCAACAAAGTAATATTCATATCCTCTTCTCATTTGCGAAAGTTAGCTTCCTCTTCATCTGAGCATGGAAATATAAACTTGTATGTTGTTAAGTATCCAAAGGAAGGTAAACCCATTCTATCCCCAGGAATCATTTTATTGACTTTGCTGTCACATTAACAATTAAATGGTTCCTGTCTACAGATTTCATTGTACTCAAGGTGGGTGGAAAGGGTTTCTCTGGGCATTTCAAAGCCTTAACAAAGAAATTCAGTTCCTTGTTCATTAAGAAACCACCCGTCTTTTACAGCATGTTCATTCCCACCATGAAGCTGTGGCTGCGTGAGAAATACTATAATCATTTTGACATAAGAATCACCTATGTTTGAAAAGTGAGGCCAGAAAAGCTTCTATTTTAGCTGGTTTCATTTTATACTTATCTCTGGAAATGGTTTTTTTTGTTTGTTTGTTTTGTTTTTTTTTAAGATTTTATTTATTTATTTGACGGAGAGAGACAGCAAGAGAGGAAACACAAGCAGGGGGAGTGGGAGAGGGAAAAGCCGGCTTCCCGCTGAGTAGGGAGCCCGATGTAGGACTTGATCCCAGGACCTTGAGACCATGACCTTAGCCGAAGGCAGACGCTTAATGACTGAGCCACCCAGGCGCCCTGGAAGTGTTTTTGCTCTTCCATTATTATTCCACATGACAACAGATGTTTTGCAGCAGGATGACAAAGAAAGCAGCTAAGTCAACAGAGTCTTTCTCCATTTCTGGGCCTAATTAATCCTTCAGGAACAGAATATACTTCCTTAGCAAAGTTTTGAGAGCTATAACAACTGGTTTTAGGGAGTACTCTTTGGGCATCATAAGCCAGATCCCATAGGTTAATAGAACAATTAATTTGGTTTATTGACCAAGAATACTTGAAACAGAAGCCTTTCCTTGAGTATTATTAATTATCATAGTTCGTCATAAGATAATTAATGTTTGCTTTTATCATAACTTGTTTGCAAGTGACACAGAGGCATCTATGCTGGTAATGTACATATATATTACATGATAATAAATGAATACATAATATGTGCTTAATATGTATATATTATACATGAATATATGTTACGTATTTAATATGTATATATCATATATATCATATATAATATAATACATGATATGTATTCATTAACTTCTACATAATTCAAAAACGCTTTTGTATGCCTATAAAATTTTGTGACTTTTTTCCTTTTAAATCAAGTGATATATTCGAGATATTATTTGAATACTGTATGGTTACTGAAGAAAAGAGATTGTTACAAATAGAATGTTACATCAATCATATTTGGGGAAGAATCAGTTAAAGGGAGAGTAACCGTATATTTCAGGCATCCAGGAAAGTACTTATGTGTACCCATTTTCCTGGCATAATAATTATTATTACTAATTTTTATTCTCAGAAATGTCCCAGTTTAAATGATAAATGATATGGTCTATCCCAGTTTATGTCATGCAGTTTTCCAAAATGTGGTATGGGGCACAGGTGGATGAATTGAGTTGACCAGAATTACAGGATTTTATTTTTCAGAGTGTTAGATTGGTGGTCCTTAAAGAGAAAATCATCTACAAGAATGGTTGAGCCTAAAGTGAAGAAGCACAAAAGCCATGTCTCTGAGTCTTTAATAAATGATAGGTAGTATCAGTGAGATTTGTGTAGGTCAAGTAGATGATTTAAACGTTATTTTTTAACTTGATAAAGGAATGATGGTCATGACATGGCAATAGTGAGCAATTAGGATAACAAAACTATGTAAAAATCCTCAGGTATATGAGATAGGGAATAAGAGAATACTACTTGGGAGAGTTTCAGGGAAATGGACATCTTTGGAAAAAAGCTAAGTTTCAGTTAAGGTGAAATAGTAAAGCATTATTTTAAAATAGCAGCTTATGGGGCACCTGGATGGCTTAGTCGTTAAGCGTCTGCCTTCGGCTCAGGTCATAATCCCAAGGTCCTAGAATCGAGCCCTGCATCGGGCTCCCTGCTCAGCAGGAAGCCTGCTTCTCCCTCTTCCACTTCCCTTGCTTTTGTTCCCTCTCGCTGTCTCTCTCTGTCAAAAAATAAATAAAATCTTTAAAAAAATAAAAAAATAAAAAATAAAATAGCAGCTTATGATATTACTGTATTTCCTGGATATGAAGTAGCAGTTCCAAAAGCCACAATGGAAGAATTTGGTTTGGAGAAAAGATGAGGGACAAACTAAAAATGGGGGCAAGATTATAATAATATAGAATATTCAGCAATGTTAATGCAGTAAAGAATAGAGCTCTTTGTGTTTCTTTTTTTGAATTGTACCTCAATAAGTTACAAATATTATTCACATAGTAAGATGTAGACATTTTAGCAAAAACCATTTTGCAATTAAAAAATATAGTATTAGATTTATAGATAATAAAGAAACACATGGGATGATTGAAATCATTTGGTGTGTATAAGAGATCATAGGAATTAAATTTATGATTATTTTTGTAGTTTTGATTACTATCAAAATGTATACACATGTAAGAGAAAACCAATTAGTAATAGGTCCAAGAAAGAACTGAGTAGACAGTAAACAAGATTGTCTAAGGTAATAAACCTTATCCACATTAAAATAAAATCCTAACAAAGAGGTAGAGATGGCCCTGAAAAGTTCCCCTGAGGGGAGAGCTAGTGGGCATCTTGTGAAATCTGGAATGAGACTAAAAAAAAGATAGTGATGATTATTATTATTATTATTGCTACTGTTATTATTATTTGAATGAGTTCATAAAGGTTCAGAGTGTGTCTGAATCTATCTGACACAGAGTTGTTTCTCCCAAGTCTTCTGATTATGTCTGTGTACTTAATTAGCCATACAGGGGCATAAATTCAATAGTTGATAGCATTCCACGCAGGACATTGTATAATGAATTAGACAGAAAATCAGCCTTCTGGTGGTTTCTGTTAGTTGAGTTGAGTCAAATGTTTGAGGAACTCACCTTTTAGATTGTTCTCTCTTTCCAAATCCCTGCCTGTGAAAGAAATGTTATTTTTTCTGATACCTAATTGTAGATCTATACATATTACTCAGCATTAACTAATTTCCATCTCAACATATTAGTATCACTTCAGGGACTGGGATACTGTAGACTTCCTTTTTAATGATACATATGTGTTACATTGAGCTTAATTCTAGCCATGGCAGCCTATAGCTATGAACACTGTCCATATTTGTTTTTTACTTTTATTAAGAAGTGATGATATTATTCAGAGTAGAATTTGAAAGGATCGAAGTCATGATGATACATATGGCCCCAATAGTCTCTTAGAGGAGATGGGAAAGAGATCAGAATACTTCTTTCAATTGGCCAAAATCTACCTACATGGAATGCTCTTATAAGCCAGATGTACGATCAGTAATTGCTTTGAGAGAAGTATAGAAATGTAAGACAGCCCAGAAAAAGGATATTGGTATTAGAAGTGTTTTGAAAAATATGCTTGAAGCACCGCTACCTTTAGTTTAGAAGAGTGGCTGAAGTAAAGTATCTAACTGATTAAACCCTTTGTATGGTAACAGCAAGTTCTTCCTTTGCAAATGGATGTTTCCCTTGCTGAGAATATTCATGTGTACCTCACTGAATAAGGCGAAATCTGACAGTTTAGGCAAAAGATGGAGTATGAAGAAAAGCCCACTTTATATAGACACAGCTTAACTTTTTTTTTTTTTTTTAAGATTTCATTTATTTATTTGAGGGAGATAGAGAGCATGAGCCAGAGAGAGGGGCAAAGGGAGAGGAAGAAGCAGGCTCCCCGCTGACAGGAAGCCTGATGCAAGGATGGAAACCCAGGACCCTGAGATCATGACCTGAGCCTAGGGCAGATGCTCAACAGACTGAGCAACTGAGGTGCTCCAGACATAGCTTAATTTTAACTAAATATCTTCCTTTAGAATAGAAATAAGATGATTAAGAGTCTCATGCTCTACCGACTGAGCTAGCCGGGCAGTTTAGAAATAAGATGATTAAAAAAAAATGTCATTGACCATCTTATCTTTAAAATGAGTGCCATATAAAATATTTAGCTTTGGCAAGTGATTCATAGGTTGTGTGAAGTGCTAGCAGAAAAGCAGTATATCAGGAGTAAACTGTGTTTTCTGATCCATCAACTCAAACAAGCACAATGTGAAAGTGAGCGGTCTCTATCATTATACTACGAATTAAGGGAAATCACCAAATGGGGAGCAGAAGGTGAAAAATGTTATCAGTAAATCTGAATAATCTAAGTAGAAATAAAAAATTAATCTATCCCATTTTAGCAAACCAATTAAAGTAAGTCTTAAAGCCAAAAATAAGCTTAAATTTTTAAAGATTAACTGACAAAGCTCTCTGTATAGAAGGAAGTACTCTTGCATTCTCTCTCTCTCCATATATATATGTAAATTTCAATTTGTAAAACAACATTAGCAAGCAAAACACATGACTTCTAACATGTAAACGTATCCATGATTCATTTCAAAAATGATATACCAAAGAACTAATTTATTAGAATAGTGGAGCATATTGAAATGGTACAATTCTGTATTTGCATGTTGGCACTAGAAATATATTGTATTTATTTTTAAAAGAAGATTTAATTCAAATAACTTATTTTTAATTTTTATCAAAGTAATATGGATCAAGCATTATGAAATTTCACTGCTCAATCATGCTTATAAATCCAGCTTGCATTTAATTTAGAAGAAATAATAGCAAAATTTGTGGTTGTTAAGAATTTCAGAGTTCAATATATCATAGACTGCACAAAAATATTTTTCCTTCACAGTCATTATTTGACTAAACAAAATTTATCCAGAAAATTTCTTTAGTTCTTATTTTTTTTAGTGAATTTCCCATATTTGTTCCACTGATTACTATTGCTTCTACCGAAGGATGTAAGTTTCCTAAAATGCAAACCACTTAGCATTAGCCTTAATAACAAGAAATTGAAACCTGACCTCCTTCACTGCAATTGCATATATTTTTTCTACAATTGTGGTCGGTGGCAAAAATTATAATACTTATTGCAATTTCTCCAAATTTTATGTAAAAACTTAGAGCTACTTAGCTATTTAAAATCATGCGCCATTTTCATAAAGTTTTAGAATCTTGTCATGACAATAATTTTTATTTATAAAAAATTCATTTTTCAAGCAACAGAGTACATTTGAATAATGGTTGTTAAAACTTCAGCTACTGATAGTTTTCTTCTTCGATTAGAAAGGAGTGATCTGGTGACCAATATGGAATAAGTGAGGACACCTTCAAAATGAATTAATGAGTAATAGATAAACATATAATAATAATAAAAACCCTATTACTGAACTCCAGTGAAAACGTGTAGATACATAGACCAAATGTGTGTGTGTATACTTCTGAATTGAAAGAGTGAAACATAGTGATAAAATTTGGCTACATGTCTAGAAGCTGGAAGTGTTTCTACATATTGTTTGAACTGACAAGGAGGACTACTGACTTTCTGCAAAATATTAATTTTAAAATAAAGAAGATATATTTAACATTTAGGCTGACAGACTGATCTAAAGGATTCACTTCCCTGCTATTTCAGAATATTAGCAATATGATGATTACATACAAAAAGGAAAACAGCCAAAATGGTTGAAATGAGGAAGAGTACCTCAGTTGCCCAGAGACTGATGAATTTCTGAAAAACAAGAGAACTATGAGACCCTATGATCAATAAACTAAAGCTGAGGAGCTTCATTTCAGAAAATGTTAAGGAAAATGATATGCATTGTGACTTGAGGAAAGCAAAAGTGTAGAAATAATGATAATTGACTCAATAACTCTTAGTGAAATTTGTGTTAGTTCTATATTTAGATTGAAAAATAACTTTATAATAACTAATTATTAAGAAATCTAACTTGGATTGGCATATTTCTGCTGGAAAGTCAATTCCCAAACTGTATTCTTCTCATTTTGACACAATTTATTTGCTTGTGACCCAATTTACACCCTTAAATGAAACATCATGAAAATGCCCTAGGCACAACACAAGCTGAAAGTGAGCTGTTTTAAGAAGAGAGAATTAGCAGAGGAATGGAAGTGACAGCCAGTACTTATATTAATCAACCTATCTTTTTACATATAAATAAAAATAGACTTAAATTTTACAAAATATTTTAAGGAAGTAAGCGACAAAATAGGGGAAGGATAAAAAGGAGTAAACAGAAAAAAAAAAACAAAAAACCACTGGTCTTAAAATATTGAGATATAATTCGAAAGGAAGAAAGTAATTTAAAAGTAATATATAAGTTGCCAACAAAAACACAAATAAAATGTGATTAACAGTAGACCTCTTTTCAGCAAAGTGGATTCTAGAAGTTACTAGAAAAAACAAAGGTTTTTTGTTTTGTTTTGTTTCAGTAGTAGGGTTGGTTTTATTTTTTGTGTGAGCCAAAATCAGTACCTGCTGTAAAATCAGTACCTTCAAAACCTGTACCTTTTCATTCCTGGAAAACACAAAGTTTTGAGGGAAATGTTTTTATAATTTAAAGACTAAAATAAATAAAGAAAATGTATATATTTTACACATTTCCTGGGAAAGCTAGTTACTTATGTACATACTCTAGCAAACCACAGAAGAAATCTAAGACAGAAGAAGGCATGAGATGAATTAAAAAAGAATAGATGTGAAAGCAGGAGAGAAAAATACATAAATCTAGCATATCAACTCTACAAAAGGTCAACATTGTCCTCATCTGTGTTAGAGGGCTTAGCAAATAATAGGATTAAGAAACTCTATAGCAAACGTGTAAAGTCAAATGTTTTTCTTGTAATAATTACAAAGGAGAGACAAACTAAGTCAGCCCAGTGTGTACGAATGGAAGAATAAAGACCATAAAAGAAATTCCTGGTATCAACATGATTTTGGACCCATGATGATGACTTATGTGAAGATTTAAAACATTCTCTATTTTATTACTTTCTGCTGTTAGGTTTATTACTTTCTTAGTTTTATTTTTATTAGTTTGGCTCAGTCATTTTTTTCCTACTTTATAAGTGTTACTCAACTTATTCTTTCCAAATATTTGCATTAATGGTACAAATTTCTTTCTTTTTTTTTTTTTTTTTTTTTTTTAAATTTTATTTATTTGAGAGAGAGAGAATGAGAGACAGAGAGCATGAGAGGGAGGAGGGTCAGAGGGAGAAGCAGACTCCCCGCCGAGCAGGGAGCCCGATGCGGGACTCGATCCCGGGACTCCAGGATCATGACCTGAGCCGAAGGCAGTCGCTTAACCAACTGAGCCACCCAGGCGCCCCTGGTACAAATTTCTTTCTATTTACTCCCCTGCTTTATCTCATAAGAACCGTTATATTTATATTGTTTTTTGTTCTAAATTGATCATGATTTTCTTTTATTTTGATCATTGTCTTTTTATTTATTTTTGAGTATATTTTAATATTTTACAGTGGATGAGACAATATGGATTCATAAGCAAGTTTTCATGGACATCAAAGAATGTGGATGAAGACACAATTCTTTGGATTACATCTAGCCTCCTTTTGTGGCTTGGTGTGTGGGAAACAATCAAAGTAGACCACACATGACTATAACAAAATGCACATACTCTTGTTATGGAGAATTTAGTTTGTATTTACCATTTTTTAATATTTTTCAAGTTATTTAAATCCTCACTGCTTGTATTTACTTGATCCATCACTTTCAGAGAGAAGAGGGCTAATCTATCACATCATAGATTTGAATATATCAATCTGTGTTTAAAAAACTTGCCAATTTGGGGACACCTGGGTGGCTCAGGCCGTTAAGCATCTGACTCCTGATTTCTGCTCAGGTCATGATCTCAGGGTTGTGGAATTGTGCACCAAGACAGGCTCCATACTCAGCGGGGAGTCTGCTTGAGATTCTCTCTCTCCCTCTCCCTCTGCCCTCCCCTCCCTACACACATGCTCTATTTCTTAAATAACTAAATCTTTTTAAAAATTGTCAATTTTGTTCAAATATATTTTGGGATCATATTATTTAATGAGCACAACATCAGGATTCCTACACAATCTTGATGAATTCCTTATTTTATCATTAATCCATGATGCATTAACATCATGTTTTTATTTCCATTAAATTATTTTTCTGATATAAAAAACACTAGGCTACATTTGCCAAAAATACTATTTACTGGCTTTTATATTTTGATCTTCTTTTTAAATTATATTTCATGTATGGTCTTTTGTAGATAGTCTAAATAACACATGGGTCAAAAATAAGATAAAGGAAATTAAAACATTGTGAACTTTGGGCGCCTGGGTGGTTCAGTTGGTTAAGCGACTGTCTTCGGCTCAGGTCATGATCCTGGAGTCCCTGGATGGAGTCCCGCATCGGGCTCCCTGCTCGGCAGCGAGTCTGCTTCTCCCTCTGACCCTCCCCCCTCTCATGTGCTTGCTCTCTCTCATTCTCTCTCTCTCAAATAAATAAATAAAATCTTTAAAAAAAAAAAACATTGTGAACTTTATATAAACAAAACACAACATATCATAATTTTTGAGATATAAAAAAAATCTATAGGTCTACATATTTCTATTAAAATCTAAAAACAATGATCTCAGTTTCTATCTTAAAAGTCTAGAAAAAAAAGAAGAGTAATTAAATATAAAGTCAGGAGAAAAAATGAAGATAAAAATAGAAGTGCATAAAATAAAGTAGATAATGGGGCGCCTGGGTGGCTCAGTAGTTAAGTGTCTGCCTTCTGTTCAGGTCATGATCCCAGAGTCCTGGGATGGAGCCCTGCATCGGGCTCCCTGCTCAGCGGGAAGTCTGCTTCTCCCTCTGACCCTTCCCCCTCTCATGTGCTCTCTCTCTCTCATTCTCTCTGTCTCAAATAAATAAATAAAATCTTTAAAAAAAAATAAATAAAATAAAATGCAAAAATTTGTAATGGTAGTACAGACATTTCTCATGGACTCTTCATCAAGCTTTCCTCATGATCACATCTTACATAATCATAGTGCATTGCCAAAACCAGAAAATTGACATTGGCATACAAACCATGTTTGGATTCTTGTTTTTCACCAGTTTTTAATTTTTTGAGTATAGTTTTATGAAATTTTATATGTATAATTCCACATAGCCATCAGCACAATCATAATACAGAACTGTTCCATCACCACAAGGAAATCCCTTTGTATTGTACCTTAACAGTCATATTCTTACTCCAAACCTAACTCCTGGCAACTACTGAATTCTGCTCCATGATTATGATTCTATTACGTAGAGAGTATTCTATAGATAAAATTTTGTATTTAACACTTGCAATTGCTTTTTTTTTTTTTGCTCAGTATAATTCCCTTAAGATTCACCTAAGTATTCGTGTATATCAATTTTGCTTTCAACTATAAATTACAATTAAAAACGCAAGAGAAAAGCATAAACTTTTCATTTAATATTTATTTATCCACACCTTGCTCGTTCTTCTTTCTTGATGTTCCAAGTTCATTCCATTATCATCTTCTCTTTGTCAATTCTTTTATAGCCAAGTATGTTGGTGTCAACCTCTTCATTCTCTTCCATCTAAGAATGTCTTCATTTCACCTTCACTAGAAAGGAATATTTTTACTGGGGATAAAAATATAGGTTGTCAGTTATCTTCTTTCAATACCTGAAAAATATTGTGTCACTTCCTTTCCTCCGGATATTCATATCAGAATGCATCGTCATTTAAATTGTTGTTCCTCAAGGGTGCCTGGCTGGCTCAGTTGGTGGAATGTGTGACTCTTGATCTTGCAGATGTGGGTTTTAGCCCCATGTTGAGAGCAGAGATTACTTAAAAATAAAATCTTTTTTTTAAAGATTTATTTATTTATTTGAGAGAGAGAGAGATTGCGCACATGAGTGGGGGGAGGGGCAGAGAAAGAGGGGGAGAGAGAATCCTCAAGCAGACTGGATCACAGAACTGGACACTGGACTCAATCCCAGGACCCTGAGATCATGACCTGAGCCAAAACCAAGAGTCAGATGCTCAACTGACTGAGCTACTCAGGCACCCCAAAAATAAAATCTTAAAAAAATGTTGTTTCTCATAGATATTACATTGTTTCTCTCTGATTACTTACAAGATTTTTCTTTGTATTTAGTTTTCAGGAACTGATTATGATGTTCTTGACCATAAATTTCTTTATATTTATGTTATTTGGGGGTTGCTAATATTGCTGAATCAGTAAGTTTATGTTATTCAATTGGCTTGGGAGATTTTCAGGCATTGTTCAGGCATTTCAAATGTTTTTTGCTGCCCTCATTCTGCCTCTTCTCCTTCTGGATCTTTAATATTTTGTTACTGTCACACATGTCCTGAAACTCGGTCCTCTTTTAAAGTTGCACTTTCTTTCTTGTCCAGACTGGATAATTTCTATTAATCTAAATTCAAGTTCACACATTCTTTTTTTTTTTTAATGAAATAGGGAATTTGGGGGCATATCTATATTTATTTTTTAAGTTTTCTATTTTCATTCCAGTATAGTTAACATACAGTATAATATTAGTTTCAGGTGTACAATATAGTGATTCAACACTTCTATACTTTACTCAGGGCTCATCATAAGTGTACTCTTCAACTTCATTCTGCTATTGAGCCATCTAATGAGATTGATATTTCAGTTATTTCATTATTCAGTTCTAAAATTTCAATTTGATTTTTCTTTATATGTTTTATTTCTTTGTTGAGATATTCTATTTTTATCATTTGTTTCAAGAGCATCCAAAACTGCTTCCTGGATAATTTATTTACACTAGTTGCTTTACAGTTCCATTCCAATAACTAACATCTGTGTCATCTTGCTATTGATGCCTATTGATTGTCTTTTTCTCATTCAAGATAAGATTTCTTTGGTTCTTAGTGTGGTGAGCAATTTTGACTATGTGTCAGACATTTTATATCTTATAAGAATTTTATTTCTATTTAAATATTCTAGTTTAGCAAGTAGTCATTGCATTTAGATTTAGAATGCATATCCTGGCATAATCTTGTTGTTGGTGGTGTTAAGTAAAATTTGAAATTACATCAAGTAGTATTAAATACACAGGATGAAATATTTAAAATTATGTAATTCTGGCACACTGATTATTATAAACTATTACTGAAAAAAATACAGAATACTTAAAAATGGAGAGACATAGTATATTTAAAGATTGGAAGCCTCTATAGTGTTACAATCTCAATTTTACCTAAAATTGATCACAGGTTTGTTGGAATAGAAATCAAAATCCTGCAGGCTCTTTGTGAAATTAATAACCTGATTATAAAATTTGTAAGGAAATAAGAAAGACCTATAATTACCAAAACAATTTTGAAAACAATATCAAAAGTGTTGAACTTAGATTATATGATCTCAGGACTTACAATAAAGTTACCAAAACAATGTAGTATAGGACAAAAAAAAAACAAAAAAACATAGATTAGTGGAACTGACTAGAGTCCAGAAATTAACCAGAATTTACATGAGCAATTTGTCTGTTTGCCAAAGCTCTCTTGGAAAAACATGGGAAAAGTGTAGTCTTTTTAATAAATGATTAATATGTGCATGATGTACACTTCTCCATTCCCTTTCTTTTAATACGCCCATGGTTTTATAATTACAGTGGGTTTGGGTAGAAAGTATATAGTAGGTCTTACATTGTATTGAATCAGATCATCTTTTTTCTCTTTTCAATGTTGTGGTTTAGACCTTTACATTTAATACATAATTGATAGATTAAAACCTACCAGGGGCACCTGGGTGGCTCAGTCAGTGAAGCGTCTGCCTTCAGCTCAGGTCATGATCCCAGGGTCCTGGAATCGAGCCCCGCATCGGGCTCCCTGCTCTGCGGGAAGCCTGCTTCTCCCTCTCCTACTCCCCCTGCTTGTGTTCCCTCTCTCGCTGTGTCTCTCTCTGTCAAATAAATAAATAAAATCTTTAAAACCTACCATCTTGGTAGTTGTTTTCTATTTAGTTATCTCTTTGTTGCTCTTTTATTTCCACTCTTTCTTCCTATTTCGGATTTATTCAGTGTTTTTTATAATTCTCTATGACCTTAATTACTGGCTTCTAATTCACACTTCTTTAAAAAGATAGTGATTGTCCTAGGGCTTACAATATTATCTCTAACTGATATAGGGAGTCTTCCCTTACAAATTTGGCAAGCACAATTTTCTCTGTTTAATAACTCACCACAGTATGTTTTACTATAATTATACATACAAAAAAATGAGTTCTTGCATATATACTTAAATCTACTCATAGCTTTATATTTTTATGGTTTTAAGTTTGTTTTGTAATGTTTGCATACCATACAAAGAATTCCAAGTATTGTAATCTTTGAGACATTTCAATATCAGACTAGTTAGGTGCTTGCTTATAAATTCCTCTTGAACTATTCTCAAATGGATTAATATGTTGAATATTTACAAATATATTTTAAACCTGTCAAATAATTGAATAATGCTGTTTTATATATAAATATTACATATAGATAAATATTTTTTGTCCAAGATGTGATGGACAGCCTCAGAATCTACATCCTTCTAAAAAGATTTTACTTGATGTTCAAAATACTAAAGAAATGAATAATAGTTTCATATTGATACATAACAGTGATAAGATATCAAATATGTGGTTCCAGGTTTAGAGATTCATTAATTCACTCAACAACCATTTACTGAAAATTCTTCTCTGTATGCTAGGAACCAGTTAAATATTGGCATAAAAAGAAAAACATGCAGCTCTTGGCCATATAAAGTTCCAAGTCAATAAGATCAAATATGTAATACAAAGGAAATATGTAAATATTTATAAGTTTATAAATAATAGGGGATTGACTTTAAGATGGTATTTCCCAAACTTGGCTAGAGATGAGGTCCGAATTCTTAACTCATAGTTCAATATTCTATTAATTGAAGCATTATAGCATAGTGATCTTGTCTAATTTTGAGATTTTTACATATCGAATATTAAAAAAGAAACACTAGTAGCCTTTTGCACGTGGCTATCATCATCATCATCATCATCATCATAGCTGTTATTTTGGTATGATTGAAATCCTTTGTAGTAAAGCACACTGCAGTTCAGTGTCAAGTGATTCAAAAGTCTGACCTTATATTGGAAAAGATAGCCTTGCATCTTATTGAAAATGTTTTCCAAAGAAAAATAAATAAATATCATGAATTTTCTTTAGATATTCCCATCACAGTCTGGAAGCCATTCATCTCCTCTAAAAATAAATTTCATGCTTTCCCTCTTTAAAGAAACTAAGAATAGGGGCGCCTGGGTGGCTCAGTTGGTTAAGCGACTGCCTTCGGCTCAGGTCATGATCCTGGAGTCCCGGGATCGAGTCCCGCATCGGGCTCCCTGCTCAGCAGGGAGTCTGCTTCTCCCTCTGACCCTCCTCCCTCTCATGCTCTCTGTCTCTCATTCTCTCTCTCTCAAATAAATAAAAATAAAATCTTAAAAAAAAAAGAAACTAAGAATATATGTTTTTGTTTTGTTTTTCAAAATCCATGAGCCAACATTCTCTGACAAAGGAAAACAGGCAATACTTACTGCTGCATTTTTTAAGCATGGAAACATAAGACATCTAGAGACAACTTAGAAGTTTGTAGGAAATTTTCATTTTTAAGAAAAATTTCATCTTGTCTTCTTAAGAAGAGAAAATTGAAGCTCCTATGTCAATCCAAACAATAAAACTAAAAGGCAGAAAAAGAACCCAGATGTGAGAAGGAATGCAAATCACCATACTAAGAAGCTGAGAAAATTACTCAGCAGGATCCAAAAATAATTAGGAACCGAGTGAGCATATTGGTAAAATATTAAAAGTACTTTGAAAACTCTTAAGTGACAATATATTTAGAAGATTTTTTCTTCCTGGACAGTATGATGAGGCTTTTTCTGAAAATAGATTACCAGTGGGGGTTGACAGCTGTTGCAATATTTATTTTTCTTTTTAAATAAAAAAGAACTAGAAAGTGAAGTTTATGTGAAGTTAAGTCCTAATACAGAGAAATGTTTCCATGTGTTTGGGTACAATGTACACTAGAATTCTGGAACAGGAAAAACCAGAAATTTCAGGCAAAAATTTGCTTGGTTTATCTAGATTTCCAGACTTCAAAAACAAAACAAAAGACAAGAAAAGCAAAACAAAAAAAGACATCAAAATAAGAGTTCCTTTGGGCAGAGTTCTAGAAACTTGTAGCTTCCATTTTAATAGAATTTTGACTTTTTAAAGGCTCCATTATCTGATGCATTATAAAAATAATATTTCTTGTGTAGGATGTTAGCAACTGCAAAGACGTCAACTATAATGAATCCTTCTAATTATAGTGGAAGCCTAAATTTTCAAATTTATTGGAGGGTTAAAATTTGGAGTGAAATTGGAACTTGAATTAATTTTTTTTTTTAAGATTTTATTTATTTATTTGACAAAGAGAGACAGTGAGAGAGGGAACACAAGCAGGCAGAGTGGGAGAGGGAGAAGCAGGCTCCCCACTGAGCAGAGAGCCCGATGCGGGACTCGATCCCGGGACTTCAGGATCATGACCTGAGCTGAAGGCAGACGCTTAACAACTGAGCCACCCAGGCGCCCCTGAAACTTGAATTAATTTTAAAAGTATGTGTTAATATGTATGTTTCAGTAATGAAGATATCAAGGTACAAGGTAATTATTTTCCTCAGTTTTGAGGAAAGACCAGGAACTAAAATATCAGGGAGAAATCAAAGAATAAAGATCAATTAGAGGGGTGCCTGGGTGGCTCAGTAGGTTGAACATCCAACTCTTGGCTTTGTCTTAGGCCATGATCTGGTGGTTGTAAGATCCAGCCCTGCATTGCACTCTACGCTTAGTGTTCAGATTCCTTTCCTTCTCCCTCTTCACCTACCCACTCTCCCTCTCTCTCTCTCTAAAATGAATAAAATAAAATCTTTTTAAAAATGTAACAAAAAAGATCAATTGGATAGGGCAGAATTATGTGTCTTAGAGAAAAGTGAAAGCAATGATAACTAACATAAATCATATACACATGAAATAGTTACAGATTAATAATGAAAAATCCAAGACAGCCCATGAATGGGCTCAACAGACAATGGAGAATGCTCTTTCAAATGCTGAAGTTAAAAGGTTGAAATGTCCTAGAGCCCATGTTTCTCTGCCCTCCCTTCCAAATTCTACCCTGATTCCTCTAATTGCTTCTAAATTACTGACTTTTACAGTTACCTAAAATATATACTATGTCCATGTGTCAATTTTTCCTGTTCCTCCTCATGATAACTTTTTTGATATTGCCAGGAAAGCCATATATAAGGGGGCTCAGTACTGTTCTCCTGAACAGTGCTGCTTCTTGTATCTTAATGACATCTCCCCAAATAACATTTTGCCAATGACATTTTCTAACAAAACTGCACAGCTAATATGTGGAGAATCTTTTTCCATCACTCAAAGTGTGTATGTGTGTTTGGCTTCACTTTGTCTAGTTAAATAAGCTAAGTAATGGCTTGAAATTTTAAGTATCTCTGAGTGACGACTTTTTAAAATTTCTAGTGTAAGCACTTACTATCTAAGTTTTGGACAGGAATTCATATTGGGTGGTCACTAGACCAATCTCTCAAACTCTGTTCTGGCCACAAAATTCCTTTCACTTGGCATGTGGACATTTTCGCAGGTGCTTGGGCCCCTTCTTGCCAAGGAATCCCTCGTCCTCTCCCATTCATCCATAAACCTCCATGTTCGGTAGTTAGCTTACTAGGACAAGACTAGTGTTTTGTTTTGAACTCTCATTACAGTAGGTTAATTGCCCTTTATGCTACTAATAACCATTTATTTTTAAAACCTAAGCTAAATAGAATAAAAATCTCTCTTCGTTTTTGGTTGTTACACCTGAAAAACGGGTTATAATGCCTGAATTATAATTAATAGGCAGTATAATTCAACTTGATTCAATGACCAAAAATATCTATGTAGAAAATATCAATTTTGACTTGCTGTGACATCTCAAATCTATAAAAAGTAGATAGCACTGCAGCACAAATCAGTATGAATATTTTGAGGCTGATCATACACAAAAAACTAAAGTAACTGTTCATTTGTATGTAAATGTGTGTGTGTGTGTGCGTGTGTGTTTTATACCATTTCTTGTCTGGAAAATTCTTCATGGTAGTCATAATATCAATTTTATAATTGCAAATTCCAACAGAGGTTATTACAAGGTAGTATAAAAAAAGTTTTTAAAACCTGAATTGTTACCAATATTGGTTTAATCAATCCTCACCAATGAGTTGATATTCAGTGTAGAATTCAGCAAAATATGGCCAGTGAACCAAATCCAGAAAATCACTGGGTATAGATTTATTTTTTCAATGTACAAAAGACTAGAAGGAATAAAATAATGAATCCCAGTTAGCCACCATCTGGCTTCAGAAGTTGTCAACATACCACTAATCTGGTTTTATCTATTCATTTCCATTTCAAAGCATTATTATATTACCTGTAAGTAACTCTAAAAGGTAGGATTATTATCAACATAAAACATATGTAACAAAATTCAGAGTAAGTCCTTAATATTTAATTCTTTTTCATGTTTAAACTTTTCTAATTATCTCATAAATGCATTTTTATGTTTTGTTTCTGAGTCAGGATCCAGAGTAACCCATACACTACATTAGGTTGCCGTCTTTCAAATCTCTTCTAGTTCATAGAAATCCTTATCTCTTTATTTCTTGTCACTTTTTGTGGAACAAATTAGTCATTTATCCTGTAGACTGTCTCACATTTTTGGTTTGGAAATTTGTATCATCATAGTGCTCCCCATAAATCCATAAAATGGCATTTAGGCTTAGGGGCTAGATTATAGTCAGGTCCAATTCATTGGGAGAGATAAATGTGTAAACCATCATGTAAAATCCCTTTTGCATCATTCAGGAGGCACATACTGCGTGGTCATCCTGATTTTAGTGCTATTAGTGTGAATGAGTGAGCTTAGGAGTTGTCAGCTTTATCTATTGACAATTTTTGCACAAATCTTTCAGCAACTAGTTTTATAGTGATTAATGATGGTTTCTTAGATTATTTCATTAACATTTACAAAAAGGTAAGTTTCTAATTTTGTCATTCTTTCTGAATTTATTACTTAGAATTCTTCAATAAAGGACTTTCTATC
Source organism: Leptonychotes weddellii (assembly GCF_054177405.1). Taxonomy (NCBI): domain Eukaryota; kingdom Metazoa; phylum Chordata; class Mammalia; order Carnivora; family Phocidae; genus Leptonychotes; species Leptonychotes weddellii. The sequence continues at coordinate 173,738,179 of NC_138369.1, forward strand.
ATCATCTATTTGGTTACTTTGAAAATCAAACTGTATAAGAAAAATAGAATAAATGCTTGATTGTTTCTTTCTCTCTGTTTATCAATATCCCAAAGAATTCACTATACCCTAGAAATCTCCAAAGATGACAAATTTATTTTTTAAAGTATAATTATGCTCTCTTTGTTTTCTTTATATGAATATTTGATGTGTGTCAACCCATTATAGTCATTAATTCTTACTGCTCAAATTCTGGCAGGCAGATTTCTTAAATGGATATGAGATCCTTATACCTTGGTACACATGCCCTATATAATCTGTTTTTGAGTGTTGGTAAGACATATAAATATGATGTAATATCAAGCACTCTATAGTAAGTGAGATTTTGCACATGTAAGTAAGTTCATAATTCGTTGACCGAGTTAATCAAAATGGAGGTCATCCCTAGTGGACAACCTTTAAAAGAGTTAGCATGAAGCAGTGATCATCACCCGGCTGGGCTGGAAGGAAGCAAATAATCATGTTGGGATTTATGAGAAGGACACATGGCAAGGAGATGAAGAAAGCTTTTAAGATCTGAAAGCAGTTCATCAATAAGCAACCAGCACTAAAACAGAAACAGGAACATACACCCTATAACAAGAAGAAAATGAATTCTGCCAACAATCAGTGAACTTGGAAGTAATGCTCAGGCCTCAGATGAGATTTGAGACCCCATCAGCACCTAAATTTCTGCCTAGTAAGGACTGCAGAAGGGACATAACTAAACCATAAATGGATTGCATAAAAACTAAGGTATTTTTTCAAAATGTCATTAAATTTTTGATAATTTGTATTTGACAAAATTTCACACCCTTTCATGATGAAAGGGCACAATAAACAAAGAATACAAAGAAACCAACTCAGCATAATAAAATTCATATGTGAGAAACACAGAGCAAGCATCATATTCAATGGAGAAGACTGAATGCTTTTTTCCCAAGATCAGAAACAAGGCAAGGATGCCTGCTTTCAGCTCTTCTATTCAACATAGGTTTAGAAGTGCTAGCCGGAGCAATTAATCAAGAAAAAGAAAGAAAAGGCATCCAAACTGGAAAAGAAGAAGAAATGTATATCTGTTTGCAGGTGATATGATATTATCTGTAGAAAATCTTCAAGTTTCCAAAAGAAAATTGCTACAACCTAATAAACAAATTCAGCTAAGTAGCAGGAAACAAAGTGAACACAATAAATCAGCTGCATTTATATACACTAACAATAAACAGTTTTAAAAGGAAATTACAAAAACTGTTACATTTATAATAGAATCTAAAAGAAAAAAATACTTAGGAATTAAACAAGAAGGAAAAGACTTATACAATGAAAACTACAAAACATTGCTGAAAGAAATTAAAGAGGACATAAATAACCATGTCAGTCCATATCACATCCCACGTTCATAAATTGGAAAGTTTCACACTGTTAAGATATCAATACTACCTAAAGTAATCTACAGATTCAGTGTGATCCCTATTAAAATCCACATGAGGGTGCCTGGGTGGCTCAGTTGGTTAAGCGACTGCCTTCGGCTCAGGTCATGATCCCAGGGTCCTGGAATCGAGTCCCACATCGGGCTCCCGGCTCAGCGGGAAGCCTGCTTCTCCCTCTCCCACTCCCCCTGCTTGTGTTCCTGCTCTCTCTGTCTCTGTCAAATAAATAAATAAAAAAAATCTTTAAAAAAAAAAATCCCCATGATGTCTCTTGTAAAAATAGAAATACTCACTCTAAAATTCATATGGAAACTCAAGGACACCAAGTAAACAAATAAATGTTTTAAAAGAATAAAATTACAGGACTCAAACTTTCTAATTTCAAAACTCACTACAAAGCTGCAATGATTAAAACAATTTGGTAATGGCATAAAGATGAATACATATGGCAATGGAATAGAAGAGGAAGCCCAGAGCTGAAGAGAAAGCCCAGAGTTAAATCCTTGCATATATGACCAAACAATTTTTGTCAATGGTGCTAAGACATTAATGGGAGAAATGACAGTGTTTCCAACAACTGTTGCTTGGAAAACTGAATATCCACATGCAAAAGAATAAAGTTGAATCTTCCCTAACACTGTGTACAAAAATTAAGTCAAAATGGGTCTAAGCCTAAATGTAAGACCTAAAGCTATAAAACTCTTAGAAGAAAACAGAGAAAAAACTTTACAGCATCAACTTGGCAATGATTTCTTGTAGGTAATACCAAAGGTACAAACAGAAAAAGAAAAAATAAACAAATTAGACTCATTATTTTTTTAATATTCATCAAAAGATACTATCAACAGAGTAAAAGAGAAATCCAAATAGTTGAAATATTTGCAAATCTTATATCTGATATATAAAGAAATTCTAAAACTCAGAAACAACAACAAAGCTCAGTTCAAAAATGGGTAAAGGACTAAAACAGGCATTTCTCCAAAGGAGATATACAAGTGGCAAACACATACACAAAAAGATGCTCAACATCATAAATCGTGGGAGAAATATAGATCAAAACTACAATGGGATACTGTCTCACACTCATCAGAATGTCTACTATTAAAAATAATACTATAATAATATTAAATAATAATAAAAAATTAATAAATAAGTGTTAGGAAGGATATGGAGAAATTGGAACTATTATGCACTGCTGGTGGTGTTGCAAAATGTTACAGCTACTGTGAAAAGCAGTTCAGTTGTTTCTCAAAAAATTAAAAAATAGAATTACCATATGGACTAGCAATTGCACTTCTTGGTGTATACCCCCCAAATTAAAAGCACAATCTCAAAGAGATATTTGTACACCCATTTTCATAGCAGTGTTGTTTGCAATAGCTAAAATGCAGAAGAAACCCAAGAATCCATCATCAGATAAAAGAAGCAAAAGTAGTACATACATATGATGGAATATTCTTTAGCCTTAAAAAGGGGGAAACTCTGACATATCCTACAATATGCTACACCTTAAAGACATTATGCTAAGTGAAGTAAACTAGTCACAAAAAGACAAAGACTGTATCATTCCACTTATATGGGTAATGAGAATAATCAAAATCATGGGAACATAAAGTAGAATGGTGGTTGTCAGGGGCTGGAGGGATGCAATTATGGAGGAGTTGCTTCATGGGTAGAGAATTTCAGTTTCACAAAAAAAGTTCTGGCGATAGATGATAGTGATTGTTGCACAACAATGTGAATGTACTTTATACCACTGAACAGTACACTTAAAAATGCTTAAGATGGTAAATATGTTATGGGCCTTTATCACAATAAAATTTAAAAAATAAAAGGAAGGTATAATATTATTATCCACCCATTTTTTCCATTATAAAGCTATTACCAACACTATAATTTGTTTTTTAAAGGAGCACATTTTTAAAAACATGTTAAAAAACATAGGTGAACAATAATTTTAAAACATTGGCAAAGACAGTCACAAAACATTTTCACTTTTTTCGCAGCAAGGGTAGGCAAAGGAGAGTAGTACTTATAAAATTAATGAAAATTTAATTTAGAATATTTGTATAGTAAAATTTGATAATTCTGAATTTTAAAAGTTCCCCATGTCCAAATTTGCCAGAGATAATTATTTAATAATATGTGATTTTTTTTGAATTTTGCAAATTTATATCAATTTCTCCATTTAAGTAGTTCTTCACAATGAATGGTTGTTTAAATATAAAAAATAAAACAAAACTGTGTAGTAAGCTCTATTTTCTACTAAAGAAAATATGCCATATACATTTATTTTTCTAGCCTTACATATTAATACACTTGGATTTATGTATCATTCAACAAAAAAAATGAAAAGGATTTTTTAATGAAAAACATCTATAGATCCATACCTTTCTATCCTTAATATAATATTCTCTTCTAGATAAAGAAAGATATGGCCTTCGTTTTACATTTCTATACTCCAATATCCAACCTTCACTTCATTATTTATTTTCTCTATGGTTGGTTTTTAAATCAAGATTTGTGGAAAACAATACCATAAAGAAGTCAATGAGAGCAGTGTCCTTTTCCTGTTCCTAGCATTTGGAGTCTTGAAATAAATAAATGTAATCAACAAATGCTACCTGTTAAAACCTGTAATTCATTTAAAATAATTTAAAATAAATAAAGAAAAAAAAAGTTTCCAGTATTCATTGAAGACTGTCATTTTTACTTTCTTTGGCTTTAAAATTATAAATCTCAATAGCAGTAATAGTTTTTGAAAGTGTTATCATCTGAATGTGTTTAGAGATCATGATATATACTATTTTATGGAGCATAAGAATATTTATTTGTAAACAAATACATACAAGAATTATGTGTGACTTTTAATTATCTCTATGTGCAATAACCCACAGCAATTATTCCAACATGACATTCAATAACTACAGTAAAAGAATAAAGGTCCTATATGGTTAACTAATTACTAAATTAGTGATAGCCTTTGCCAAAAATTATCCCCAATGCTCCCAATAAAATTGCTGTCTGAAATTTTAAAACTAAACCTAAAGATATTCTTGCTATATTATTACTGCAATTTTATAAACATCATACTTGTGATTTGTTTTTATAAAGCCCTATTCATGATTCTCAATTGCTTTTGTGTTTTATTAGCCTCACATATGGTTTTTAAAATGTTTTCCCTAGTGTGATCAAGAGAATTAGGATAACAATATAAACATGGATTGAGATATAGATGTGACTTAACATTTTAGCTGTCATTAAAAAGTCAAATTAATAGGGATAGCATGATAAATTATATGAACTACTAAAGCTATAGTCTATTCCAATATCCTTTATTAGATAGGATATTGCTTTTAAGCTACCAAATATGATGGTTGTTTCTCAATCCACATCTCTCTTGACCTATTGACAGCATTCAAAAAACTTGATCATTTACTTCTCTTTCAGTTTTTTCTTTTAGTTTCCAAGAGACCACAATCTTGCTTAATCCTTAACCTTCACTCTGCACTCCACAATCCCTACTTTGCCTTCATCTCTTCTGTGGACTCCTCCTAATCCCTGTGAACTGTAATATTAAAATGCCTCAGCAGTAATTCCACATGCAATGACTCCCTAATTAATCTCATTTTGTATTGTAGTTTTATAAGATATATATATCTTATAAATCAGTGCAAGTGCACTGATTTTTAAAATATATATATATTTTTATTTTATATACATATACATTGATTTTTTTTTAAAGACAATTGTCTATGAATATTTTCACTTAATTTTACAGTCTGGGCTTGCTGAGTAAAGAGTGCTAACAAATTTGACTCAAAGGTGATTGGATAGCAAACACACTCTCACACAGATAGTGATAATGGCTTCCAAAGATGTCCATTTCCTTATCCTCATATTTTGTAGGTATGTTATATTACATGGCAAAAAAGGATTTAAAGATGAAATTGATGCTGCTAATCAGATTATCTGAAAATGCACAGCTTAGCCTTTATTATTTGGGTGTGCTCAGTAGAATCGTGAGTAAATGTATAAAAGGGAGACAGAAAACCCAAGGTCAGAGTAAGGCATTAAGAGAGAGAAGACCAGCCACTGCTTATTCTGGAGACAAAATGGAGCCATGATCCAAAGGTCAGACTTTAATAATTATAAAAGACAAGGAAATAGATTCTTCCCTAGATTCTCCAGAAAAGAATGTAATCCTGCTAACACCTTGATTTTAGCCTAGTGAAATCTGCTTTAGATTTTGACGCCCAGAACTGTAAGATATTTGTGTTATTTTAAGCAACTAAGTATGTGGTAATCTGTTGGAGAAGCAAGAGAAAACTAATACACCTTGGAAATTAGAGATGTTGCATGGCTTCAGAGAAATATAGATAATCATCTCCTCTGGATCCACTGTATTACATTTTAGGTTGGGGAAACTAGAGACATTTTCCTCCCTTCCTGGGTAAGATTAGTTTACAGAGTAAGGTGTTGAATCTCTTACTCTGTCTCTCTGGAGAGGAGGAGGGAAAGTTGTGCCAGCTCACTTAAACAAGGTCTGAAGATGATAATTTTGGATCTCCTGTCTTGTGCGAACTTGCTGCATGTGAAGAGTGGCATCATGACTTCATTACAACACCTTAAGGAGGTTGGAGAACAAAGGAACCTATATTGAGGTGCTCTGTGAGTAATAAATGGGCTGTTCTCTGATCCAGAGATCTCATGTTTCTTGTAAGAAGGGAAGAATCCAGGTAAGGGAGAGGAAGAACCCATTATCTTTATCTTGATGAACTCAATGGAATTATTATTATTGTTATTATTATTAAGATTTTATTTATTTGAGAGAGGGAGACAGAGTGTGCAGGCACACATGCATGTGACAGAGAGAGAGAGTGAGAGAGGGAGAAAGCAGGGACCCCAATGCAGGGCGTGATCCCTGGGCCCTGGTATCATGACCTGAGCCAAAGGCAAACACTTAAGGGACTGAGCCACCCAGATGCCTCTTAGTGGAATTATTTTTGTCACATAACAAAAAGAATGCTGGTGACTCAAACTTGTACAGTAACTCTTCACTGCTCTCAAGTTCCTATGTTTTGTCTATTTTTAAATCATGATCCTGTGGCTTGTGGCTTTCTTCTTTGTGTTCACAAGTTCGTTGTTCTATCTCTATCACCATTTTAACATTTCAGAGAAGACTAAGAGAGAAGTATGAAATCAATATTTTTAGATAGATGAGTTGGCCTTTTTCATTAGGAATACAATTTTTCTGAAATCTCCACCCAGAACACACCTTTTACATAGTATAGGCTAATATTACATCACACAGTTATTATCATTTGGAGGGACCCATGAATCAGTTCTTCTTTGTGTTATTTTTTTTAGTCTAGAAAATGTATGCTTCAAATAAAATTTGGATTATTTTGTAAAGAAAATGGACAGAAGATAGAAAACAAAGTGTACCTGCCACTTACAGTAATGTATTAGTCTAGTTCTGTTTTTTCTACCTTATTCACCCTTATTAATGTAAATAATTTCTAATTTTCCTGAGTTATTTTAGATTATTAACTCATTGGAACAACATTTTGTAGTATAAACATATAATTGTTGGTTTTTTACATATAAGTTTGAGCAGGTATTTTAAACTCAAGATACTAAAAGCTGACAACATTCCCATTCCTTTTTCCATTCTCCTGCCACTTTATGTGGCGACCTTATTTTTAATTTCCATGTAGACTTAGTCACACAACCGTCCACTCAACTCTTGAAACAGGAAACCTTGGAAGGAAACTTGGACACCATCTATTCTACCAGGCAATCAGAGAGCAAATTAATTAGCTTTAGAGATGAAACATCTATTGATTAATTGTTTATTTCCATTCCATTCTGTTAATGGTCTTGGATCTTTTATAGGATGAGGCAACCAGTAGTTTTCTCATTCGTTATTTTGACCCTATAAACTTTTTTATATAGTTCTTTATCAATATTCCAGAGTTAATTTTCTAGATGATATTATGCAAAGTACAACAGAAACTCTTATTTTTGGCTTTTACAATAATGTCACATCCACTTAGCATAAAAAAGTAAGGCTTATCACATTTTTGCTCTAGTTTATGTTTTCAGTCTGATCTATCACTGTCCTTCTTCCAACAACCACCATATTGCCCACAATGTACTTTATACTCCAGCTATATAGTACTTCGTGCTCTTCTCAGCACACAGTCTGAGGTTCTGGGCCTCCATTTTTCTACAATGTACTTCTCCTTACCTGGTATTTCCTTCGTAAAGGTCATCTTTCCCTTAGGCTTTTTATGAAACCCAAGTCAGATGTAATTGACTTCTCTTTAGCATCTTTCCAAGCATTTTGTAATCAATCCTATCAGTTATTTCTACAGGTGTCTCACATGCTAGTAATTCCTTAATCAAAGCAGATCATATTATAATGTTCTTTATAATTGTTTCAAAAGTATCTAAGTACATGGCCTGTCAAAGAATAGATGCTCCATAAAATACAGATTTATGAAAAGTGATAATAGAATTACAGATGAAAAATTATCAGAGTTCAGATAGGGTTTAGCATTATTTTTTCTTCCCTCTATGATATTAGACGTATTTCAAAAGATAAGGCTATATTTCAATTAATTAAACAAGTTAACTTAGTCAAAAGATTTTGAAACTGTGGTATAAGTCTAGAGAGGAAAAAAATTCCACCTGGGAAAAAGCTAAAATGAAAGATGATCGTGTGAAGTAAGATTGTACTTTCATACACACACATGCATACGCGCGCCCATTAGATTATTTAATTTAGGTATAATAGCTATTTAAAGTTTTTGTACAGATACTAATATGATCATTCATGTTTTGAAGAAAGGCTAAATCTTGAAAAAAGAAAATAAACATATAAGATTTTGTTTTGTTTTTTTTTTTAAAGGTTTTATTTATTTATTTGACAGAGAGAGAGACACAGCGAGAGCGGAAACACAAGCAGGGGAAATGGGAGAGGGAGAAGCAGGCTTCCCGCGGACAGGGAGCCCGATGTGGGACTCGATCCCAGGACCCTGGGACCATGACCTAAGCCGAAGGCAGATGCTTAACGACTGAGCCACCCAGGCACCCCAACATATAAGATTTTGAATTAACAAGGAAGGTGTCTTAAATTTTAGTTATTTTACAGTAAAAATCATTTCTTTGGCCAAAAATATGGGAAAATGGTTAAGGAGACAGCATATTTTTTATTTGGCAAACTGCATATTTCTTAGTTAAAATATTTACCATAGAGTAATTTTCTTATATTATATTCATTATTTTATCAGAAATATTTTATATTTTAAATGTCATTTCTGAGAAAATGTACAGGTTAAGAAGAATGTTGGATAGAAAAACCAAGGTCATGTGTGTGCCTTCACCCTTTCATTTTATTTTTTGTGCCATGGTGATTAATAGCTATAAAAATGAATAGTATTATTACTTTTGATAATGAAATCAAGGAAGTTTGATAAGGATATGGAAATGGATGACATTTTGTGGCAGGCATTTGATCTAGGAGCCTTTATTCTTTCCTCTTTCCTCTTACACTATTTGCATATTTAGTGTAAAGATAATAGGTTTTCTCTATGACAAAACTCTTTTGGTAATTTATCCATAATTGAATTGGGTTCTTAGTTGGTATCTTGTGTATATGTGAGTTTCTGTAGTTTAGCATCCTTGTATTATATTGCATGGGTTACTGATTTAAAAAATTATGCACCAAGAAGATAAATGTCAAGCTCAAGAAGTTCAGATTCATAATTCAACCACCTGCCTTTCTCCTCATACATGGCGCACGTAACAAATAGCCCTTTCATTTTTAGCTAACACAGAGTTATCCTATCCAATTTGAGTAACATTTTCTTAGATCTGATATTACTTACTTGATTAATATTCCTTTTTCTTTAAAACAATACTTAACACAAATGTATTGCATGATAATCTTATTTTTGGAAGGTGTGATAATTTTCAGGTACGTGATATTTTGCAGGTTGTTGGGAGCTATTGTATAGTAACAGTGACTGGACCCTTCATTTCAGTGCTACATTGTCTTTTAAGAATGGGAAAATAATTATAAGTTAACAAATACCAAAAATTTAGACAAGCACAGAAGCTATTCCATGTGTTTTATATAAATCTTAGATACCTCCTCTGTTTCAACATTAGTTTAAGTGAATGACTGAATAATGCTATCCTCATATATTGCAATTATCTTAGATTCTGTGACATAAAAATATAGCATCTTTGGGGCGCCTGGGTGGCTCAGTCATCAAGCGTCTGCCTTTGGCTCAGGTCATGATCCCAGGGTCCTGGGGTCGAGCCCCGCATCGGGCTCCCTGCTCCGTGGGAAGCCTGCTTCTCCCTCTCCCACTCCCCCTGCTTGTGTTTTCTCTCTCGCTCTCTCTCTCTGTGTCAAATAAATAAATAAATAAATCTTAAAAAAATATATAGCATCTTAAACCATGCATAATAAGTTATTTTTATAAAAGTAGTATGGTCTCATCAAACCTAGTTGGGAATAACCTGTTTCTATAGTCATTGAGTGCATTAAAATAAATCTATGAATTTATCAGTTTTATCTAAGATATGAAATTAGGAAATGGATGCTTTGTCTGTGTTTTGGTTCCCCTGAATCTCTTTGAGAAGCTACCTCTCCATTTCTCCATTTGATTAAGATGAGGCTATCAATCCTATGACCCTGCCTTTCATGCCATAAAGATATAAATGAGACCCAAGCTGTATACATACATATATATGAGGCTTATCTGTGCACAATCCCATCTTCTTGGATATACAATGATTGTACCAGGCGGTGGCTAAGTAACGCAAACAAGACCAGGAATCTTTTTCTGATGGGGAGTGCAGGGATTTGCTTTGCTAACCTTGTTATTTCACAATGTGAAAAGAATTGCTGAGAAAGAAGTTAGTATAGAAAAAAACCCAGAGATGATGGAAAGAAAAGTATGAGGGTGTGCATTTGTGATAATATGTATACAGTTATGTCGTGCATGTGCATATAAATATGTATAAAAGTTTTGCTTAAAGGCAAACACCTGGTGATCTTATTTTAATTCTGCTTTGAATAAAGTCCTTGACTTCATAAGCCATGTTTTTGTCTTGTTTTGTTTTCTATTCTTTTTAGAAGTTGGTTCGAGTTAATATATATTACTCACAACCTTCACTAATTGGGAATCATAGTCCCAATTCTTAAAGAATACCTGAAAATCAAATGTCTAGAACAATAGTATTTTTTATATAAAGTGAAATTATACTACAATATACTGATTTAGTTTGTTAAATGTCATTGGAAGAAAGAACATTTTTGCTTAGGAATATGCATTTATATGTTCTTTTGTTCTAATAAGTCACTTTAGAATTGCATAATTTGCCCTAAATAAAAATTTTATTATGTATGTATATACATTATATATAATATAATGATATATACACACATATAATATAAATATTGTATGTAGATCTTTATATATTTAATATATCTTTTAGATTTAATATACATAACATATCTATCTCTACAAATGCAATATATCTATATATAGATCTAATACAAAGATATGCACACACACAAAGATTCTCTCTTTGACTAAACTCTACCCAGGTTCCTCTGAACTCTCTTATTAATCCTTGATTTGGGGCTTCCATGTTAGTTTGCACATGGTCCAATTTTAGTGAAAATCCTGCTAAGTCAGTTTGACCAGAATCTCCCATCCCTCCACATCTATCACCCTCTGCATCTGATTAGGTTTCTCATCCTCCACCACTCCCCACGTGATGTCTGATCACCTGGCCTGCCTTCATCAACAATCCTGTTAGGTCAGGTAGGCCAAAATCCCTCCTGACCCCTGATGTTTCCTCCCTGTAATCTTCCAACCACCAGCCCTTGCTCCTGCTCTTCAGCTACAAAATCACCACTTTTCCTTGGTGTATTTGGAGTAGAACCCAACCTCTCTCCCTTACTTACTGCAAAACCCCATTGCAGTGGTCCCTAAATTTACTGCAATTGACCCATTAAATAAAATCTGCCTTACCATTCTTTAACAACTGTCGGAATATTTCATTTTCTTTAGTAATATATATATATAATCATAATATATGATAATATTAACATACATATTTACATATAAAATCAAGCAGCATGCTATTAACAATGTATTATGTCATTATGTACTGGAAACCAAAAAATTAAGGATGAGGTCCAAATAAACTCATAAGAGAGAGAGAAGCAGACATATATAAACTTAAAAGTATAGGACTCTGTTTACTCTTATTACTCTGGAAAGGAAGAGGTATCAGAATATTCTTGCCTAAAAATGTAACAGTTCATATGAAGGTGAAAACACAAAATCAAGGTTCACGTGGTTTAAAAAGAGACAATAGAATTGTGGAGTGCTAAGTATAAAATGCAACATGCACAAATTTATTAATGTACAGCAGAAAAGAGGATTCAGGAAGATAGAATTTAACAATGGATCAAAAGGATGAAGTTTACAGATGAAAGGGTCCAAATTATGAAGTATTTTTCAGGTTATATTGAAGATGTTTGAAGTAATTTGGAAAAAGCTGAAACACTTTTTAACAAATATGCTGTGATACATTTTGTGATGTAGAAAAGCATACTGGTGATAATATTGAGAATTATTAACCTTGGATAAGATTAGATTAATAAGATTATTAACCTTGGATAACATTTTTGTGATGATAAAGATGAGAAAATAGCTTTCTGAGATATTTCAGAAGGTAAGTTGAGAGAACATGACATCCATTTAAAAAAAATGATCAGTCGGTATGAAATCTAAATTTTTGACATTTATTCAGATGGCCCTGTCATTCATGACAACAGGAAATACGGAGGAGAAAGAAGGCTGGTGAGGCAGGAGGTGAACATAATTGGGTTTAGGTATATTAATCCGGGTATTTGAAAGTCAGCAAGACACGCTGTGATAGCTGGAGAAATAGGAATGGATGTCATTAAGGGAAAGTATGTAATCAACAGTGACCTTCCAAGGAATTGCAATGAAAGCCACCAAGAGAAACTATCAGCAACCTTGAAGGAGAACCAGAAAATTGCAGAGTACTGGAATCCAAGGCAGTTACAGAAAGAAGGCAATCATAATGTTGGGGTTCAGCACATGCTATCCCAAAATATGGCATCTTGGCTTACTAAATATTATAAGCTGAAGGAGTCTGAGAAAACAGCAGAAGCAGGAAAGTCACTTTGACCCTCTGTCCCAAAACAGGTCATAAAACCCTCATGTGAGAGGGGCCTTTCCTCTACCTATAAGGAAAGAAGCATCCTTATCTCCAAAGAGAAAGGAACAACCAGGAGAGTCCTAACAGACCTTGCTAAGTTTCCCCAAGTTTATACACTTACCTCATATTCTCTGACCTATCCTATTCCTCCCATAACTGTCCATTCTTCATCAAATCTAGCATAAAAATACTCAGGTTTAGGGCGCCTGGGTGGCTCAGATGGTTAAGCATCTGCCTTCGGCTCAGGTCATGATCTCAGGGTCCTGGGATCGAGTCCCGCATCGGGCTCCCTGCTCCTTGGGAGCCTGTTTCTCCCTCTGCCTTTCTCTCTCGCTCTGTCTCTCATGAATAAAAAAAAAAAAAAATACTCAGGTTTATTGTTTATTTGGGTCTTCATTTCCTTATGAAGTGTCCTATGCCACTTAAAACGTATTAAATACATTTGTATGCTTTTCTCCTGTTAACTGTCTTTATTGGTTTGATTTTCAGATCCAGTCAAGGACACTAAAAGGGTTGAGGAAAACTTTTTCCTCCCCTACAATCAACATTGTTAAATTTTACAGAATAATCAATCAAGTGTTTTGTTGATAAATCCAGTACACCAGTGACGTAATAATTCATCTTAGTACTTTCTGGAAAGTTGTGAAAAAGAAGCCATTTTGTGGTGTGAGAGGGAAAATGGAAATGGATCTATATAGCAAATTTTCAAGCTGAAGGTATATCAAATAAGTTGCCTGTGGTGATATGCACCTATTGTGCAAGCTAAGGAAAGACGAAAGACAGCCTTCCTTTACACCTATGGAGTAGCAGGGAGAATGATACAAAGAAAGGTTCAAAGGACTAAAGTTCTAGATGAGAATGAAGACATAGTTTGTACTTAAAGATGCTCTAAAAATATTTGGCTGAACACACACTTGAGCACTTTAATGAAGAAGCATTTTTCTATCAAAGGGTTGTGACAGCCTTCATTGTGACAGTGTTTACATAAACAATATCTAATATATGGCAATTAAATATAGAAAAGCTCTTACACAAAAGCTAGCTTGAATTATTTCCAAAAAATAAAAAATAAATCTATTTTGGTAGAGATTATCTTATTACTGGGTTTTACACTGATTTGAGAAAAATGTTCATTATTAATACAATTGATGGAAAGCTTACTTTTCTGTCTTAAAATTAGAGTCATGAGCAGAGATAAACCAAAGTGCCAAGAAGACCTAGGTGGCTAGTTGATGTCATCTGAGTCTGTAGTAGGAGCACAAAGTAGGTAGATAAGTGGCTTACTTTTTCTTCTGTCAAGTTCAAGCAGATAAATAAGAACATCTGCCAAATGCCACTTGAAAGCCAAGATGAAATAAAACTTACATATGTATTTCCCAGGATAGTAAGAGGAATGAAACAATTTCTATTAAGTATCTTCTTGTCACAGACTTTTTCTTATTGTTGTTCCCTGCCTGCACTATGCAGGAAAAGATGGGATTATTTTCTCTCTGAAGTGAAAAAGTTAAATATTTTTTACCTTAGAAATAAGTTACTGTGTTACTAGAGTCCCCAATGTGCTTGTGACTCATATAGGTGCCTGGTGTCTGAAATGTGTTTCATCTAACACTCATTTGTTCCTTCACAAGGGAATTAATTTTTGAGTATCTAATATAGATCAGATGCTTTTCTAGGCATTAAAAGGCCTCAGTTTTATACATATATATATATGTGTGTGTGTATATATGTATATTTATATATATATGACAAACCCCTGCCCTCATTAAAGACTTAGTAATAATATAATAGATATGAGTAATGCCATGATACATATAATAAAAGTATATGATAATAATATTCCTTATTCATTTTTTTTTCATTTTAGTAACCACTTTTTCCCGATTCTGTTAACACATGTATTCTTTTTTTTTTTAGATTTTATCTATTTGACACAGAGGGAGAGATAGCACAAGCAGGGGGAGCAGCAGGCAGAGGGAGAGGGAGAAGCAGGCTCTCCACTGAGCAAGGAGCCCGACATGGGGTTCAATCCCAGGACGCTGGGATTGTGACCTGAGCCGAAGGCGGCCACTTAACCGACTGAGCCACCCAGGCGCCCCTCTTTTTTTTTTTTTTTTAAGATTTTATTTATTTATTCATAAGAGAGAAAGAGAGAGAGAGAGACAGGCTCCCCGCTGAGCAGGGAGCCCGATGCGGAACTCGATCCCAGGACCCTGGGATCATGACCTGAGCCGAAGGCAGATGCTTAAACATCTGAGCCACCCAGGCACCCAACACATGTGTTCTTATATTAAAGAGTGTTTGTATATCCTCAGGTAGTACTGAGGGATTATAATATGGTAAATATGGGAGTATTTTGAAAAAAAAAATTTGCAAATAGACTGTTGACTAACAAATATATTTTTCAAAAAACTCAATAATTTTCTTTATTCAATTTAATTTAGTACATTTTAAGACCAGGTGTTTGCTTAGACTCCCATTTAACTGTATACTTGTTTTTTCCACCTGAAAGATTTTTCTTCAATATTTTGCCAAGATCCAAGGTATTTTCTCCTTATAGTCAGCTCTTGATTATCTCCTGGGATTACTACATTATAGATTACCTGTAACAAACTTTGCTTTCCAGGACTTACTGACTTTGCTGTCTTCTCCACTTGCAATTAACTCATTTCCTGACATTCAGACTTTATCTCCAGCTAGTAAAGTGTGTTTTTAAAGTTAACTCTTTTCTGGCTGCATTTAAACATTTAAAATAACAGCCGGTCATCATCTTTTAATAAGTTTTTTCAGTATAAGAAGTATATCAAATGATATATTCTTCTATCCAAAAAGGTAGATAACACAAATCAAAATGTTTGATTGCCATATTCAACTCTAAATCATTATAAACCAGAATGATGATAATTACTAAGAGATACAAGACCATCAAAGAGAAGATAAGTAGAGTGCTTCTTCATGTAGATACGTGTGAAGGATGTGAGGAAATTGTAAGGGTGCGGGTTTGGCAATTTCTTTGCTCAAAAGCATCTTTTCCATCAACTATTTTTTAATAAGATACAGAACATCCCATTCCATAATTATATACAACATTTTAAAACAAATGACTGATACCAAGAAATGTTCATTTCCAATGAAAAATTCTGAGTCCCTTAAGCTAGCACTCTCAAGAAGCAATGCTCTCTCAGTTTTTTACTAACCTACTTTCCTGGGTCTCCATAGGCCTATGAGTACAAACAAGCTCAGCAACATTCATAGCCATAGCTGCTAGCTTAAGACTAACTCGATCTTTATCACTGTGGGTATGACATCCTGTAACAACACTTAGAACCTCTTGTTTTATTGCCTAGAATCTCTGGAGATGTCCATATTTGCTCATAAACAAATTCTATAATGTTATACAGAATCCTATAAAAGTGTATAATGATTATGCCTTTATTTCTTGTCCCTCCACATGCTGCCTTTGACAGAAAAATCTTACTTATCCCAAAACATTCACACTAGTATTCCTAAAGTAGTAAGGCCTAGAAGATGACAAATGGTGCTATATGCCAATCAATGAGTTATCTTTGAACAGGGGCTACATGGAAACCAATGCAGACACAAGGAAGGTCATCAACTCTGACTTCTAAGAACCAGAAAAGAAATGTAAATAGTTTAGGCTCAGGTAGGTAGACACCCTGTCCAAAATAATAATCTATATCATTATTAATACTATGTGCAATAATAATATATATGACACACATGTGCATACAAATATATGTACATAATCATCTACTATTTACACATGTACATAAATATATACATACACGCAATGTATGTATATATGTAAACATACATACAAACAAGCAAACAGTCCTAGTACTGTGTTAAGAGTATAACTAGTGGCAGACATTATATTTTAAATAACACCTAGAAATCATCTAGGGTTGGCAGACTTTTCTTTTTTTTTTTTATCAGAGAGAGAGAGAGAGCACAAGCAGGGGGAGTGGCAGGCAGAGGGAGAAGCAGACTCCCCACTGAGCAGGGAGCCCGATGTGGGACTCGGTCCCAGGACCCTGGGATAATGACCCGAGCCGAAGGCAGATGCTTAACCGACTGAGCCACCCAGCATCCCTGGACTTTTTTTTTTTTTTTAATACTAGTTCTTTCACAAGGAGTTAAATAAAGGGAAAATATTTGGGGAAGTGGAAAGAAGTTTGCTAAAGAGTACAAATGGATTGCTCTTGGTTCAGGTGGAGGTATTTCCTAGTGCCATAGTAGATGACTCCCTGAATTCTCATAAATCAGGCTCTGGTTTTCATCTTTTCTCCCTCTCTCTCTTTTAAATTCCCTTTCCTCCTTTACTCTCCAAAAACATATTCTTCATTTCCACTAAGACACCAAATTCCTCAACTCCTCTTTGCCCATCAGTCTGTCTCATGGCAGTAGGTATGTCCTATAAAGATTAGAGTACGGCAAAACCTTTTACCATCATGATCAATATTCCCATTCTGTGACACACCACTGTCCATCCCTGAAATAATTTCTTCCTGCCACCAGACAAACTCAATTACTATCAATTATTCCCAGGCTTCAAGGCATCTGTGGCTCATCACTCTACTCTCTGGGCTCACATTTCCACCCACAGTCATCCTTCCTTTTCCACAAGGAGTGACACATGTTTGCAGCTGCGGAGGGTTATCAGCCTATCTTTTTGCCTATAGAATTTTGGAAATCGGCCTGCTTTCTTTCCTTTGTCATCTCTCTGTTCCTTTCAGTCCAAGCTGGCAATTCTGATGATTCAGAGTTTTCAAGTCACAAGGATTTATTCTACTAAACAAAAGGTTCCACCACAGGTCTTTCCTACACGATCAACCTCTACTTCTGGCTTCTCTGGAGATATCTAAGCAGATCTGGAGTCAAGCCTAGTTTCTTCAAAGAGCCTTCAGTTTAACTGGAAATCATGACCTTTTATTCCTGTTGAGACAAAAACAAAAGGTTGTCTAGCCACACCCATAGCTTTCTCTCCAGAACACCTTTCCTAAAAGCAAATCTAATTTTAGTGTCTTTTTCATTCTGGATAGGCTGAAAATTTCCCAATATCTCAAGATCTGGTTCTCTTTTGCTTAATATTTCTTTCCTCAGTTTATCTTTTTCCTCTCTCATTTTACTATAAGTAACAAGAACAAATTTGGCTATCTTCAACTCTTGCTTGAATTTTTTCCCTGCTAAATATCCATGTTCAACACTTACAAATTCTGCTTTCTGTGTAACTGTAGGTTATAACTCAGTCCCTACCACAAATAGGGTTTGAGAGTTGTATAGAGTACACATTTGACTTCAGAGCTGGAAAGGAAACTACAACAATTTCAAGTTCTCAGCCATCACTTAAGAATGAAATATATGAAGCAATTCTTTTGAAGTGAATCTCTTCAAATTAGAATAACTACACATTACTCAGTACTCGCCATGATAAGTGTAGTCCCCATCTGTCACCAAATGTTATTACAATCTTATTGACTATATTCCCTATGCTGTTCTTTTCATCTCTGTGACTTACTTATTTTATAAATGGAAGTCTGTATCTCTTAATCCCCTTTATCTATTTCACCCATCCACCCCACCCATTTCCCCTCTGGCAACCACCAATTTGTTCTGTGTATTTAAGAGTGTTCCTTTTGTCTATCTCTGTTTTACTTTATTGGCTCATTTGTTTTGTTTCTTAAATTCCACATTTGAGTGAAATTATAGGGTATTTGCCTTTCTCAGTAACTTATTTAATTTAGCATTATACACACTCTAGCTCCATCCATGTTGTTGCAAATGGCAAGGTCTCATTCTTTTTTTATGGATAATATTCAATGGTGTATATATACCACATTTTTATCCATTCACCTATCAGTGGACACTTGGGTTGCTTCTGTATCTTTCCTATTGTCAGTAATGTTTTCATAAAAACAGGGGTGTATGTATCTTTTCTAATTAATGTTTTTCTCCCCCTATAGGTAAATGTCCAGTAGTAGAATTACTAGATCATATGATATTTCTATTTTTAACTTTCTGAGGAAACCCCATCCTCTTTTTCACACTGGCTATATTAGTTTGCATTCCCACCAACAGTGTACAAGGGTTTCTTTTTCTCCACATCTTTTCCAATACTTGTTTTCATAGTGTTTAACTAGGGAATGACCTATAGAATGGCAGGGACCTATTTCCTGTAAGGTAGTTAGGGGACATTTTTTTTTCTTATGAATGTTTGGAGGACATTGCATTAAGTAGGAAGAAAAAAAATGAGAAAGCCAGAATAACATTAGTATGATTGCATCACACCAGTTGGTATAATTGAGGAGATAGGACAGTTGGTGAAGCTGGAGTTCACGGGCAGAAGAAAATAGTAGAAGATGAAGCTGGAGAATCAGGAAGTGACTGAGTCCTGGAAAGTACTGTAAATATAGCAGGATTTTAAGTTGCAGTAAGTGGGTAAAGATACAGGTATATTGAGAGAGAATGACAAAAATGGATTTGTATTTTAAAAACATAACTGTTGGGGTGCCTGGGTGGCTCAGTCGGTTAGGCATCTGCCTTCAGCTCAGGTCATGATCTCTGGGTCCTGGGATTGAGCCCTATGTTGGGCTCCTTCCTCAGCTGGGAGTCTTCTTCTCCCTCTCCCCCTCTCCTCGCTTGTGCTCTCTCCATTTCTCTTTCTCTATCTCAACTAAAGGAATAAAATCATAAAAAATACATAACTGTTGTCACTATTTGGAGAATGTAGAGAAGGAAGAGTGGAATCATAAAGACCTGTTTGAAACTGCTGCAGTGGAATGCACTGGATTGAATTAGTTTATTGATAGATGATAAAATATACATGTTTTCCCACATAAGAAGTTACTTTACTTGCAAAAACCAGTCTATAATTAAATAAAGAGAGAGAATTGCTTTCTCTAAAATTAATGATTTTGCTTTATTTGGTAAAGACACAAACTGAAAACATTGAGCATAGTGTTCTGAATGAATAAAATGGATGAAGAATTCAAGATGGGCATCCTTCTAATCTCAAAAACAAAATATTTGCTAAATTCATTAAATACCGGATCTAACCCTTTAACGTTCCCTGTATCCACATTCTGCAGTGTGTGATCTTACATACACCCTGCACCAGATGGGGTCTTCTGCTGTACCTCTGGACTCCAGGTCCAGTGAAGTCTCTCATTTTGAAATGTTAACAAACAGAAAACAACAGAGACATGAAAGAGCACTTGAGTATTTCTGCTCCTGCTCTTGCCCTCCACCCTGTGCTATCAACATCAGCAGGATAAGTCCAGGCTACTTCCAAATGAAGTCTGAGAAGTAAATAGACCAGACTCACAAGGCTCCAGTTACCTTAGCTAAAATCATCATGATCAATAGAATTACTACCAACACCCAGATAGCAAAGCCTCCCCACCAACCTAAACCATTTAGATTCCTGAGCTAAGTAATGTGTTTTCTCTATGCCCCTGGAGTTGCATGATTGTTATACAACATCGTGGCAACATATAACTGATACAGATGATAAGGAAACACCAATGTGAGTATGGAATTTTAGGTTGAGAAGTTCTCTGAAATGACATTAATCCATTTTGAGGCTTGGAATCTTAGATTAGGAAGTCTTTGTTATTAAAAATATCTCAACCTGTATAAACTTTTGAATTCAAATAGCAAAGAGAATTGATTTTTTTCTCCCTTTGAAGTGTGGGGAAAATTAGCTTTATAAAATGGAGAACTCTAGGAGATACAAAGGGGTCAGGAAATAGCGAGACAGAGAGCCTCTGAGATGTTAAACTCCCCATACCTCCCCTACAGCCTACTCTTCTCCCCTCTTCATCACACTCAGTACCACTCTGTTTGGCTACTATAGAGCATGGAGGGGATTCTGAAGTTCTTGTGTGTCCCAAAAAGGAACATGGAAAAGAAATCAGATAGCACATGGTGCTGATTAAGTGAGTCACCTGAAGGTCTGTGTACAAGTTCACATGGGCTGCAAACAGGCTGTAATTTAAAGGAGATAGTATGCCAACTGAAGACATTTTAGGCACTTTAGCAGTAGATGCTGTAAGGATACTGACTGAAGTCTATAAACATGGCAAGTGGAAATACTCATGAGCCAGGATATGACCTGGGTTAAAGGAATCACCTGGAAATTCTAGAAGACCAAGTATTTAACCAAAGGAAGACTGAATAAATCTATGAGTTACTGAGATAAATCAAAAGTGATTGCTATTATTTTTTAATTTAGTTTTATTTTATTATGTTATGTTAGTCACCATACAATACATCATTAGTTTTTTTTATTTTTTTTTAAAGATTTTATTTATTTATTTGACAGAGAGAGAGATAGCGAGAGAGGGAACACAAGCAGGGGGAGTGGGAGAGGGAGAAGCAGGCTTCCCGCCAAGCAGAGAACCCAATGTGGGGCTCGATCCCAGAACCCTGGGATCATGACCTGAGCCGAAGGCAGAAGCTTAACGACTGAGCTACCCAGGCGCCCCTACATCATTAGTTTTTGATGTATTGTTATTTTAAATGGACATGACTAGGGGTGCCGGGCTAGCTCAGTTGGAAGAACGTGGGACTCTTGATCTCAGGGTGGTGAGTTTGAACCCCACATTGGTGTAGAGATTACATAAATAAATAAATAAATAAGCTTTAAATGGTCCTGACTACTAAATATATTGTTTGTTTTCCTGGGTACTGAGTATAAAATGGAAATCATGAGAAAGTTGAGTAGTGTTCAGAAAAAACAAACAAAAGTATATTTCTACATATCTGAGTTAATGTTACAGAACTGAAACTAATGTTACAGAACTGAAACTAATGTTACAGAACTGAAACTAATGCCAAGAATATATTATAAATTGTATCTCTTTAATGATATCTATTACCATGGTTATGATGAGCATCTTTTATACTTATTTATCTATATAGATGTGGGGATTTGGAAGAATTTTAAGAAAAGCAACATAAATTTATTTTTAATTTTTTATTTTTTTAATTTATTTTTTTATTTATTTGCGAGGGAGAGAATGAGAGACAGAGAGCATGAGAGGGAGGAGGGTCAGAGGGAGAAGCAGACTCCCTGCTGAGCAGGGAGCCTGATGTGGGACTCGATCCTGGGACTCCAGGATCATGACCTGAGCCGAAGGCAGTCGCTTAACCAACTGAGCCACCCAGGCGCCCGAAAAGCAACATAAATTTAGAGAATACTAGCACATTCCCTAATAGGACATATACTGTGGTTCAGCACTTTTTTACCCATATTTTTTAAAAATGAACAAACAAAAGCCATCTAGTTAATTCAGTGAAACACTGAGCATCTGTTTCCTTCTTGTTACCTGGGTATGACAGTCTGAAATGCCAAAAGTGGTAATTCTTTGAGAAGCAATATGATGTAAACATTTTACAAATATTTAAAATTCATAAAAGTCCATAAAACTCAAATTTTGGTGACTCAAAGTACAAAACATCTTCCTTATTGATACTTATAACATGGTAGAAACTCTATCCTCTCACTTTTTAAATAAGGACAGCCTATTTTTTTAATTAATTTTTTTATTGTGTTCAATTAGTCAACATACAGTACATCAGTCTAAAACAGGGCTCTACTGTTCCAGAGAAGACTTATATCAATCAGGTTTCTGAGATGTCAAACTTTGATTTATCTAACAGGCAACAGGTATGCCAGCAAAGAAAACATTACAAACCGTTCAACCACAAAGGTTCCTAACCATTTATTTCTTCCACTAAGGGCAATATGATGACTGAGGCTGAACTGAATGCATCAAATAGCCAGATTCATTAAAAACAGCATGAGAAAATAGATGAAATTGAAACAAAGATGCATCTCTGGCATCTTCCTACACTGGCCTCTAGTTTTCAGTCCCTGTCACCCATCAATTTCACTCTAATCTACTCTGCTCCATGCTCTGGGGCCCTGACTTTTATTCTACTAATTTCCAGAAAGTGTTCATAACAAGTTTCCCCAAAATGTGCCACTTTGACACGTGGCTTATTTTGAGCTGAAGGCAATTAAAACCCTGCAGCTCAAGAGAAATTTTGCCCCTCCCTTAACTACCTAGAAGACTGTAAATTGGGGATCTTTTCCAGAATAAGTTAATACCAGAGATAAATTTTATCTGAGTGACTCATGGCAAGGAAACATCTAATTACCAACTATCTGCTCTTCCTACTGCTCTGTGAATTGTCCTTCTCCCCTTTGAAGCCTCAGACTTCTATCCCATTCCTTAGCCCAGGATGGCTTATATACCTCATTTTATTTTTTTGTCTTTGAACCTCTCATATAGGTGTGGTTCCCGTAAGTACAAAATTAAATTTGATTTTCTCCTGTTAATCTGTGTTTTATCAATTTAACTCTTATACCAGCCAAAAGAAACTTTGAAGGATAGAAGAAATTTTTTCTTCCCCAACACACTCTTTATCTTTACAATTTTAAAAGAATTAGAACTAAAACTTATTTCATAGAAAATATAAGTTATACCTTCAATTTCTCACTTGATAATATAACACACTATCAAGAGGCTATGAATTTTTTTGCAGAGTCTATAATAAACCAATGGATATAGCCTCTACCAACAATAGATTGCACTAACATCTTTTTATCTCTGCAGTCTTGGCATACCCTGATATGAAATCTCAGCGAATGACTTCATGCTTTAATAAACACCCCTCTTCCCATTCATGTTTTTGCAAACAAATGCAAAGATATAAAATTTGTGTTATTGCTGTTGGAAAAACTTTGTGGATTTTCAAA
Source organism: Leptonychotes weddellii (assembly GCF_054177405.1). Classification (NCBI taxonomy): domain Eukaryota; kingdom Metazoa; phylum Chordata; class Mammalia; order Carnivora; family Phocidae; genus Leptonychotes; species Leptonychotes weddellii. The sequence goes on from NC_138369.1 coordinate 173,761,690, forward strand.
GGAACTGGAGTGTGAGCTTTCTTTTCCCCATAAAGAATTCAAAAAGAGTGTTTTTTTCTTTTCTTTTCTTTTTGTTGTTGTTGATATATTTTGTTTTAGAAAATATGGCATTGTTTCTGTGGGAATAAAAAAATATTCTTGGAATGCATATGTTTATTAGAAAGCACTATCTTCCCATTCATGGGTTATTGAAGTTTCCATAGGTGCAGTAATTATTCAATCTCTACGTACTCACACACACCCATTTTACTTCATCTATTTATTAAGATCTCTTGGGTTAAACAAAACATGGAAAGAGATGTCTTATCTAATGCCATCCCCTGAGTTACAATAATATGAAGAAAGCCATTTGCTTACCAAGCCATGAAAACTGCTTCTCAGCTAGAAATACGTATGTTCTCCTTGACTGAGTTTTAAAGAACATAGATGTATGCATCTGAAATGCATAGAAAGGGAGAAGGGAAAGCAGGAATTAGAATGCAAGTGGAACAACCTGCGGGCTGCCTTTGTCTGATAAGATTGTTTCTCATGAGTTTAAACGTAAGTTAAGAGCTCATCTCATAAAGCAACTTACCACTCCAATTTCCTATCTTGTCTTCTTTTCAGCCTAGTGTAAAGCTATTCAAATCAAGTCCCTCTTTTTCATGTTTTCTAATCTAATTATAATAGCCTTTTCTTGACAATCCACATCAATGTTACATTCCTTGAAATTGCCTTGTATTTCAAAGTGGTATGTGCCGTCCATATTCACTTTCTCTTCCTTGCTTAGCCAAAAACAGCTGCTATATAGAGTCCTTGCAGACCATCTGCATCCCTCCTGCCCATGACTGGATGGAATTAAAGTTAGAATTTCAACATAGCAATTGTAGCAGCATCTCTGTACATTTAAATATGGGTCCTTGCTTTGAGAATATTGCACAAGCCTGACAACGAAATAGAAAATAGACTCCATTCTATAAAGTGCCATTTCTTTTTTTTTAAGTGCCATTTCTTTACACATATACACACATATGCATTTCACCACATTCAATCATAACAGAATTATCTTTGTTTAGTTCAAAATCTGTCCCAAAGTGTGACCACCAAAATCATTAATAGTCATTAGCACTGGTGAATAAAATAGGCAATTTTAATACTTACAGCTGATGACTTTAATTTTAAACATTTTTTGATTTTTTCCCCCTTGGCAAACTAATGTCTTCCCCACAGTTCACCAGGGCTGTAAACTAAATGGAGTGGAAGGGCAGGACAATCAAAATATGGAATATTGAAAAGGTTGAAGTAGTAAAGTACCTTTCCCAGGATATATAAGACATTAAGATTTTGATATTTTATATTGTGCAGAGATTACATTGGGAAAGGAAAATGGCACAACAAAAAGTCATTATTTTAAAATGACTATTTCATGAAAATTCTATAGTAGAAAATTGATCTTTTAGTTTCAAATCTTAACATTTTTGTCATAATTTTAAGTTACTTTTATTTAAGATCACCTAAAACTTTATATATATATTAGTTTATATATAAAATGTAAAGGTTTCTGTGTTGGAATTCTGTATAGTTATTGGCATTATAGATCTCAAACTTTAATATAATGTGTAATGATATGTACTGTAACATACATACAGTAGATAACCAATAAAATGTTATTTATATTGAAATAAGCCTTTTGAGGACTTTGAGGGTTACATCCTGTACACTAAAATTTTACCTAGTTTTACTATTAAGAGTTCAGAAAGCCTTTCAGCTGAGTAACATTCTTTCCTACGTATTTGTGTTGAAGTCTTTTATTTTAAGATTCAGGTCATTACAACAGAGGAGAGTCAATTCTCTCAAGAGTTCTCAGCCTGCAGAGTTTTGATCAATGTATCAGTCTGAACACAAGGATTTGTCTAATTTATTATTTCCCAAGGTGACACAATACATTTTTAGGACAAACTTAATGGCAACTTGCAAATCAGGTACACATTCATTCTTTCAGAAGCAATATTTAAATATCCACTCTCTCCCAGAGTATTGTTCTTGGCTAGCAATTCTCAGTGTGGGCCCTGCTACAATTCAGGAGTCCTGGAGGTGAAAATAATTTTCATAATAATACTAAGATGGTATCTGCCTTTTTCACTTTTAATCTCCCCAGAGAGTGTGCTGAAGTCTTCCAGGAGCTATAGGATATGTGATATCACAAAAGACAGACTATAGACACATAAATGAGAATGCAGCTCTCTGATATTGTCAGGCATTAAAGAGATGGACAAAAATTTACAATAAAGCCACTTTTTCTTACTCAACATGTTTAGCTTTAGGAAATATATTTTTTAAATAATTTGTTAATATGTTTATTATAGTTACTTAAAATGAATTAATAATGAGGAGAGACTAAGTAGGCTTACATATTTCCAACTTTATTTCTAATATGGTAAATTTGACAGACATTACATTAAAAAAGATGTTTGGGGTCCTTAATAATATCGAAGGATCTAAAGGGGTCTTGACATAAGAAGGTTTGTAAACTGCTATTCTAGATTCTAGAATTAGAGTGTTAATGAGGCTTTTCCATCCTATTTCCAACAGTTCATTTCACAGTAGTATGTATATAGCCTACATTAAGATGGGTTGTAGCTATCTTACTGTTACTGCTTGTTCTAACTTTTTGAAAATAACTTGCCTCCCATCCTCAGTTTATTGCTCTGGTTCTCTCATTTCCAATGTTTCTTTAGAGATGCAAAAGAAAGACTCCAGATTATAGTTTTTAAAGTTTTCCTTATTCTTTTCTTTTTAGCTGCTACTTGGGTAAAAACCTAGGTATAGGTAGAAGACTTTACATCTTGTAGGGGAGAATGCATAACTCCAAAATACTCCAGTTGAGCATGTGCGGTATTTGAGCTGAAGACAATCAAGACCAACAAATTCAGGAGGATCTGTTTACTTACCCTTTAACTGCCTGAAAGAATTTAGAAGGCCGGTACAAAGATAACTTTATTCCCAATCCCCATCTGCAAGGCATGGTAAACATTTGTTTATCAAACATTTGCTCTTCTCATCTTCCTGTGAATTACCTTCCTTCCTTTTGAAGCCCCAGACCAGGAACCCCTTCTTTTTAGCTCAGGATGGCATATAAACTTCAATGGTCCCACTGCCTTGAATTTCATGTCTTCCGGACTCCTGTATATACAATTTTTTTTTTCCAGTTACTCTATCTTATGTCAAATTATTGGACCAAAGAATTTAGAAGGGAAGAAAAATTTTCCACCCCTACAGTATGATTGTACAGTCACTTAATTTTACAAACTTTCCCCGTCTAGCTTGCCCAGCTGTGTAATTAAGATCCTTAAAATTATGTGTGCTCTTACTTCTTTTGCAGCTATTTTTTTTTTTTTTTTAGTATCTGTTGCCCTATAAAACAATTCATATCCACTCCGCACTAGACATATTATATCATTCCAGGTCTCCTGTTTTTTCTCCTGTGTTTACTGAATCTAAAACTGACGGGGCACCTGAGTGGCTCAGTCAGTTAAGTGGTTGCCTTTGGCTCAGGTCATGATCCTGGGGTCCTGGGATTGAACCTTATGTCGGCTCCCTGCTCAGCCTCAGCGGGGATTCTCTTTCCTCCTCTCCCTCTGCCCCTCCCCCCACACTTGCACTAGCGCTCGCTCGCTCTCTCTCAAATAAATAAATAAAATATATATATAAAAAAATCAACTCACACAGTTACAATTTTTTATAGATTTCTTTTTGGTCTTAAAGGTGTCTTATCACACATTCACAAAATTATGACCATTTTTTAATTTGAAGGCTGATATTTAGAATCAAGATGCTTTTGAAGAAAAAAAAAGATATGCAGTTAAAAAAATACAATGAAACATGTACTGTAGTTCTTTTTTTTTTTTAAAGATTTTATTTATTTATTTGAGAGAGAGAATGAGAGAGCACATGAGAGGGGGTAGGGTCAGAGGGAGAAGCAGGCTCCCCACCGAGCAGGGAGCCCGATGCGGGACTCGATCCCGGGACTCCAGGATCATGATCTGAGCCGAAGGCAGTCGCTTAACCAACTGAACCACCCAGGCACCCTATGTACTGTAGTTCTAAGTATGAAATAATTTTCTGGGAAAATCCTAGTTCCAATTTTGTTGTAGGCCAAAACTATCTATTGCTAATATGAAATTCTATTAAAACACAAATTTATAACTTGAAATAATTCAAACCCAGAAAATTAAAGCAGCTTTGAAGAGAAAGCAGATTTGGATATCTCTTTTATTGGTTATAATGACATTAATCTCTCACAAACTCCAAACTTTATAAAAAAAAAAAATAAATAACATCATGTTGGGGCATCTCGGTAGCTCAGTTAGTTAAGTGTCGGACTCTTGATTTTAGCTCAGGTCATGATCCCAGGGAAGTGAGATGAAGCCCGGTGTCAGGCTTCTCACTCAGCAGAGTGTCTGCTTGGGATTCTTTCCCTCTCTCTCTTCTCCTCCTCCCACTTGTTCTCCCTCTCTCTCTTTCTAAAAAACAAAAACAAAATTGGGTGTCACTACTGATTAATCTGATTGATGTAACCAGAAATCTATTTCAGAGATCTTCTCTATTTAAATGTCTTCTCTCATTAAACACAATGAGATTGTTAAAATTATAGCTCTATCATATTTTAAATTATTTGGGAGAAATCAAGAAAGTTGTCTCATTCATCCTTAAAAAAAATTCAAAATGAGTATGCCCCAATTAACTAAATATGAGTGCTAGTGATTAAGAATCAGTTATTTTTTATTTTTTATTTTTTATTTTTTAAAGATTTTATTTATTTATTTGAGAGAGAGAATGAGACAGAGAGAGAGAGCATGAGATGGAGGAGGGTCAGAGGGAGAAGCAGGCTCCCCGCCGAGCAGGGAGCCCGATGTGGGACTCGATCCAGGGACTCCAGGATCATGACCTGAGCCGAAGGCAGTCGCTTAACCGACTGAGCCACCCAGGCGCCCCAAGAATCAGTTATTTTTTAATTTAATTTAATTTTATTATGTTATGTTAGTCACCATACAGTAAATCATTAGTTTTTGAGAATCAGTTATTTTTCCACCTTGAAAACTGAAATAGAAGTTTGAAAGAGATTCCATCATTCAAAGATTTATTTAGCCTCCTTATAATAAGGAAGTTACTGATAAGCATGCTATTTTTATTTATCTAACCTCATTACAACTGTAAAACTCTAAAATACAGACACAGTGTCTATAAGTCTACATGAATGAAATTAATTTTATTTTTATTTGTCATAGTATCATGTACAAATGTGAATAAGCTTCTATAATTTTGGATAGTATGTTGATACTACCCAATGAAATTCATAAGCTAAACAAAATATTTGAAATAAACCTTAAGTGAATAAGGGGATAGGGGTATTATTTATATGAGCAGTCACTCTCCAAAACAACTGAAAGTGTGGCATCGTACAAATCCTAAATTGCAAACAATCAGGACAAATGCCATTAACATGAGGATACCTGGATAAGGGAAATCAGACAGTAGTTATAAATATGAGATCCATGACAAGACAGCTAGTTGTTACACTATTTTGGTTTATTCCCTTTTCTGTAATAATAGAAAATTTACCTAGGTAGGGCCAGCTAAAATGTAGCTAAAGCCTACATGTCCCAGATTTCCTTGCATTTGAATGAGGCCATTTGACTAGGTGCCTGCCAGTGGGACTTGGTGGAAATATTGTGTGCAACTCAAGAATCATGCCCTTAAAGAGAAAGACCATGCCCTTTCTTTTCCCTTTACTACTTCCTTCTGTCTTGAAAAACCTCATGATGGCAGTAGCTAGAATATCCATCCTAGACCACAAGTTGGAAACCATAGATTAATGAAGCAGAACACAGAGAAAGAAGAGTCTTGGTCACTGGATGTTTTCATCAAGTATACTGTTCTACTAAACCCACCTAGACTATCTCTGGATTAGAAGATGGAAAAATAAAATAGTATATTTTTATGTTCACTCTCTTTCATAGATTCTTTGTTATAGTATCTTGAACTATATCCTGACTACCACAAGTTTCAATCCAAAAGTTAGAAGGATAGATAATCCTAATTATGAGAAGTTTTCTTCTTATATGGGTAATTCAGTGAAGTGTAAGTAGATGTAGGATATTATTTTCATATATGTCCTCCATATGTATCCACATAAAACATATTCTGAGACGTTGATATTTGTATACAGAAAGTTTTTTTTTAAGGAATGCTCTGGAAACGATGCAATACCCTGGTAACAAAGTAGCTCTGAACAGAATGAGAAGGTGAAGAAGCCTCAGATGCTCTCACAGAGAGCTCTGGCACTGTTCTGAATTAAGGTGAGGGAGTCAGATACTCATGCCATGACGTCAACCACTCAATATATATAGGTTGCCCCCAATGAGCAATTTCCACAGAGGAACCCAACTGTAAAATGTCACAAGCCAACTCTGCTTGCAGGTAGGGATATAAGGGCTTCCACTCTGAAGGGAGTTTTGGGAAAGCAAGTAGTCAGCTACTTGCACTACTAAGATCCACCACTTTCAATTAGTATGTACATTCCATCTGGGAATATTTCTTTCAACTGTCATTCCTTTGTTTTGATATTATATCCGATATTCATCATCATAGGTTCCACATACCCTTAGCAACACTGCTCATGGTCTCGAAGATTTATTTGGTAAAGTGACCCAGGCTTTTCTCTGTGAGGGTTCTGAGCCTTTGTTCAATGTGCCTTTTTCCGGCTCCTGCAGTTCAACATTCACCATAAAAACTAAGTAGAGGTGTATCGAGAGAGACACTCCTGTGGCTTACCTCAGTGAAAACATATTCTTCCCATTACCAGTTGTGTAATACTAACTCTACTCCTTTGTAATTGATCCTGATTGATTCCCTGCCAGGAAGATGACGCCACTCCTCGCTTGTTAGTCTACTGTGACAAAGAGTGTGAAGAAACTGGGTGGTAGATAAATTTTAATGTTTAATGGAACTCTTACTCTGTTACATGATGGAAGTGTTCTGGTTTTATGAACTGAACCACTGGACCTGTCATGTTGAAAATTGCAAGAATGGAGGCCCAGATTCCCCAAGTGGGTAATTAAGAGTGATGCTCAATGGGACCACTCCTACTTCCACTCCTCAATCTCCAGACTCATAGAGTTTACATGTTGGGTATTCGGAGCCACATCAGGAGAAGTCTAAGACGAGTGCTGAGGTTCTGGTTGAATCGCTGGGTAGTTGGTGATATCATCCCTTGAGAAGAACAGCAAGACAGAGCAGGTCTGGGGATTGGGAAATGGTAAGTGGCAGGTTTAACTCTCTGCGAGACCTACATCCACTCAGAGATTTACAACTGATAATAAGATATGTGTGTCCAAAGTTCAAGAGATATGTATATGTGTATGTTAGGTGTATGTGTATATTCATACATATTTGTATGTATGAGTTTATCCATGTACTCCAGTGTGCGAAGGCTAAACTCTAGCATTTCTTTTTATCCCCAAGAATAGTATCACCACCTATATCTACTACCTATTTCCATATTTTGTAGTTTTTTTCTGTATTATAATTATTTTAAACATTTTTTCTTCATTCTGCCTTATTTTTGTATTTCTAATGGATTCTATTTTATTTTATTTCAGTCACTTTTCCTGGTTGACTGTTTTTAAATAATCATCTACCATTTAAAGTGCTATATTTCTACTTATTTACATTCTAGGAGTCAGTTTGAAAACTCTAAAATATATTAATACCCAAATTTTCTGTACTTCTTTTTAGATACTTTATTTTAGTGAATTTCAATTGTCTTAACCTTTTTTTTGCATCTGTGTTCCATGCATCTGTTGTTTCTATCACTCTATTTCCCATCCTATTACCTAGATGTACATCCAGTTAAAAAAAGTCTTCCCTGCACATGTTATTTATTTTCCAGAAATATAATTATCTCTTTTCTCATATTTAATATTTAAATTTTAAGATCTCTCTGTTATGAAGTAGTTTTTTATAATTTTGAAGTATTTAAATATTAAAAATAGATTTATGATAGTTTTTAATAGTATTTTAAATTTTATTCCAAACAAAAAGATTTTTGTTTTATATTGTTATTTGACTCAACTCTTTTGTTGTTATAAATTACAATTATTACATATTAGACAATATGTCTAGCACAACAAATGCAAAATTGATTCATAATTGTTTCCAGGAGTCCAGAATATTGTTACAGAAGCATTTAAACTTTTTTTTATCCAAGGTGTCTGTTCACTTAGTTTGATGGGCAGAAACTATTATTTCATTTGTTTGAATGTTCTGTGGATACCTTGGAAATACCTTCCTCATGTCTTTCTAAGGTTTGTGTACCAAGAAAAATCATTTTATAATTTTCTCCTCTCTAGGTTATGTATTCAATTAAAGTAGTTATTTCATCCAGAGTCATGAGCTAAGTTTTCTGTAAAATATGCTATATTCAGCTTCCAAAACAAATCAAATACATAGTAAGCATTTTTTCTGCAATGAATGGTAAAAGGATTCAGGGAGAATTAACTATTTATTCTCACAAGTACACCTTCACTGTTTGCTATGCTCCAGACACAATTCCAGTCCATGAAACTAGAGCACATAATAGGAACACAAAGTTTCTCATATTTTCCAGGTAGAAAGAACAAAAATATATAATATTGCAGATGGTAATAAAGGACAAAAAGGTAAGGAAATCAGGGTATGGGAAACTAAGAATGGTAGGAGAATACTGTGGCTCCATCAGCGATTTGAGAAAGGCCTATGAATAGAGTGGGATTTCAGCACAGAAAGTGAGAGGCAAGTGGGGGGGGAAATGTAGACAACAGAAAAGCATACACAGAGACTCTGAGGAAAGAGAATGCCTCGTGTGATGCTTAAGAAACAGCCAGTAGAAGAGTGTGATTAAATTACAATAATATTAAAAGAGCAGTAATTGAGATAAGGTTAGAGATGTAGAAGCCTGGGCAATGTGAACCATTGGAGAACTTGGGCTTTTGGTCTCAGTGGGTCCAGATGACACTGGATGACAGGAGAGGAGAAACATGCTTTGACATTCACTTTTAAAATATTACTGGGTGATCAGGTATACAATAGACTACAGAAGAGCAAGAGTCAAGCAGGGAGACCCATTAGGAGACATTGTTACAAATGAAGCAAACCACAATGGTGCTCACACTAAGGAGGTAAAGGTGGAAATTAGGGGAAGAACTCAAATTTTGGATTTATTTTAAAGTAGACCTGATAGTATTTACTGATAATTCAATGCCCAATGAGAAATAGGAAGTACAATAAAGACTTGAAAGTCTTGTCCCAGGCAGAAAGAGTGGTAGAGTCTCTATTAAGCAAAACAGGACAATTGTGTAGGAAATAGGCTTGGGGAGGGAGTATGAAAAGTCTAGTTCTGAAAATGTGAAACATGAGGAGGCTGTGAGACTTTCAAGTGGAAATTTTAATTCAGCTGCTTGATTGAGGGGTCCAAGGTTGAAGGTAGTAGTTATGGTTAGTGATCAAAAATTTTTTTCCTTGCTGCATAAGTAGCAAATCTACATATTCACACGCAAACAGATAGACATCTATGCAATATGATAAATAACATGATAGCTATTTTTTTATCTAACTTTGCTTCATCTTCTACAATTTTAATTTATATGTATACTCAGAACTAGAAAACTTTAGCAATGATAATATTTAGTTGGTTAATGAGGAAATTAAGAAAAACAGATGGCAGCCCACTTTACTCATTAATATTGTGTGTATGTGTGTGTGTTGGTGGTAATTCTATAAATAAGAAACCATTTGTAATAATAATAATTTTAAAAAAATTAGAAGTGAAACTCCTCTGAAAATCTTAGTTTATACTCCAGTGGACTTTTTATTTCTCCAGGTAACTACCTAAATTTCTTTCATCTCTTTTAAAAATTTGTTTTATCTATAAGAAGTGTTGCAAAAGATGTGGAGAAAAAGGAACTCTCGTGCACTGCTGGTGGGAATGTAAATGGGTGCAGCAATTGTGGATAATAGTTTGGTGGTTCTTCAGGAAACTAAAAATAGAAATAGTAGTAATTCCACTACTGCGTATTTACCCAAAGAAAGCAAAAACACTAATTCAAAAAGTATATGCACTTATATGTTTATTGCAGCATTATTTACCAAGATATGGAAGCCATCTAAATGTCCATCAATAAATGAATGAGTAAAGAAGATATGGTGTGTGTGTGTGTATATAAATACACATCAGAATATTACTCAGCGATAAAAAAAGAATGAGATCTTTTGGCATTTGCAACAACATGGATGTACTTAGAGAGTATTACGCCAAGTGAGATGTCAGGTAGAGAAAGACAAATACCATATGATTTCACTTATACATAGAATCAAAAAAACAAAACAAGCAAACAAACAAATGGATTCTTTTTTTTTTTTAAATATTTTATTTATTTATTTGAGAGAGAGAGAATGACAGACAGAGAGCAGGAGAGGGAGGAGGGTCAGAGGGAGGAGAAGCAGACTCCCGCCGAGCAGGGAGCCCGATGCGGGACTCGATCCCAGGACTCTAGGATCATGACCTGAGCCAAAGGTAGACGCTTAACCATCTGAGCCACCCAGGTGCCCAAACAAATGGATTCTTAAATACAGAGAACAAACTGGTGGTTACCAGAGGTGTGGTGCGGGGTGGGTGAAATAAAGGAGATTAGGGGTATAAACTTCCAATTATAGAATAAATGAGTCACAGAGATGAAAAGTATCGCATAGGAAAAATAGTCAATAAGATTATAATAAACTTTTATGATGACAAATGGTGACTACACTTATCATGGTAAGCACTGAGTAATGTATACAACTGTTGAATCAATGTTGTACACCTGAAACTAATATAACATTGTATGTTAATTATACCTCAATTTAAAAAAAAATTAAATCTGTTTGTTATTGCCACTGATTTTCTTCTGTACCTCTTTTCATTTTCTCTATATTCTTTCAACAGATGATGAATAAACTGGAGCATATGTAATGGAGTGAATCCACTGAAATTAGTCATTGTATATGAAGTACCCACAATTCAAGCATGATGCTGACTTCTAGAAAAGTTACCTCCTTTATTCATTTCTATATTTAATTTAATTTTTATTTAATTTTTACTTTTTATTATTTTTTAAAAATATTATTTATTAATTTGTCAGAGAGAGAGAGTGTGCACAAGCATGGGAAGGGGCAGGTAGAGGGAGAAGCAGGCTCCCCACTGAGCAAGGAGCCCCATGCAGGACTCAATCCCAGTACTGTGGGATCATGACCTGAGCGGAGACAGATGCTTAACTGACTGAGTCACCCAGACGTCCTTAATTTAATTTTTAAAAGATTTATTTATTTGTGAGAGAGAGAACATGCAGGTGGGGGAGCTGCAGAAGGAGAGGGAGAGAAAGAATCCTTAAGAAGAGTCCCTGCTGAGCATGGAGCCCAATGTGGGGCTTGATCTCATGACCAAAAATTAAGAGTCGAACACAACCAACTGAGCCACCCAGGAACACCTCTATATTTAAAGTTTAGTTTAAACTTAACAATTCCTTGTTATTTTATAAAACAGCAGCAATTGTTTTTTGGTGTTTAAACTATTTTTTAAAAATTTTATTATTTATTTATTTATTTTTGTTTCAAATTTTTCTTTAAATTCTAGTTAGTTAACATACAGTGTAATATTGGTTTCAGGAGTAGAATTTAGTGATTTATCATTTACATACAACACTCAGTGCTCATCACAAGTGCTGTCCTTAATATCCATCACCCATTTAGCTCACCCCCACACACCTCCCCCAAGGAAACCCTCAGTTTGTTCTCTACAGTTATTGTTTGCCTTCCTCTCTCCCCCCCCTTCCCTATGTTCATCCTTTTCGTTTCTTAAATTCCACATATAAGTGAAATCATATGGTATTTGTCTTTCTCTGACTGACTTATTTCACTTAGCATAATACACTCTAGCTCCATCCACATATTGCCAATAGCAAGCTTTCATTCTTTTTGATGGCTGGGTAATATTTCATTGTATATATCTCATATATATGTGTGTGTATATATATATGTATATATATCTCACAACTTCTCAATTCATCAGTTGATAGACACATTTGGGCTCTTTGCATAATTTCGCTATTGTTTGTAATGCTGCTATAAACATCGGAGTGCCTGCACCCCTTCAAATCAATATTTTTGTATCCTCTTGCTTAATACCTAGTAGTGCAACTGCTGGGTCATAGGGTAGTTCTATTTTTAACTTTTTGAGGAACCTTCATACCATTCTCCAGAGTGGCTGCACCAGCTTGCATTCCCACCAAAAATGCAAGGGGGTTTCCCTTCCTCCACATCCTGGCCAACATCTGTCATTTCCTGATTTGTTAATTTTAGCCATTCTGACCATTGTGAGGTGGTATCACATCATGGCTTTGATTTGTATTTCTCTGATGATGAGTGATGTTGAGCATCTCTTTGTCTGTTGGCCATCTGTATGTCTTCTTTGGAAAAATGTCTATCTGTGTCTTGTGCCCATTTCTTAACTGGATTATTTGTTTTTTGGGTGTTCAGTTTGGTAAGTTCTTTATAGATTTTGGATATTAATCCTTTATCAGATACATCGTTTGCAAAGATCTTCTCCCATTCTGTGGGCTCCCTTTGTTTGTTGTTTCCTTCATTATGCAGAAGCTTTTTTTCTTGATGATGAAGTCCCAGTGATTCATTTTTGCTTTTGTTTCCTTTGCCTCTGGAGACATGTCTAGTTAGACGGTGCTATGGCTGATGTCAAAGAGGTTGCCGCCTGTGTTCTTCTCTAGGATTTTGATGGTTTCCTGTCTCACCTTTAGGTCTTTCATCTGTTTTGAATTTATTTTTGTATATGGTGTAAGAAAGTGGTCCAGTTTCATTCTTTTGCAGAAACATCAGGATTTTAATTCCTGACTATATATTCCTGAATAGTTATAAATTTCGGCATCCCTAAGATATTTCTCTGGTATTCTGTAATTATACACATGTGTATCTGTGTGTATGTGTCACATGTACAAGCATCTGTACTTATAAACATGTTGACAAGCTTGGCTAAAGGGATAACAAATGAAGAATTAAATTTCAGGAATATTACGGATTTTAGTGTAGAACCACTAGAAACAAATTTTTCATAATATTCAATCCCATAGACCCTGACATATTATTGAAATCAGAAAAAGCTGTGAGAAATTGCAATTTATTCTTATATACATCCAGACAATGTGACTTATTTTCTTAAATTATATATAATCTTTTGGTATAAAATTCATCAATATAAATACGAATTTAGCTAATAAAATACAACATTCTTATAAGGACATATTCATATAAACTTCAGAACAAGGGAAAACCTTTCTTAGCCTCATTAGGTCAAAAGTTGATTAGTTGCTTCCTTTTGCTATCTTCCTATTACTTCTCTGACATAATTCTGTTAATTGCTTTAATATATGTTTCCTTCCACACAACTGTGAGCACAGGGTAATAGACTGAATATTTTAATCACTTTGGTATTTCCTACTTTTATGATTGGACAGTGAACATTTGGTTCTTGATAAATTCTTAAATGAATGAAAGAAACTAGTACTCAATGTATGGTTGATTTACATTTTTATTTTTTCCAAACATTTAAAAAAATCAGCCTGTTAATATATATAGCTTTTCAGTTCCTTTGTTCTTAGTAATATTTACTTTAAAATCTAGCTTTTTCTGGGAAGCATTAAGTATATTCTTTATCATTATTTTGGGGCAAAATGGTTGAAAATAAATATATATTTTCTTCAGGTTGAGATATATCTAAATTTTTTTCTCTCTTTTGCTCTTTTGCTATTTTTTTCTCTTTTGCTATTTTTTTATCTTTTTTTCTAGCTTTGAAGAGTAATTGAGAAAGAAAAATAGTATGTATTTAAGGTGTAGAGCATGATGATTTAGGTATACCTTAGAAAATGATTACTATAATCAAGCTAGTTAACATATTCGTCATCTTAAATAGTTGCATTTTTTGTTTGTGGTCAGAATACTTAAGATCTACTCTTTTAGCAAATTTCAAGTGTATAATATTATTGACTATAGTCACCTTGCTGTACATTAGATTCCCAGAATTTATTCATCTTATAACTGAGAGTTTGTACCCTTTGAGCAACATCTCCCTATTTCCCATTTACAACAACATGGATAAACCTGGAACTATATCTAACTTTGTTTCTTTCTTTCTCTCCTCTTTTATATTATATTTATTTAAATTCCAGTACAGTCAACATACAGTGTTATATTCGTTTCAGGTGTATAGTACAGTGATTCAACAATTCCATACATCCCCCAGGGCTCATCATGGTAAGTGTACCCTTAATCCCCTTCACCTATTTCACCCATCCCCCCCCCGCCCCCATCTGTATGTTTTCTATAGTTAAGAGTCTGTTTTCTTGGTTTGTCTTTTTTTTTCTCTTTTATTCTTTTGTTTCTTAAATTCCACATATGAGTGAAATCATATGGTTTTTGTCTTTCTCTGACTGACTTATTTTGCTTAGCTTTTATACTCTCTAGATTCATCCATGTTGTTGCAGATGGCAAGATTACATTCTTTTTATGGCTAAATAATATTCTATTCTGTGTATGTATATATGTATATATGTGTGTATATATATACCTATCTACATCATCTTTATCCATTCATCTATCAATGGACACTTAGGTTGCTTCCATAATTTGGCTATTGTAAATAATGCTGTTGTAAACATAAGGGTGAGTGTATTCCTTTGAATTAGTGTTCTGTATTCTTTAGGTGAATATCCAGTAGTGTGATTATTGGATCACATGGTAGTTCTGTTTTTTAAGTTTTGGAGGAACCTCCATACAGTTTTCCACAGTAGCTGCACCAGTTTGCATTTCCACCAATGTGGTACAAGTGTTCCTTTATCTCCACCTCCTCATCAACACTTGTTTCTTCCGGTTTTGATTTTAGCCCTTTTGGCAGGTATGAATGATCTCATTATGGTTTTGATTTACAAATCTCTGAGTAATGTTGGGCATCTTCTTATGTGTCCTTTTGTCATCTGTATGTCTTCTTTGGAGAAATGTGTTTTCATGTCTTCTACCCATTTTTAATTAGATTATTTTTTGGTGTTGAGTTCTATAAGTTCTTTATATATTTTGGGTACTCTCCCTTTTTCAGATATGTCATTTTCAAATATATTCTCTAACTTTTAAAAAACAACCATTCCACTATTTCTTAAGCTACTCAGACTACAGAAAAAAGTATAAGAAACCTCAATTAGCTTTATGAAACTAATAAAAATGTTCACTATTAGCAATATATGAAAACAAACTCCGAGACTAAAAATCAGTCCAAAATTATGTATCAGTCAATATTAGTGATTAGAATCCAGAAATGTAAAAAATACATAAATAAACCATCACAAAGTATGGTTCAGCATATGCATGTAAGTGTGATTTCATACTGGCAAATATAACAAATATAATTTGCTTTGTCACCAATTAGGTGACAGAAAAATGTGATATTTGACAAAAAGTTATTTAATACAATTCAGGCACTTTTCCCTAACAAAATAATGCAGAGTAACATAAAAGTAAAACTTTTCTTTAAAATATCAAGATCTTGGGGCGCCTGGGTGGCTCAGTTGGTTAAGCGACTGCCTTTGGCTCAGGTCATGATCCTGGAGTCCCGGGATCGAGTCCTGCATCGGGCTCCCTGTTCAGCAGGGAGTCTGCTTCTCCCTCTGACCCTCCCCCCTCTCATGCTCTCTCTATCTCATTCTCTCTCTCAAATAAATAAATAAAAATTAAAAAAAAAAATAAAAAAAATAAAAAAAGAAAATATCAAGATCTTTTACCAAGAAAGAAAAGAAAGCTGTATCATAAATGGAAAAATATTAACAATATTTCAATTAAAATCACAAAAGAAAGAGAATTTTTAAGACCATCATTATTGAGCTTTGTCTCAGAGAATCCCTGCAAGCATAATTTTAAAAAAAGAAATAATATTAATATAGAAATTTGGGAAATTTATATAACTAACATCTCTTATTGCTGATAATATAATTGTGTTCACTGAAAACCAGGAAGCTCAAGCAAAATATATATATATATATATATATATATATGTTTTATATATAAATATATATATATATTTAATAAGTGAATAGTGTAAGGTAGGCAGACACATGGGAAATATAGGAAAACTGATAATCCTTGTTATTAGTGCTACAAATATATAAAATAAAGTAATATAGACACAAGAGTAGTGAAAGCTAAAATTTGTGTGTGCCTTTAATGCAAATCCAATATACCTAATGTAATTCCAAAGGAGTACAGTTTTCAGAATCAGATAAATCTATATTGAAATATATATATGTATACAAGATGGGACTCCTGGGTGTCTCAGTCAGTTAAGCATCTGCCTTTGGCTCAGGTCATGATCCCATGGTCCTAGGATTGAGTCCCACATCAGGCTGCCTGCTCAGTGGGGAGCCTGCTTCTCCCTCTGCCTGTGGTTCTCCGCTGCGTGTGCACTCTCCACCCCCCCAACAAATAAATACATAAAATCTTTAAAAAAAGCAATACATATAGAAGAATAAGTGCCATTAAAAAGAACAAGAAAATATTTGAAAAAGAAGTACTAAAGTGGCCTATCATAGAACAATAAACAATACTACATAAAAGTTATTCTGATGTTGAGATATTTTAAGAACATCTAGAATTTTCATGGACAAGGCAAAGAAACTTCTTAGTATGACAGAAACACTAATGCTATAAAATAAATGTGAGAAATGTATTTTTAATTAAAATGACAAATTTCTTAATGGGAAAACAAATATTATAAAGTCAGTAAGTAAATAAATGACTAATTTAGGGGGGGGAAAGCTTAAGGCAGAAAGAGATGAGGTTAATATCTATATAGAGATCTCACAATTTAACAAGAATGGAATAAACAACCTAATAGAAAATAGGCAAAGGCTATAAAGAGGCAATTCACATAATTGAAACTCCAAATACTGCTAACAGTCCAAAGTCAAAAAAAAAAAAAAGAGCATGAAAAGTTACATAAAATAGGTAGAGTTAAGAGAATTGCAGAGTTAAAGCAACTATGCACGCTAATGAATAAATGAGATAAAGCTTATTGTTATTCATTCCTAGTATTACAAAATTTACAAACAGCATCATGGTAACAAATTTAGTATTAAAATTGCAAATCTCCTGCAGCACCTGGGTGGCTCAATGGGTTAAGCACTGGACTCTTGATTTCTGCTCAGGTCATGGTTCCAGGGTCCTGGGATCGGTTCCATGTCAAGCTCCATGCTGGGTTGGGGGATTCCCTCTCTCTCCCTCTGCCTCGCCCCCACCCCCCTCTAAAAACACAACAACAACAACAAAAATTAAATCCCTATGAGAGGAGTCCAGAATCTTCCATGGACTAAAGACAAGTACCCGGCCTTGAACATTATGTTCCACTTAAACCTAAAAGTACCATTTCTTCATCGCCCTATGTTAATTTATAAAATGTGATTATAGGTGCACATTTTGAGGAAAAACATTCAAAATATGTTATTTATATATTTTAAATGTGAATATATACATGGTCACTTTGAAAAATAAAATATTCAGAAATACAGATTGTTTACATTTTCTAAAATCAGAATGCAGCCATGAAGGAAGATAAAGAATAAAAACATGACATAATGACAAAATAGTTTATTTTTGGAAGTTTGTTAGGGAAATGATCATTTAAACCAATGATTATGGGTATATGTGTAAGTGTGTGTGGTGGGGGGGCATGAAAAAACATGATCAGTTATATCAAACTATATTTGCACTCTATCCCAAATGATGTTGTCATTCACATGATGAATTCGTATGAACTGAACTGCTATCAGTCTTTTTTTTTTTTTTAAGATTTTATTTATTTGACAGAAAGATAGAGAGCGCACAAGTAGGCAGAGTGGGAGGCAGAGGGAGAAGTAGACTCCCTGCTGAGCAGGGAGCCCGATGCAGGACTCAATCCCAGAACCCTGGGATCATGACCTGAGCTGAAGGCAGACGCTTAACCGACTGAGCCACCCAGGCACCCTGAACTGCTATCAGTCTTATGAAGAAGAAAAAATTTATTGAAAATAATTGATTTTGATATGTAGTATGTCACATAAAAGTGATGATTACTGTTGGAATAAAAAATCCAGAAAGAAACCATGAAGAAAATCAGAAATATTTTTTAAATAATTTTTGAACATCTAGCCTAGAAACATTTAGAATTTATAAAGTCTGCCACAAAGGAACAAGAATTTTGATGTACAGAAATGTAAAACTTTCGAATGTCAAATATTATAAAACGATAAACTGAGGGACGCCTGGGTGGCTCAGCCTTCAGCTCAGGTCATGATCCCAGGGTCCTGGGATCAAGTCCCGCATCAGGCTCCTTGCTCAGCGGGAAGCCTGCTTCTCCCTCTACCTCTGCCTGCCACTCCCCCAGCTTGTGCTCTCTCTCCCTCTCTCTGACAAATAAATAAATAAAATCTTAAAAAAAAAGTAAATAAAATGAGAAAATAGTCAAGGAACACAACAGATATTAGATTAAACTTTTAAAGGTGATGTAATGGTTGACTCGATGGCACTTGGCCGTTTCCTATTCTCTTTACTTCTTTCTTTCTCTGGTCTTCTTCTTGTACTTTCTGTTGCTGCAATACTACCTGCCTGGGAGAGCATCTTATTGAAAGTGCAGACAGCCAGGGTTGGGTACAGTGCTGCTCATTTGATGAAGCACCAACGCTGAGAAAACTAGTCGATATCACAGTGATACAGTTGTCTTCTCCAAGGGCACTGCTGAGGACAGAGAAAAATTAATGGCAAACATTTGCAGAAAACTTACTGGACTTACTGTATATCAGTCACTGTGTCCAACACTTTGCCAGGAGCTCCTAACAGCTGTCCTGGGAGGCAGATTCTATCATCAATTCATCATCAGTGTATAGATGAAGAAACTGGGGCTTATCCAAGATCATACTGGTAACACGTGGTGGATCCAGGATTATGGGTCCAATCGATATGGGCTGAGCCTGCACACTGTGCAGCTTTCAGAGCTGCTATACTTGCCAGATCTCTCCACCACTGAATGTATGTATATTTTGATAATTGATGAAGCCACCTGTGTCTCTGTTGACACTTCCCTTCAGCTCTCTGAGCCATCCTTCTCCCCAGTTGTATAAGTTTCAATGCATTAAAACCTCAACACTTCCCTCAGCCAGTAGCTTTTATCATGTGTCTTTAATGACCCATCTCCTTTGGTGTGACTTTTATTTTTAGTGTTTTTCCTTAAAACCTAGGCATCATAAAGGAGGCTAAGCTAATAACAAAAATGAGACAGGCACCATGCTATGCTCTTCTCAAAATTTCCTTCCTCTATTTTCTCCTTCTGAGGCAATCCCTGAGTCCTCTGTGAAAAGTGACTGGAAGACATCCCTCTCCTGATATTTCTGAATCCTGAAGTGAACTCACGACATATGCAAGCTGGTAGTACAAAATTTCTAATGCAAACCCCTAAAATATTTTGTATTATAATATTTAACATAGTATTTGTACTAGTTATAATTAGTATCACGTGAGTTTAATTACCATTAATTTAGTTTAATATAGCATTTATACCAGCTTATGTATAAATTATTACTTTTGGTTGGATTATGACTTATTGCCTGATTTTCTTTATCTTTAATTTTTTAGTTCATAGCTAAATAAGTTGTCTAATTTCCATGCTCATGCCCAACATTTGAGAAGAATCTAAAGGGAATTTAAGAAACATTTGTTATAAAAAATTTGTTATTATTATTTTTCTAATATTTAGCTACATAATTCAGTTTTTCCGATACAATTGTGAAGGATATACTGCACAATGTTCTTGTGAAAAGCTTGAGTAAAATAAAGTACTGGAAACACCTTGCTGTTTGGTAAACTTTTAACGGAACTCTTCCTCTGCACATGATGTTCCTTTGGAAACCATTTATATTTCTCAATGTTGATTTGATTGTATAATTCCTATAAATTATCTTTTGATTATTTTTGGTGCCATTCTTTGCATAACTCTTTGCAGATATGGAATTGCATGTAATAGTTGAAATGGGAAAAAAAAGATTTTTCTTTGTCTAATACTGAAGAAAGATTATACAAAGAATATAAACTTTTTTTTTAGAATAAAGAGGACTGATGTGTGGAATGTGACCTGAGCTGTTTTGATCAAATTGCCCAGACTTATAGAATGCTTTGCTGATGATTCCTTTTTGGGGGGTGATTGGGAATGGACTATATTCCTCTGGTAAAAGAGAGATGATTTTCTCCAAAGGGAATAGACCTTCCAACTGACAGTCATTTGTGGAACATGAAAATTTAGAGCCTAAAATCCTACTTTGGGAGAGGGACCACACAGAGAAAAAAAAATCTCCTTCCTCCTTCTCCCTAAGGGGAGAGTTAGTTTGGTCCACATTGCTATGAAATGGCTGGGAAAACCCAAGATACTTCCATGATTGTGGTCTGAAGAGTAGCTCTCCTTTGTCAGGTGAAGAGATACAAAAAGCCAGTCAAGTGGCAGACTGGAAAGAGATCTGTGAAAAGTTTTCACCTACGCAGTGCTTGTAAGTATTTTCCATTGTAATTCCTTTCTGCTATTGGCAAGTCTTTAACATTGGCTGCCTAAATGAACTAACTTTGTTCCATTTTTTTTCTGAAAGAAATTAGGGATACTCTTGTACCTACATCTGGGGTGAAGTATAAGAGTATAGAAGAGTCCAGTGTTCTCTACAGCACTGTGAGTACTCTTTGGGCACAGTTACTTGTCCATCTCACAAAGACCAGAGACGAAGGCAGGTGGAAGAGCAAGAATAGGAAATCCAACCATAGGACTTATTTCACACATGAATAAATCAGGATGCTGGTAAATTCTCAGAACTAGCTAACAGGTAAAACTAAGGGGGCCTAATTTTCTCAGATGAAAACAGGGTGAGTGCAGCAGAACCATGACTTCATGATTTGGAGCATGTACATCTAAATTTCAACTTAGTAAAGAGGCCCAAATGAAAATTATATGCAATCATGTTCTATAGCAATTTCCTCCTAGCTTCACTGTTCTGAAAGGAAGCTAATGTAATGAAGTGGTTGAATTGAGGCAGCATGAAGAGATGCTAAAGAATGGGATTGTAATAATGTACCATCCAATCATTTATAAGCTAGTTTTCTCTATATGTAAAGTAAATTGGGTAACAAAGTTACCTGGGGAAAAATAGTTTGAGATAATGACTGAGGATGAAGGAATATCTACGGTAAAATTTCATTTCTGGCAAAGCAGAAATGTGGAGATTACATAACATGAGTTTTGAAGGGAACAGTTCACTATCTTTATTGACTTTGTCCATAATCTATAAACAGCCCAAGACATCCAACAGAAAAGAAAAAGGTTACTAAAAGGGAAAGAATGATAAAGAAAAAAAGACTCTATCAAGATTGAAGGAAATTAAACACCTATTTTAGTGGCTGATCAGAGAGCCCAGATTTTTTTCAGGAATAAACAAACCTGGAATATGCCTTTAATGAATGCACTGTCATGCTGTCTTGTTTATCAGCACTGTTCCTTTAAAGAAATTTCTCCTCTCCAATTCCATGTGATTTGTTTGAGACAATCAATCAGGCCATCACAGCCTTCTACCCCAAATTCGCACACAGTAACAGAAGGGGGCATGCTTGCCAAGCTCATGGATGGAAATTTTCCACCTGAATTCTGAGTTAAAATAAACATGGGACTTTGAATGATTGTTTATAAGTGACCCAGTGAAAGTGTTTCCAAAAAGGCTTTGATGAGCTCTTGCATTTTCTGCGTCATTAGTTATACACGCAGATACATTCATATTCTTTCCAATAGTTGTTAACCACTTTATTTGGTTGGTTGAAAAGCTATTATTATGTCCTTCTAACAACAGCTTATTGTTTTCTTTTACTAGGATTTCCCATGGGCTAGTTCTATTGTTCAAAATCAAATAGCCTTATCTAATAAAGGACATGATACAGATGTTGCCAGAAACTCAGAAGGACAAACTTAGAATGTCAAATCTTTCATGCACTTCTTGTGAATGGTATACTATGGACCATATATTGTTATGTAGATACCTGCAAAATCATAGTTTAAGACCAAATATGAGATGATAGTTTATTGCAAACAAATTATATATCTATATGTGTGTGTGCATTGTGTGTATATATCATATTATATGTATACAAATAATCATCTCATTTTCCTTTAAGAATATAGCCATGTGACAAAGTGGGAATGGGGAAGGAATTTATGATTGGAAATATTTGGTGGAATCTGAATAATCAGAGAAAGTGGCAAAGACTTGGAAAAGCCTGTTCCATTACCAGCTTGTTTATCCTGGATGACTGTTTGTGTGTAGTATATCTCATCTAAATACATTCTAATTAGTAAGATTTATAGTCCTCCTTAACAAAATATATTTGACCATGATTTATATTGAGACATTAATTTATACAGTAAAATATTAATTTACAACTGTGGAGGACTACGAGCAAGGGAATCATATTATGAAAATATTTCACCATTATGTTCTCCAATGCCTGGTCAAAATACATTATTTTTCTGAATTTAAAGAGGGCAAGTCTTTTCTTATATCACGTTTTCTGAATCTCCCCATGTTTAGCTCCTCTCAAATTTCATAAAGAGCTAATGTCATTATGGAAAAGTAGGATTTTCTTTTTCTTTCTTTCTTTCTTTCTTTCTTTCTTTTTTTCTTTCTTTCTTTTTTACCACTTTCACCCATTTTGCCCACCCACCACTGCCCACCTTTGGCAATCATCGATCTCTTCTGGGTACCTATGAGGGTTTTGTTGTTAAGACTGCACATATAAATCAGATCATAGGTATTTGTCTTTCTCTGTATGACTTTGGTCACTTAGCATAACGCCTTCAGTGCCCATCCATGTTGTTGCAAATTCTGAAGGCAAGATTTCCTTTTTTGCGGATGAATAACATTCCCGTGTGTGTCTGTTGTGTGTGTGTGTAATCATATTTTCTCTATCCATTCATCCATGGATGAACATTTAGGCTGCTGCTATGTCTTAGCTATTGTAAATAATGCCACAATGAACATAGGGGTACAGATATCTTTTCAGGTTAGTGTTTTCATTTCCTTCAGATAAATACCCAGAAGTGAATTTGCTGGCTCATATGGTACATCTATTTCTAATTTTTTGAGGAAACTCCATCCTGTTTTCCATAGTAGCTGCATCAATTTTCATCAACAGGGCACTTTTCTCTATGGGATCACCACCACTTGTTATCTCTTGTTTTTTTTGGTAACAGCCATTCTAACAGGTGTTAGGTGATACCTCATTGTGATTTTGATTTGCATTTCCTTGATGATTAGCAATATTGAGCACCTTTTCAGTTTCTTTTTTTTTTTTTTACCTTTTCAGTTTCTTATTGGCCATCTGTATGTCTTCTTTGGGAAAGTGTCTCTATTCAGATCCTTTGCCTACTTTTTAATCCACTTGCTTGTTTTTGTTTTGGTTTGGTTTGATTTTGGTTTTGCTATTGAGTTGTATCAGTTCCTTATATATTTTAGATATGAATCCTTTATCAAATATATGGTTTGTGAAAACCATGTTTGCCAATTATTTTTTTGCAAATATTCTCTCCCATTCGGTAGGTTGCCTTTTCATTTTGTTGACGGTTTCCTTCACTGTGAAGAGAATTTTTAACTTGATATAGTACCACTTGTTCATTTTTGCTTTTGTCACCTTTGTTTGTGATGTGAAATTGAAAAAAAAATCATTGCCAAGGCCAGGGTCAAGTAGCTTTCCCTCTATGTCTTCTAGAGGTTTACACTTTCAGGTTCTACATCCAACTCTGTAATACATTTTGAGTTAATTTTTGTGTATGGTGTAAGATAGCGGTTCAATTTATTTCTTTTGCATGTAGCTGTCCAGTTTTCCCAATACCATTTATTGAGATGACTGTCCTTTCCCCATTGTACATTCTTGGCAACTTTGTAGTAATTTAATTGGCCATAAATATGTGAGTGTATTTCAGTTCCAAACAGAAGAGTAGACATTCTAAAGCTTCTCTTCCATGTATTCATCGAGGAGCTTTGTAATTTAATGGCGCATTATGTTGTTAGATACTGAGAAATCAGACCTCCATGAGTTATCCCAAGAATCCAAATATTATTTTACCTTTTTTCCCCAGGAATAACATTTTAATCAGTATATACCCTCTCCTAAACCATATCTTTGTAATAAAAAAAAAAAAAACAGAGCAAATTTTCACACATGCTACTTAGGAAAACATGGAAAGTTAAATAATGCCAATTGTTTTAGTTTCCTATTTGCTGTTGTAACAAATCCCTACAAACCTAACAATACACAAATGTATTATTTTACAGTTCTGGAGATCAGAAGTCCGAGATGTTTCTTATAAGCTAAAATCAAGGTGTCTGTAGAATTGTGTTTCTTCTGTTAGCTCTGGAGAAAAATCCATTTCCTTGCCCTTTTCTACTTCTAGAGGTCACCTGCATTCCAGTGTCGAGGCCCTTTTACTCATCTTCAGAGTGCATCACTCCTTACCTTCACTCTCATCACCTCTCCTCCTTCTGACTCAGATATTCTTGCCCACCTTTTATATAAAGGACCTTTGTGATTATACTCAGGCCAATGAGATAATCCTAGATTATCTCCTCGTCTCAAGATCCTTAATGTAATCATATCATTGAGTCCCTTTTACTAAGTAAGTGAATACATCCACAGGTCACGGGGTTTAGGATCACCTTCGGAGAGTCTTTATTCAGTCTGCTATACTATTACCAATCTTAAAAACAATATAGTATAAAAAAGGGCTGTGCAAAATCATCAAAGGAAAATGAATTTTAAAATTTCATCACAGTGTCAAAATGCTGTCAACATAATTCCAATTTAAAACTATATAGCATATCAAATCATTTAGGACAGAATGTCATTAACTACAAAGCAGTTTGTTGGAGAAGTCACTAGCATGGCTGTGGTAAGTATTTGAATAATACAAACAACATGGGACAAAAATAGTTTAAACTAATTACTTATTCATGAAATTTCAGACAGTGGGCGTGGGACATAAAAAGAGTAAATAAAACAAGTGTGGGTAGCTGGAAATACTGATGAAAGAATGAATAAAGAAGTAAATGAGCAGGTAGGTAATGGAATAATGAAATAATGCCAAAAGACATGCAAAATAATGAATGAAAGAGTAATGAATGGAAAAATTATAAAATCTGGAATAAACATTTTTTAAAGATTTTATTTATTTATTTGACAGAGAGATAGAGAGAGAGCACAAGTAGGCAGAGTGGCAGGCAGAGGGAGAGGGAGAAGCAGGCTCTCCACTGAGCAGGGAGCCCGATGCGTGGCCCGATCCCAGGACTCTGGGATCATGACCTGAACCCAAGGCAGATGTTTAACCAACTGAGCCACCAGGCACCCCTGGAATAAACATATTTTTAAGAGTGAAAATAATTTTTGTTTGTTTATTGGCCTTCAATTTTTAAGACATGTATATTAAGGTATAATCCAGATAAGTCCAACTGATAAGTAGTAATTGTAACAGATTGGAAGAAAACTATTTGCAAGTTACATGTCAAAAAAAAAAAAAAGACTGAAATGCAAAATATACAAGTAACTCTTACAACAATTTGAAATAACTAAAAAGTAGGCAAAATTCAGAAGAGATACTTAACCAAAAAAATTACAAATATGAGCATATGAAATGATACTCACATAAGTTTGCATTAGGGAAATGCAAATTAAAACCAGAATGAGATACCAATACATACCTGTTAGAATGATTAAAATCCAAAAACTGACATTGTCAGTTGTGGGTAAGGATATGGAACAACATGAACTATTATTCACTGCTGGTGAGAATACAACATTGTATTCTCCTCAGTTTGGCAGATAATTTGACTGGTTCTTGCAAAGATAAACATAGCCCCACCATATGATCCAGCTATTGCACTGCTATGATTTTATTCAACTGATTTGAAAACTTATGTACACATAAAAACCTGAACAAGAATATTTATAGCCGCTTTATTCATAGTTGCCCCAAAGTGAAAGCAATCAAGGTATCCTTTAATAGGTAAATTAAAAACAAAAAACAAAAAACAAAAAACACACATACACGCACTGTGGTGCATCCATATAATAGAATACTGGTAAGCAGTACAAAAAGAGTGAGGTATGGGGCGCCTGGGTGGCTCAGTCGTTAAGCGTCTGCCTTCGGCTCAGGTCATGGTCCCAGGGTCCTGGGATCAAGCCCCGCATCGGGCTCCCTGCTTGGCAGGAAGCCTGCTTCTCCCTCTCCCACTCCCCCTGCTTGTGTTCCTGCTCTCGCTCTTTCTCTCTGTCAAATAAATAAATAAAATCTTTAAAAAAAAAAAAAAAAAACAAAAAGAGTGAGGTACCAAATCAGGTAAATATATGCACAAAATTTAATGGGATAAAAAGAAAAATGAATTCAAAAAGAAAGAATATTTAAAAATCTGGAGTGAACTTATTTTTAAGAATTAGAAATAATCTGAATTTTTGCCTTCAATATTTAAGATATGCTACCATATTGATAAACGGGGGTAAAGTCCAGATGAAAAGACCAATGTTTAATTACATTTATATCAAATTATAGTAAAATCAAAATGATATAAAGATAATAAACGGATCAGTGATTGCCGTCAGTTTAGAAAGGGGACAGGGAGCTTGAGTAGTGTAGCAAACATAGGGGATTACTTAGGGAACTGAAGCTATTCTTATACTAAAGTGGTGGTTACATTACAACAAGGTTTTATCAAAGCTCACAGAATTTTACAGTACAAGGAGGGAATCTTCTTTTCTTTCCTTTTTTTCTTTAAGTAGGTTCCTTGCCCAATGTGGGGCTCAAACTCAGGACCCTGCCATCAAGAGTAATATATTCTTGGGGCACCTGGGTGGCTCAGTCCTTAAGCATCTACCTTCGGCTCAGGTCATGATCCCAGGGTCCTGGGATCGAGCCCCGCATCGGGCTCCCTGCTTGGCGGGAGGCCTGCTTCTCCCTCTCCGCACTCCCTACTTGTTGTGTTCCCTCTCTCGCTGTGTCTCTCTCTGTCAAAAAAATAAATAAAATCTTAAAAAAAAAAAAGAGTCATATGTTCTACCAACTGGGTCAGCTGTCCCTATAGCACAAAGAGTGAATCTTGATATATGTAATTCAATAAATATAATTTAGTAGTTTAGGGGATTCTAGGATAAACTATAGTAGCAAAAATCTAACTAAATTACCTGGGTAATATGGAAATGAATTAAGTTTATAAGACTCAAAGCCAAAGAAATTGCACATAAAAATTATAATCTAGTTGATAAAATTATTTCCCACAAGGGCATGGGCTAACAATTCTGAAATCATCCTATGAATATACAGTAAATGAACAATTAGCAAATTAATAGTGGATGATGGGAACCAGGTTTCTCACTGTTGGAGTGTGAGATTTCTGACAAGCAAGGGGGCTGATGAGAATGATGTGGAACTGGATTAGAGTAGGATTCATTAGCATGAACTCATGTTAAGCTTAATATAGATGCAGAAATATATCTCTAAACATAATAATTTAGTTATGCCTATATGCACTGGCTAGTAAACATATACATTTCCTTGCTCTGTTAGCTATGAGAGTCTGGAAGCAACAATAGCCTTGGGGCAAGGAGCACACTCAGTGCTCAAATCTTGGTTTCTAACAGCATTCTCCAATAACCAGGAACCAGGGGTCTGTGGGAAATGGCCACTTCTAGGGCTCATTTAAGGAAAATACAAGATGAACAGGAGCTTCCTCTAGTACCAGAAGCTAAGGAGCCCTCAAAAGAAACCACAATGATAGGAGTATTTCAAAGGGACACAAGAGACAACTGAAAGAGCTTCCAGCTAAAGCTTAAATATTTTGATCAAAAAGTAAATTATGTAGTATTGTTTATTACCAAAATTATAAAATATATATGCATATATGAGTCTCCACTGATATAATTAAATAATTAAATAAATAAATGAGAAAGAATAGACAAGCTCCCATGCACAAGAATTTTTAAAAATTTATTTATAAATAAATTATTTATACACACCACTCCATGTATGATATCCCAATGTGGATGTGGATGATAATTCCCAGCCTGTTAAGTGTGGTCTGATTTCCTTCACAGGGTACTGTAGGGAAGGGGGTCAGGGTAAATTTATAGGAGAGAAGTCTGACACACATTACCTTAGCCAAGTAATCAAGGTTAACAATATCAGTGATATCATGTCTATAGCACAATATAGTGTGATGAGAATGGCATTTTACCTATGTGGTCTTGCATCCAAGAACTCTTAACCCCAGTCTAATAAAGAGAAAAATATTAGATGGGCACTAATTGAGAGACATTATACAAAATATCTAACCAGTACTTCTCAAAATTGCCAAGGCCATGTAAAATAAGTAAAGTATGAGAAATTGCCACAATTGAGACACGTCTAAGAAACATGATGACGAAATGTAATGTGGTAGTCTAGATGGGATCCTGGACAGAAAGAGGACATTACATAAAAACTAAGGAAGTCTAAGTGAAACATAGACTTTAGCAAATAACCATGTATTGGTATGGGTTCATTTGTTGTAATGAATGTATCATACTAATATAACATGTTAAAAATAGGGGGGACTAGTTTGGGGTATGTGAGAACTGCCTTTGACCATATTTACAACAGTTCCATAAATCTAAAACTGTTCTAAAATAAAAATTAAAGTGAATCAATTAGCTTGAAAAACTACTTGGGTCTTTTGCCAATCACTTTTACACTGAGTAAACAGCTTGTGTAGGAAATTTAAATTATTTAATGATAAATTAGTCTTTTTATTGTGTTAAAATGTATCTAGCAAACATTTACCATTTTACAATTTGTCCAAAGCAAATACATAAATAATATTTCTTTTATAACTCTCCTAAAGTGTCTCAGTTTGGATAATAAGTCAAATGTTCATCCAAGTCATAAAAGGAAATATCAGGTTGGCCTTATGTTTCTCTAGAGCCATTTTCAGAGCAGCAGAGTGTAAAGCTCTTAAAGGATTTCATAAGGACTTTTTCAAACTATAGATGGAAATTAATATTTTTAACTTCAGTTCCCTGATCAATAAGTAGCCAAAATACAGTCTAAAGAGGGCACATGGGTTAACATAGCTTCTTCCTGAATGAATCTACGGCCCAAATTCCTTCAAATAGAAAGAATGCTAAATAATCTCATCTATAGCTCTTTAAATTAAATTTTTATGGCTATAAAACATCCACATAACTATTGGAAATTGTGAATGTGAATACATGAGTATATGTATTTAGTTCAATATATGTATTCAATTTTCTTAACTCTTATAACACACTTTTTCCTTTCAATTTTGCTCTGTATGATAGTCGATCTTTCCTGTTTGTATATTATATAATATACTGCTAAGAAATGGGAAATTGCCTCATTCCCATTACTACCTACCAGTACTCTGCATAAATAGTTGACGTGAATTAATAGTGATCATATTACCTCCAGCCAAAGTAAGATCAAAGAGAAAAACAATGTACATTCTCCATCCACCTATCACACTTGATATTTGAAAATAAGTTTACAGAACATATCAAGACTACTAAAGTCTGAGTATCTAATATGGCCTAGACAATGCAGTTAGATTTTGCAGTATTTTGTACCAAATTTAAAACAGCAAATTGATGGGTATTTTAGTCAGACATAAGAAATTCAGTTGACTTTGATCCAGACCCACAAATAACTATGAGGATATTGTTAGTACTGACTTCATAAGGTTTTGACTCTTATGTTGTGTGTCAATACACATAATACTATTGAATTATATATGGAAAATAATGAACACCACAGCAGTTTTAGCTATTATTATTCTATTAGTTACATTCAATGAATATTTATTGACGTTCTTCTGCGGCTGGCTGATTTCAGTATATACCAATGAACAAAACAAAGATTCTTCCCATTGTGGAGTTTTCTAGTGGAATGAGTTAGGGAAAGAGAATACAGACAATAAAACATTAAATGACTACATTATTATTACTTGTTATGTGATAAGTGCTAAGAAAAACCAAATTAAAATTGAGCAAGATATACCGGGATCTCTATATACTATATTTAAATTTTTTTTCTGAGTCAATAGTTACTTAGAAACAAAATATTGAAAAAAAAACCACAATAATATAATTTAAATTGTATGGCAAGGTCTGTAGGGTCAGGAAGACAAAGGTGGGGATGTTTGCACTTTTAATTAGTCAGAATAGATCTCATTGAGTAAATAATATAAGTTAGCCACAAATAGAACAATAGAGAGTTGATGAGTTAATGAACTGGAAAGACCATTTTTGTTCTAAAAGTATTTAAATTTATTTATTTTGGTAGTACTTAAGCCAAACAAAACATCTGCAGGCTGTGTTCTGTTTATGCGCCATTGAGTTTGACCTCTACTTTAAAATGGAAAATACCTCACAGCAACTGCATTCTAAATTTAGTATACTAGCTTTGGAAACATTGTTTTGTCAGTGAATAAAGGGCTATATGTAAAAAGAACACTTGAGGCTAATTTTTACCTCCCAGTCAACTCTTGATTCAATCTAATCGTCTACACACAAGATTTTTCAAGTTAGTATAAATGTGGTTGAAATAAATGTTAGTGCATTCCTGAGCTATTGGATAAATCTCTTAACTAATCTCCTTGCCTCCAGGCTTTCTCTTTCTTTCCATCTCTCTATCAGATAAACCTTCTTAGAATAAATATATGATTGTTTTACTCACTTGATAAGGAACCTTCAGTAGTGTCTCTGCTGCCTACTGAATCAAATCCAAATGTTTTTATTTCTACAGTCTGGTCTCTTTTTGTATATTACATTTTGCCCCAGCTACACTTTTAAATGACATATCATTTCTTGTACATCACGTATAATGTTGACATTATATTCGCCCATTTCTCACTTCTGTTATATTTCCTGAAACATTAATCAACTCGATATCTTTCTCTGTTGAAATAATATCCTATCTTTCAGTATTGAACTTTCAATCTTGTATGATTTCCTCACACCAAATTAATCAACTCTTCTGAAGTCTTATTTTTCCTTGTCAGTATTCTTACTGTAACATACTTTGTCTTGTATTGTAATTCCTCTGATTGGTTTGTATTCCTTGTGTGTTTGAAAAATACTTGCAAATGAAAAATATGTATTTTTTATTTGTTTACTATTCAGAACCAATTTCAAATACAAAGGTGCTAAAGAAAAAGTAGTAACAATATAAATGAATGAGAGTCCCCATTTTCTGTTCATCTTATGATTTGAATTAAACCACAGACAAAACCAATTCTTTAGATAGATACTTTATCTTGACATTGACAAATTTTCATGATGAAAGTAGCTCTGATTTATGCTGTTGATAAAGAGAGGAAAAGGCAAAATAGGAGAGATATTACTGCAAAAATGATTACTGTCAGTTATAGCTGGAAGGATTCCTGCAGCCCAACATGATAATTAGTTGAGAGAAAGAGAGAAGGGTGAGGGTGAGAGGACATAGAGATGAAAGAAAGAGAAAGTAGAAGTACTCAGATATGGGTTGCCCAATATCACACTGTTAAAAAGTGAGAGAATCACAACTTCTGGTTCCGAAACTATTTTTTTCACAGGGATTTTGTCTTCAAAAGACAACTATATATGTTTGATATCTCATATCCAATATTTAATTTTACAAAAATAAAACTAAAGCACTCATACTTATAAAATAACTTACTATATATATATCAATAATAGGTTACATAAATTAAAAAATAGATCTTATATTTCAAGTTCTTAATTATCATTATCTTAAATGTCATTATATTTTGAAGTTATATTTAGGGGATAATTGATATTAGATATTTAAAAATAAGATATAGCATTCTCCATTTCATAGAAATTTTCATTCATTTATTTTTTTATCTCCACATTTGTTTTAGAGAGGATTTTATTTTCTCCAACTGAGCACTGGGGTAATCAACCAATTCAAGAACCCATGAAATCTCAAATTGCATGAATAAAAATAAATGACACCTAGACATTTATAATGAAACTGCAAAAAAAAATCAAAGATGAAGAGAATATCCTAAAAAAAAACAGAGGTGGGGTAGGACGAAATTCAGATTAGCTTCAATAAGGGAGAATTATTCCAATGGCTAAATTCTCAACAGAATCAGTGGAAGAAGTCAGTAGATCTCAGTTCTGTATACTGAAAAAAAATAACTCTCTATTCAGCAGTAAAAAAATGTCTTTCAAGAAGTGCAAATAGGGCACCTGGGTGGCTCAGTCGTTAAGCGTCTGCCTTCGGCTCAGGTCATGATCCCAGGGTCCTGGGATCGAGTCCCACATCAGGCTCCCTCCTCGGGGCGAAGCCTGCTTCTCCCTCTCCCCCTCCCGCTGCTTGTGTTCCTGCTCTCGCTATCTCTGTCTCTGTCAAATAAATAAATAAAATCTTTAAAAAAAAAAAAAAGAAGTGCAAATAAAGATGTTTTTGAATGAGCAAACCAAAATAGAGTCACCACCAAAAGATGCATAGCGTGAGAAATTTCAAGACTATCACATAGATAGAAGGAAACTAATACCTGAACATATTTAGGTGGAACGTATTAAGAGGTAGAACGTATTAAGAAGATTAAATAAGTAAGTGAGCAGGTTTGAAAACCAATTAAATATGTAGATAAATCTAAGTGAATGCTCCTTACATAAAACAAAAATATTTTATAAGATTTTAAAATACACATTTACAGAATTAAAATACCTGATGTACTTGGCATATAAATTGGAAAAGCGTATACGTGGAGTCAATGTCTTCTAAACTACTTGCAGTTCTGGGAAACAAGGTCAAAGTCAGAAAACAAACTTTAGTTAAGTCAGAGGTTCAGGTTTCAATTTTTTTGAATAAAGAAGGTCTACAAAAAATCTAGAGAAAATAACTTAATGATGAAACATGGCAAGCTTTTACTTGAAATTTAGGACAAAAGAAATGAATACCTTTCTCTCTGCCTCTATGCAACATGATCTCACTTGACCTAGTCAGAGCAGGACCTCAAGAATATGAAATAAGTTGCAATAATGGAAGAGGAAAGCAAAAAGAAGAAAAATAAAACACTATTAATATCACTGGCACTGATTTGCATATTACAGTTAATTTTCCAATCTTAGTGATCAGGTTGTGCTCAACAGGATGCATTTTTTACCAGATTCCTTTTTTAAATAGCGCTGTGAATTGTGTAAGACTGTTGAATCACAGACCTGTACCTCTGAAACAAATAATACATTATATGTTTTAAAAAAGAAGAAGAAGAAGATAGCAGGAAGGGAAGAATAAAGAGGGGGAAATCAGAGGGGGAGATGACCCATGAGAGACGATGGACTCTGAAAAACAAACTGAGGGTTCTAGAGGGGAGGGAGGTGGGGGATGGGTTAGCCTGGTGATGGGTATTGAAGAGGCACGTTCTGTATGGAGCCCTGGGTGTTATGCACAAACAATGAATCATGGAACACTACATCAAAAACTAATGATGTAATGTATAGTGATTAACATAATACAATAAAAATAAATAAATAAATAAATAAATTAGTTACAGATATCTCCTACTAGTAAAAGTGGACATGAAGGCTGATGCCTGTGATCTTTGAGGGGTTAAAATCAAGAATTCGGCTCATTTTCATTGATCTCTGTCCAAAATAGGAAAGCTGTTCTTTTTGTAAAGTTCTCCCCTAGCAAACTTTGCTGCCATGTCACTCACTGTCAGAGGTAGTTACACTGTGACCAATGCCTAGAATTCCTTTATAGAAGGAAAAAAAAAAGAAAAGAAAGAAAAAAAAAATAAAAGGAAAAACATGAAATAAAGAAAACAGAAGCCAAATTTCCAAAAAATCTCTTACCCTTTGTTATGGAAACACCTGACATAGTTAAAGAGGACTAAAAAATAATACCAAGCACTCAGAAACCTTATTTATGTTGCAAACTATTTTTATAAGAACTATATGTCAATAGAATAGATAAACTACAGCTAAAACTTCCACAAGCAAAGCACACTGAAATAGAGAGCATTATTGTTTTGAAGAAATATTCCTTATAAGGAAAGTCACAGTTCTGTAAATAAGGTTATACTGTTAAAGATAAAGGAAGTACTTTCTACTCAGATAACCCACACTGCCTGAACTAAGGTTTGTTTGGCTATAATATGTAATGCAAAAACATTAGTTAGGCTCTTTTTAAAAAAAGGCCCTTTCTGTAAACTTCAGTTTCATTAAAAATGAAAATTAGAACTGAAATAATTTGGGATGGTGTAAGAAGACCCAGATTGTGACCTAATTCCCCTGCTTACCAAGCACTATTCACATAACTTCTAAGTCTCGGGCCCTTCTCTAAGTTTAGGGATAACAGTTGTTCAACTGCCTATCTCTGCAATGATTATCACAGGGAGAACAAAATAAAAGGGAAGGTATTTTACAAATTGTAATATTGTAGAATCACTAAAATTCTATAAAATAATGAAACTTTTGAACAGGCAAAAATAAATATAGCATCACTATGTATAAAATGTTACATCATTATTTGTAAAGTTCATTGGTTCCCTGTACAAAAATATTTTAAAAATGTGAACTGTTATTACCATCTGTAATTATAGGTTTTATAGTAAAACCTAAATGATACAATAAGGTCAAATCAAAAATTTATTGCAAATTCATTTTCTCTCTTACAGTGATATAGCAGTAGTCTTAACATGATTATAGCAATACATTAATACACTTCAATATTCTTATGCAGCATTAATAGTGGGACCAAAATTGTGATTATTAACAGATCACTCTAATGTCTGATGCTTTAAGGTAAACACACTCCCCCTATACACACATATATATAAGTATATATTACATTATATATAATATTGCATAGCCTATATATAATATAATATTATATTATATAGTATATAATTATATAAAATATATTTATAATATATAATTAATATATATAACTAATATATGATAATACACAATTAACATGCATTAAAATTAAATTAGTTTAATTTGAGAAATGTATTTGATCAGCAATACATGATCCATAAAAGTGTTATTTCAAATTTATCAGTAATCAAAAGACAAAATTCCCTTCAGGAGAAATTTAAATGAGGAAAATAAGGAAACTTTTAAACAAAGAAAAGGACTTTTCATTTTACATTATGGCAAGTTATTCTAAAAGAGAATTCTTCTTAAAAATATTTAACATGGGGTTGCCTGGGTGGCTCAGTTGGTTAAGCAACTGCCTTCTGCTCAGGTCATGATCCTGGAGTCCTGTGACGGAGCCCCACGTTGTGCTCCTTGCTCAGCAGGGAGCCTGTTTCTCCCTCTGACCCTCTCCCTGCTTGTGGTCTCTTTCTCTCTCTCTCATTCTCTCTCTCTCAAATAAATAAATAAAATCTTCAAAAAAATATTTAGCATGCTGTACAAAAAGCAACAAATAACCTATTAAATATATAGTTAGCCTAAGCTTATAGAAATAAATTACCATAACTAAAAACAAGGAGAGTACAAAAAGAAGGTCCTATACATGACCTAAAACCAGTCAAAACCCAAGGGATTTGTCAATCCTGGAGTTTACAGGGGCCTAGGATATAAGAAACTGCGTTCCCGTTACTTAAGGGAGTGAAACTAAAACACGTTATGAAGGAGGATCACAGACTTTAAAGATTTTATTTATTTATTTGAGACAGAGAGAATGAGAGACAGAGAGAGCACATGAGAGGGGGGAGGGTCAGAGGCAGAAGCAGGCTCCCCGCCGAGCCGGGAGCCCGATGCAGGACTCGATCCAGGGACTCCAGGATCATGACCTGAGCCGAAGGTAGTCGCTTAACCAACTGAGCCACCCAGGCACCCGGATCACAGACTTTAAAACCCTGTGCACATAGCTTAAATATTCTACTTTCTAAAGATAGTAATCGAGGAAATGTGCCTTTTTTGGTCTTTACCTCAAGGTTGAAAATATCTCACATGAGAATCTGTAAAAATAGTTGTACCTCTATGTGCACTTGGGGATTTGGATTTACACTATCTGTAGATACTGGGCAACTCCAACCCATGTACTTAAGTTAAAGTGATCTCTGGTAAGAAGCAATCAGCAGAAGCAGATTACAAATGAAGATCAACCAAATATAAATTCAAACTTAAAAATGGAGCAAAAGACCCAGAATAGTCAGACTTTGTGGCAGAAAGCAAGATCATCATTCTGTCTCTTTTTTATAAGGGCACTAATCCCATCATGAGCACTACATCCTCATGTCCTCACCACCTCCCAAAAGCCCCACACCTTCTAACACCATCACATTGGAGATTAGGGTCTCAAAATACAAATTTTGGGAAAACAAACATTCAGTCTAGAATACATGTTATCCCAGACTATCACAATCATAAACATGTTCTTAATGTCCTTATAACAAAAACGGAAAAACAACAAATTATTAGTAAAAAGAAGATAAAATGTGAGTGTCTTTTATACATAATTTTGTAACAAATGTATTTTAAACAATAAATCAATATCAAAAAAATTTGAGGGAAAAATATGAATAGGTTTGGCTAAAGTAAAAATAATCAAGTAATTTAGTAAATCATGTGTATTTTTTAAAAAAGAATATTAACTAATTGTAAGGCAAAGGTAGTACCAGAAAATAATCTGAAAACGTATATATCATAGTAAAATTAAAGCGATACAGTACATAAGAAAAAAATATATTTTAAATATCCAAGAAAATTAGACAAAAAAGAAAAAGAAGACAATATTATTTAAAAAGTGCCAAATTTCGAATACTCGAAAATACCCAACAATAGAGTAGTGGTTAGAAAATTAAGCTTAACCATGCTAGAGATGTTATGTGACCCCCTAAATGATGCTAGCGGTATGTTCATTCATTAACAGGGACATTTCTCAATGATAGTCTTTTACATACATTTAAACAGAATATAGAACAGCATGTATGTATGATATGCGTACATATATAATACATTTTTAAAGATCTGTACATGTGTCTTCATGGCTATATATGACAGCAGACCCAAACATGTATATACAATAAATTTCCTTAATAAAAAAACAAATCACGGGGCACCTGGGTGGCTCAGTTGGTTAAGCGACTGCCTTCAGCTCGGGTCATGATCCTGGGGTCCTGGAATCGAGCCCCGCATCAGGCTCCCTGCTTGGCGGGAAGCCTGCTTCTCCCTCTCCCACTCCCCCTGCTTGTGTTCCCTCTCTCGCTGTGTCTCTCTCAAATAAATAAATAAAATCTTTAAAAAAAGATAGATATTGGGGCGCCTGGGTGGCTCAGTCGTTAAGCGTCTGCCTTCGGCTCAGGTCATGATCCCGGGGTCCTGGGATCGAGTCCCGCATCGGGCTCCTTGCTCCGCGGGAAGCCTGCTTCTCCCTCTCCCACTCCCCCTGCTTGTGTTCCCTCTCTCGCTGTGTCTCTCTGTGTCACATAAATA
>NC_138369.1:173799845-173823376 GCF_054177405.1 Leptonychotes weddellii
CAAAACCAAAACTGGCTTCGGAGTTACGGTTACCAATATTTACAACTACCCTTTATCAGCAATTTACCATATTTGTGATGCAAATTTTCCTGTATGCCATATGTGCATTGGCCAGATGAATAGTGATTAAGATTTAGAAAAGAATTTAACAATATTTATGCTAACCACTCAACAATGTAATTGGAAAAGTCTTGATTAATTATAGAGCTTTGGAAAGTAAAACATCCATCTGTGCCATCACATTTGTAGTTTTTGAAGTAAATTTCATGCTTTCTAACTATAACCACAAAGGGTCAGGTAAATCAGGTCATATAATGCAAGGCAATTTTAAAAATGAAATGTATAGAAATATTTACATGGAAAACGTCATGTATATCAGATAATATACTTAACCTTTGAAAGATGTAAATTCATAATTACACAAATAAAATAGGCTATGTTGTGTAAAATCAATTTATGTCTCCTATGAAAGTTACTCCATGTATTAACATTGCAGTAGCTTATTTCATCAATACTCTTATTAACAAATGAGTGCATTGAATATTCTCTGATTTTTAAATCAAAAAATATTAAATTATTCAGTGATTATGTACATTAAAAAGTGATTTAAAGCAAAAACAGTATGTCTAGCCTCATGGGGAAATTTGTAATAGTAAAGGTGTATTTCACTTATTAGGATAAATCATATGTATATCAAATTCCTGAAAATATTTATATGCCATGAGGGAATATACACTACGGATGAGTCTGAACTATTTTCCAAAGTAAAAAATTATTTCATCATACACGAACATCACAGTGTGTATTTCTTTAATTAATACGTATTTCATTATTTTGGATTTCTTAATGTCCTGGGCATAGGAACATTCTTCTTTGAATGAGTGTTGTCTTATCAAACAATTTTCCAGTCTTAAACATGTAACACACATAACTGTGGATACATGCTGATGTGCCAGCCGATGCTTATAACATTTTATT
Source organism: Leptonychotes weddellii (assembly GCF_054177405.1). Taxonomy (NCBI): domain Eukaryota; kingdom Metazoa; phylum Chordata; class Mammalia; order Carnivora; family Phocidae; genus Leptonychotes; species Leptonychotes weddellii. The sequence continues at coordinate 173,800,824 of NC_138369.1, forward strand.
GTAACGCTTTCTTGAAGTCTAAGATTTTCTTGGGACATTTATACAATGACACAATATCATGACCAACAGATTTAAATGATAATGTTTACTATGTAGTCACTAAATCAACATAGTCTGTATCAACTCTGTCCACTGAGGCAGATGTCTCAATAATAGTTCATAATTAAAGAGAGATGCTACTAGTCCTGTAGAAGCTTGGACATTTACCATGGAGAGAACATGACATCATTTTAAGTTGCTATCCCCCAGAGAAAACAAATGAATAAAATATAAATTTTTATGCTTCAACTGATTTTAATTAATCCTGACAAGTGAAAGGAGTTGACAAATCACCTGATACAAGTCTGTCATTTTGCAATTCAGGAAGTTGATATCAAATATAACAAGTAGTGACTAAGATTACTCAGATAATAATGGAGAAGGTTCTAGAACTTATTCCTGCTACTGTACTCTCTACCATAACCTACCTTTATGGACTAAGTTGTAACTCTCCCCATCTAAATTCATATACTGAAGTCTTATGCAACGATGTGACAGAATTTGGAGATAGTGTCTGGGTAAAGAAGTAAAAAAAAAAGTAGGAAGGGAAAAATGAAGGGGGGGAAATCAGAGGGGGAGACAAACCATGAGAGACTATGGATTCTGAGAAACAAACTGAGGGTTCTAGAGGGGAGGGGGGTAGGGGGATGTGTTAGCCTGATGATGGATATTAAAGACGGCACATATTGAATGGAGCACTGGGTGTTATACACAAACAATGAATCATGGAACACTACATCAAAAACTAATGATGTAATGTATGGTGATTAACATAACATAATAAAACAAAATTAAAAAAAAGAAGTAAGTAAGGTTAAATGAGGTCACGGGGGTGGGGTCCTAATCCAACAGAGTTGTCCTTATACGAAGAGGAAAAGACACGGGGGATGCATGCACACAAAGAAAAGGTCGTGTGAGGACACAGCAAGAAGACAGCCATCTGCAAGTCAAGGAGAGAGGCTTCAGGAGAAAACCACCCTGCCAGAATTTGGATTTTTAGCCTTCAGAACTATGAGAAATAAAATTCCATTGAAACCACATGGTGTGTGGTATTTTGTCATGGCAGCCCCAGCACACTAATAAACCTGATGATATATTTGCTATATCTCCTGCATATAATAACTTATTTCCTTGGCTTTGTTTCTTTCTCCATTCTGTTATTGGGCTGGCCTGACCCCATGCTCCTATCAGGATATCTTCTTTTTTTAAATACTGTTCTGTCTCTTGTGACATTCGATCTGCACTCATGGATGCTTCCTATCCATCTGGATTCATGGTTCTTCCAATATCGATGTTCCAGGGAAAGAACAATGTATAATCAACTATTTTCTTTTTTTTTTTTTTTTTTTTATTTATTTGACAGAGAGAGACACAGCAAGAGAGGGACTACAAGCAGGGGGAGTGGGAGAGGGAGAAGCAGGCCTCCCGCCAAGCAGGGAGCCCGATGCGGGGCTCGATCCCAGGACCCTGAGATCATGACCTGAGCTGAAGGCAGACGCTTAACGACTGAGCCACCCAGGCGCCCCTATAATCAACTATTTTCTATGGAAATTAAGGGGAAATGGGACAGAAGTTTATAATCAGGGGCAAAAAAAAATGTTAAGCATAGTTTTTTCAAAGGAAAATTTTAGCTAAGTATTTCCTTTAAATTTCTTTATTCATATTCTATATGAATATATCAGAGGACTCTCAATTCCTTACAGTAAATAAGAAACATAATAAGAAATTATTGATATGGTTAGAATCCCGAGTAAACCTGAGAACCTGATGGAAGATAATGCTATCAAATCAGGTGCAGGGTGAAATACGAAGTGAAGGTCCTTGTGAAATAGATAAAGGATTTTGGACTTTCAATCTTAATATAATAAGATGCTAGTTTCAGATGATGTCAATGAAATGAGAAGACTTTAGGTGCACTTTAGAATTTCTTTGGACAGCAATGTGGATGACACAAAGAGTAGTGTCCAGAAGAGTTGAGTTTCTCCTGCAGCCATCTGGGACAAAGTGATGAGTGGTTAGTACCAAAGCAATGGCAGTAGAACTCAAAAGGAGACTTTGGATTTTTTAGTTATTAAAAAGATGGAGTCAGCAAGATTTGGTAACCAATCTGATGTTAGGAACAAATGAGAAGAAAGAGCTAAAACTAATCTTCAGGTTCTTGTCAAGGACCATTTGGTGGAGCCATTGATAAAGAAAAGGGAAGTAAGAGAAGTTCTAAATATCTTTCACCACATGAAATAAGAATGTTCAATTCAGTTTTATATTCCATCTCTAGACAGTTTGATTATATTTAGCAAGTTGCAATAAAATGTTCTGAGAAACTAATTAATATTCTCAAAGCCTGTACAAATTCAGAACATACTGAGTGGCTTGGATTTGAGAAAAGAGAAAATATTTAAATCAACAAAACTGCATTTAACACTAGGGAGCTACTTCTTGACAAAACTTGTGATTGTAAAAGTAGCTATTGTTCTTTTAGTCATCCCATCTTTTGTTTTCTTAATGTGCTTTGATTTTTAAAGCTGGGCACACTGATTGTCATATGGCTGTATCTTTGATATATCTCAATAGTTTTAACAGATCACAAAAATCTGAAAATTGTATTGTTTATATTTTGGCTAGTTAGTTAAGAAAGACACACATTTTATTTAGTGATATATATTCAATCTAATAGTATGTTATGCCAGTTAATGTCTGATATGTAAATAATTTATTTTCTTGGTAATAATAATTGCATCCTTTTGGACTGCATCCCTATGTACTCAATTTATTTACTATTAATACCTATTAATATCCAACATGGCTGTATAAGTATGTTATATAAAATTTAAATCACTGATAGGTATAAGATAAACATGCCATTTTGCCATTTTATCTTTTAAGGAGTGTATAATACAAAACTTAGCTATTTCCAAGATATATGTCAAAGTTTAGATTTGTAAGCTTAATAAGTAGTTATTTGATTTTTAGAAGCTGTGATTCATAGAGAGAGATTCATGTCATACAATTATTGGTACTACTACAACTAATTCTTTAATTATTGGTTACCACTTTCACAATATAACCTTTTAAAGAGCACACTGAATATTCATTCACTATTTTTAATGTAATTGTCACTCAAATAACATGTCCCTATTTATCTTTGTCTTATTTAAAGGAACAGTACGGAGCCCTAGATCAAATCAGTCGCACAGCCGTAGCTTACACACCAACCTGCGTACATGTCCTGGAACACACCCTTTCCTCTGATGGTAATTGCTAAAAACTGAACAATCAGGCGCCTGGGTGGCTCAGTCCGTTAAGCGATTGCCTTCAGCTCAGCTCATGATCCTCTAGTCCCAGGACCCAGTCCTGCATCCGGCTCCCTGCTCAGTGGGGAGTCTGCTTCTCCCTGTGACCCTCCCCTCTGTCGTGCTCTCTCTCTCACTCTGCCTCTTTCAAATAAATAAATAAAATCTTTAAAAAATAAAAATAAAAATAAAAACTGAAAAACGATCCTTCAGATTTCTGTCACTATGGATGGTCCAGTTAAAATAGAGGCAATATGGATGCATTGCATGGCAGTGATTTCTATATACTTTTTGTCTTAAAAGTAAAAAATAGGAAAGAAAAGTAAAACATTGAGAGTTAACAAAGCAAAGATAAAATTGAATCTTTGGCAAAAAAACGATAAAATGGGAAACCTCTGGCAACACCACGATGGGGGAAAAAAAGCAAAAAAGAGAAAAAAAAATTCTCTGAACTAAAGGATTTCTGCATATCTTGGGTAAAAAAAATACTGAAAATGAGTATTTCATATGTGTGTGTGTGTGTGTGTGTGTGTGAGTTAATGAATGCTTATATATGGTGAGACATCCAGCCTTCTCTTCAGACTATTTCCACAGCTGTTAACAGCCAGTTTTATGTATTCCACTGGCAAAGGATAAGAAGAAAACACTCTTGGGAATCTATCAAGTTCAACAGGAAATAACTAAAGATAGTAACATCTGGCATCCTCCAATGAAATGCCACTGACTGATGAATTAAAATAAATAATACAGCCAGCATGACAAAAATGTGGGTACAGAGCCTTCTATTAACATTTTAAAAACCCACCCTTATATACATGCAAACTACAAGCATCAGCAGACATCTTTAGAATGCTACAAGCAAATAAGAGATCAAAAAATGGAACAGAAAAGCATCTTGAAGGAAAAAAAGTTCTGTTTGAAGACTTCCACAGTATATTATTTACGTCATCAGAGAAATGAGAAAAAATGTATAATCAATGAAAATAATAATAAAACCAGTATGCTAGAAAATGGACAGGAGAACAAGTTCTTGGATGTTATGAACTTGACAGGCTACCGCTCTTGGGCATTTATCCCAGATAAATACAAACTTACATTCAAGCAAAAATGTGTATGCACATGTTCATAGCAGCTCTCTCCTTCAGAAGTGAACACTGGAGAAGATCAATGTCCTTCGAAGGCTGAGTGGTCAAACAGTTGCGCATGCACGCCCTGGAGTATTTCTCAGCAACTTAAAAGGAATAATCTATTAATACATATAACAAATTGGGTAATCTCAAGAGAATCATGCTGAGTGAGAAAATCATTTCTCCGAAGTTTACATACTGTATAACATTCATGAAATAACAGTATAGAGACCGAAACTAATTAGTGGATGTCAGGGGTTAGTGATGGGAGGGATAGTGATGGGTGTTGTTATAAAGGGATAGAGCAGAGAATTCCTGTGGTAATGGAACAGTTCTGTATCTTGTCTGTGATGAGTTACACAAAGCCATGCATGTGATAAAATTGCATAGAACTACATGCTTGCACTTGCGCATGCACGCACACACACACACACACGAATGCTTGCAAAACTGGTGACAGTGGAAAAAACTGTGGATTGCGCATATGACAACTGACTGGTTTTGATAGTGTTCTATAATTATGCAAGAGGTTACAACTGGAAGAAGCTAGGTAAAAGGTGATTGAAACATCTCTGTCCCTTTTGTTTTTTTTTGAAAATTCCCATGAATTTATAAGTACTTCAAAATAAAAGTTTAAAAATATGGTAGACTACGGAAAAATCAATACAAGTTTTGGGAAAATGCAGTTAAGTGTGTTTCCCATAAATTAGAGGAAAAAAGCACAAAAGATATGGAAAATAGAAGAGTGAAAATTTAAAACCTATCTCAGAGGTTCAATAACTGACTAAAAAGATATTATAATTAGAGAAAAAAGAAAAAGAAGAGGAAGGTTATCAGAGGCACGTTTTCTGATCCCTAAAAATTTATATTTCACTTCCCTTCAAAATGGATTCCAAACTTAATACATAATGGATACCCATAAATGGCTCACTCTCATCTAAGGGGTGTTCAGCAAATGATGGCTCAGTGGCCAAATCTGTAGCAATATCTGTTTTTGTACAGTCTACAGAAATAAAAGCACTTTTTCAAAAGTATTTTTAAATGCTTACAATATAAATGGCTATATAAGTATCTACATAATATATTGAATTTTTCCTCTAGGCTAAGAAGCCTAAACACTACCTGGCTCCTTAAGAAAACATTTGGGGAAGACAAATGAATTTTCTAGAGGAATCAAGACAATGAATTTTCCACAGAGGTCATGTTTGTATACCAAAGAGTAACCTGCTTTTCAAAATTGAGAATTATGTCAGGTGTGAAATTTGTTCCCCATTATAGAAATTGACAACTGTTTGACATTAATAAACAAATCCAACAAATTAAGAAACATTCAGGAAATTCAGTGTAACTTCAAAACTAAATGCATACCAGTACACAGTTGAATTTAACTAACCCAGAACACAGCCACTAATAAGTCTCAGTCTCTATAAAGTTATTCCATGAATGTTAGATAAATGGAGTCATATTATATGTAAACTTTAGAGATTCTTGGATTGGAAAGCAGTATATAGTAGTTTGAAATTACTCAATTCCACCAAATCTCCATAAAAATGGTTAATGTCTATATTAATTTGTTTCATGGACTCACAGTAAATTTGGTATCATCCAAAAAATTCTATGGCGTCCTTAAAAACTGCTTTTTGGGTATGTTTTAGCATAAAAAAAAATCCAAAGGATTTTTAAATTTTAAAATTCCAAGGAGAGATACAACTCTATATTGAAAAAAGAATATTTTGGTATAAGAAAAATATTTTGAATACTAAATACATCATCAACACAGTTTAAGATTCCATGAGCTAGGTTACAGAATCATTTTGGAAGACAATTTTTCTCATAGAATAAACAGAATAAGTTCTATGTATAAACAATGTTTTGGACAGCTGAACAAAACTCATTGTTATTTCACCAAACTCTTCTGATTATAAACCTTCCAATATGGTACTTTTCCAGTACCAAAGATAAAGGAGTCTGCCTATTTTATCCAAATATCCAATAATTATTATTCAAAAAGTATTCTAAATGTTCTTTAAATAATTTTCGTTGAATTTAGTACAATGAGCCTGAGAAAACCATAAAAATCATGTACTCTTTAATATTTTACCTCAAAAATGTCAAATACTATACATGCAATTACAGTTTTCATTCACTAGCCAGAATTGAGGGCTATAATGCTATACTTCATTTTTAGATGCAATATCATCCCAACATTTTACTTAAGAAACGTTTGCTTAAGAACTTCGGTATTTCGTTTTGAAATATAAATATGTTTACTTTGAAATTACCAATTTAATTTATTCAGTTGACAAAAGGGTCAAACTAACACTTTCAACACTTTCTTATTTTAAGATCTTATTTTTTTAATTTAATTTCATTTTTTTCATATTTATGCCAGAAAATTATTTGAAGAGTCAAATGACTCAACAAGGTTTGTTACAAAAACAACATGTTCCCTTCCTCATTTCACCCATTCTCTTATTTGTCAGAGAGAGAGAGAGTACAAGCAGGGGGAGCAGCAGGCTCCTCGTTGAGCAAGGAGACTGATGCAGGACTCGATCCCAGGACCCTGGAGCATGACCTGAGCCAAAGGCAGATGCTTAAAGAACTGAGCCACCCAGGCATCCTGGGACTTTTAACTTTTAACAAATAACATTGACTTTCTTTAAAGCTATTTTGTATCAAATCTATCAACTTCAAATAAATACATGAAGAAGCATCTCTATCAGGTCTAACCTGAGCTGGTAGTTCACTGGGTCTTGTACATCACTGTCATTTTGGTGATTTCATTCACCCCTCTCCTGAATAGAATGGTCTGTTTCTTTTTTCCTTTATCCCATGCCTTCCTCATTTTGGCGGAACACTTCCATTACTCTTGTGTAAGCGTGCATGAGTGATAATATTTTTTAGGTTGTGCAATCTTAACTTCTTATATTTGATTGTTGTCTCAGGTATTTAATTTTAACCCAAGCATTATTTCTTTTATTTATTTATTTATTTAATTCTGAAGGTTTTGATCCATTATTTTCTGGCCTTCAGAGTTTCTCATAAAGAGCCTGAAGTCATTCTGTTTTAATCCACTTTGTATGTGTCTTCTCACTCTCCCTTTCCTTCTCTTTATCTTTCTCTCTCTCTCTTATGCATTCTTCCCACATCTCTTCTATCCCCAGCCCCAGTCCCAGTCATATAGGGCCATAGTCTCCCATGCTATGAAATGTCATGATAATTTTCTATGTATAGGTCTATTTTTATCCATTTCCTTTAATAATCAATGATTTTTTTAATCTAGAAATTCAAAACTTTTTAGTATAAAATTTCAGTTTCCATAGGTCTTTCCACTATACTATGACAAATTACATCCCCCTAGACTTCACTATTTTTAATTTTAAAAAGAGTATTCTTATTTTTTAAAAAGGAAACTACATAAAAAAATTAAAAATCTATACTGATGGGAACAAAAGATAGAAGATATCTCATTTGTGATAAAAATAGCATAAAGGAGGAGTGAACAGAACTATATACGAGTAAATGTTGAAATATTATTAAAATTGCATTGCTATTAATCTGAACTAGATTGTTATAAATTATGATGTTAGTGGACATAACATATCCCTATAGGTTTAGAAAATCCCAAAGGGGAGGGGCATCTGGGTGGTTCAGTCAGTTAAGGGTCATACTCTTGGTGTTGCTCAGGTCCTGATCTCAGGGAGTCCCACAATGGTTTCCGTGCTCAGCGAGTCTGCTTAAGATTCTTTCTCTCTCTCTCCCTCCGTCCCTCCTGTTCTCTCTCACTCTCTCAAATAAATATTTTTTTTTAAAGAAAAGAAAACATTCTTTTGAAAGGTAATCTTTTTTGCTTATTTGAAAGTTTAGTACCGAAATTACAGCACACCGTAAAATGCCCTGTGAGACATCATGAGTCCTAAAACCTGTAAGCATGTTACCTGATAATGCCAAATGTACTCTGCAGATGTGATTAAGGTTAAAGACGTTGAGAAGGGAAGATGATCTTAGATTAACTTGGTCAACTCAATCTAATCACTTAAGTCCTTGAAACTGGTCATCTTTCCTGGGGAAGTTAGAAAGACAAGATTGAAGAAGAAGAAGCAATTTGTGTGAGAGAAACTGGATCCACAGTTGCTGGCTTTCAAGATGGAGGATGGAAGAAAGAAGACAAGAACCAAGGAATGTGGGTAGCCTCTAGAAGCTGGAAACTGTCCTGAGCTGGCAGCCAGCAAGGAAAGGGGAATTTAAGTACTATAACAGCAAGGAACTGAATTCTGTCAATGACCTGAATGGGCAAGGAAACAGTTCCTACCCTAGAGTCTGCAGAAAGAAGCACAGCCATGAAGACACCTTGATTTTAGCTCCGTGAGACCTGTATCAGACTTCTGAGCTATGACACTGTGAGATAATGCATTTGTGCTGTTTGAAGCCACTAAATGTGTGGTAGTTTGCTGAGGCATCAATAGGAAATTCATACATACATTATTAAATTTTCCTTACAATACATGGTAAATATGTGAATGGATTAACTGCCATAAACGGTGTGAGGGGGATGATGGTGTCACAGCATTTTTCCTGAATAAGTGACATTTAGACTCAAAATTTAAACATAGATTACCTTTTAAATAGGTGAAGCATGGTTATAGAGAATGCACTCCAGAAATAATTTGAAAGCCCTTAGGTAAATGAGTGAACATTATACTTCCCCAGAATTAAAAAGCAACCAGTATGTCTGGACCCATTGATTACATTCAATGAATAATGGACTCAATACTTAATCATATGTACTCAAGTCTTAAAAAACTCTGTACCTGCTGTCATAACTTCCTCATACACTGCATCACTACTACTTTCCATTAAAATCAAAAGAGAAAAATAGTGAGATAGAGAATATTATGTTTAAGTATGTTTTCTGATTTCAGTCAGCTGTGTATACAGCTTTTTTTTTTTCCTACTAGGAAGTACTTTAATCATTTTTCTTAGAAAAAAAAAAAAAATCCAGACACTAACAGTTCACAGCATTTCAACAACAACAAAGTACTGTTTGAGAGAGGTTTCCAGGAACTGGGTTCCCTGAAGTCTTAGGAAGAAAAGCTTCATTATAGATGGATGGCATAGGTCATAAATCGGAGATTTCTGGCTACTGAGCCCATCAGAACTCAGTGGAATGACACTTCCTTCTACAGAGTTTATTTTCCCTGTCTCTCCTATCCCTTAGAAATGCCTTCTGGGAAATGCCTTCCAAGGGGAAGACTGGGCTGCAGTCTTCCCCTTGGAAAAGAAAGGGGGTGAAGAGAAAGGAAGGTCACTCCTGAGTCTCCATGCTTTCCTCTTCCTCTCCTTGAGGTGATTCTTCTGTATTCTCCTCCTCTTCCTCCCCTTCCTTCTTCTCTGGTGGCTTCTCATAAGCCTTTTCTGAAGGTGTCACTATCACTCCATCCCAGGTAGAGATTTCAGAAGCAAGATCTGTTGTTCCAGAGTCATGAATGTGTGTACTCTGAAGTTGCCCCTCTCACAGGGGTCAGTGACACCCACCGACCCTGGCAGGAACAGTCCTGCAACAAGAATCTGTAAGCAACGCCTGTATGCCACATTTAGGGCCAAAGTCTTCTTTTACTTCCTTTTAGCACACATTTATCTCTTATACACACATCTCCAGGTAACTGTCATTTCTACTGTTAAAAATTACGCACAAAATGTTTAACAGTCTCTACAACAGTGTTTCTTTGATCTTTTCTGATAACTTGGGGGATGAAGGTATACATTTGGTCAATCTCCCCTATGAAGTCAATGATTTGGTGGTGCAGTTATAGAACAGAATGAATGCTGCTCTAAACGGTGACTTGGCTGAAAAAACTAATCTTTGTAATTAAACTGAAATTTTTTCAAAGAGTTCTCTTCCTTAGACCAAGGCTTCCTACTGCTAAAAAGTAAATTACTTTGGAGACATTCTGGGGATCTGAAGCATACTCTCAGACTCACTGGGACACATGGTTTTCCAGCACATGGCCCCAGGGACAGCTTCACTTCTGAACAGATGCTAATGTTTCATGCAATTTAGTGGTGGATATGGTAATGAAACAATCTTATTTAACTTCTGTCTAGAAGGGAGACACAACCTGCATGACTCGATAATGTTCAAATTGAAACTGCCTTGAGGCTATGGAAATTGACACCATCTAAAGTTGTTTAAAATTTACAAAGTACTTAAAATGTCTTTTTGTGAATAAAAATGTTCCTCACTTTTATCTGCATTTGCAGTGAAGTTTTAATCATTCTAATCATATTGTAATTGGTGTGGCAAAGACTAGAAATACTGTTTCATTGACCTTCTGTCTGTCTATATCAGATTTTTTTTCATAGTAGTGATGTCTGCTAAAAAGAATGCATATTTTTAAATGATAAGATACCATAACTGAGGAACTACAAAGTATCACATGAAGTGACCATTTCTATACAATTCTTTCTAAACTGGTTAAAAAAAAAAAACTATCTTGATGCATTTCTTGTTTTAAATGACTGATGTTCATATTTCCTGGACCACGATATGCTTAATAAACCACTCATATTTATAACCAGGCATATCATTATGTTCTGCTAAATATTCAAATCTCTATTGTGTTTCTTAGTCATGGTGATGTCTAAATTTTTCACTGTTATATGAATAATAAGAGGATTTTGAGAGGACCTGGATGTTAGGATTTGATTGTATGATAATGTAGACAACTGGGAACACACTGCCATTTTAATATAGTAACTGCCCCCACTTCCCCCAAGCACTCTAACAGGCAATTTTGGAAAGTTTAAAGAAGTGATTATCTACCTGAGTGGTCAGGGTTAGAGCAAACTATGAGAGATGTTATTACCTATAGGAAAGAAGGGTCCAAGCGTTTTAAAATATGATTTAATGCAGAGAAAGAACTGGAGCCAGGACATTAGAAAGGGCAACAGGTAAGGGTTTAGACTTCTGTAGAGAAATGAAGCCCCTGGTCACCCTCACCTTATACCTGCCCTCCTATCTCCACCAGTGTTTCCCATCAGCCCCACACACTGAGTCCAGTGCTCTAGAAATCTTGCTGATTGAGTCCATAAATTAAGCCTCCTGGAATTTTCATCAGGATGGAGAAAAATATAGAATGGATCTGGTGGGGGAAATAAAAATTATTCCCCACAAGAGGAACGATATTTTACCACTCTCACTGTTTCCTTCAACCTTCCTTTTTATCTATTCTGTCCCTTGTATGGTGGAAAGAAATATGTGATTTGGAGATTTGGAATGAATAACAGGGTTTTTTTTTTTTTTCTCCCCTATGGATTGAACTTGCCCATGGAGAGTGTGTGTTTTCTGTTTGCTCTGCTGGTTTCTAAGCCTCACTGATCTGTACCAGTACTAACTTTCACAACCTGGTTATCTCCCTAGTTCTGCATTGGAGGGCCCATTTTGTTTTTATGCTAATCTATGTCCTCCTACCTGGTTCTATCTATTATAAACACAATATTTTGACCTTGATATTTACTCCTTATTGCATATCTCAACTTGTTTAGGACTTGGGGAGAAAACAGATATGCTCTGTATTGGGGCACCCTTAGGAATCCTCAGCACTCAGCAGTTAGTCCATGTGGTACTTCACTGTCAGGAACAGAAAATAATATGGGACAACTCCTAACATATTTTTTAAAAAGTCAGAGAATGTATTCAGAAACATCTGGAAAATGCTATGGAGCCAGGTGATTTTTACTAATAAAGCAAGTGAAGGCTTATATATTCCTAATTTGCCTCATACAATGATTTCTCTATTGGGTTAAGATCACTATATCCTCAAGCCCAGTCCTCACCTTGCCCATCACAAAATCACCACTTTTAAAAATCACAATTATTTGTCTTAGTTAATCTTCAATATTGGGGATAGTCCTACTCTTGTCATTTATTGAGGTTTTTGTACAATACAGTGCGCCCATTTTAAGGGTATATGTCAATGAATTTTGTCAAATGTATATAATACCACTACGATTAGAACACAGCATTTTCCATTACCCCAAATATGTCCTCACTCTTATTTCTAGTCAATACTTCCTACTCTGGGGCTTAGCAACCAGTGAGCACCTTTCCATCACTATAGATTGGTTTTGTCTGTTTTATAATTTCATATAAATAAAATTGTATGATTTTTTTGTCATCATCAGCAAAATACTTTTGATACTCATTCATATTGATGTATCAGTAGTTTGCATCACGTTATTGCTAAGAAGTATTTCCTTTAAAGAAACTCATTACAATTTATCTATTCTCTTACTGATGGACACTTGTGTTATTTCCAGTTTTTGATCATTATGGATAATATTTTTATGAACTTTCATGTACAAATCATTTTGTAGACATATATTTTCCTTTCATTGTGGTAAATGCCTATAAGTGGAATTGCATTATCATATAATAAGGGTAGATTTAAGTTTATAGAAACTGACAGGCAGTTTGCCAATGTGATTGAATCGTTTCACTATCCCGCCAGCAGTGTGTGAGAGTTCTGGTGGATTCACAAACTCTCCGACACTTGATATTGGCCATGGTTATAATTACGGTCCTCTTAGTTGGTGATTACTGGTATCTCATTGACTCCCATTTATTTTAGTAACATTTAAGAAACTGTTCTAACATATTTATGCAAAACACTTTCTAAATTAATTTTTATTTGCTACCAATGAGTTCATGGTATCTTGATGATTTATGCAAATATATTACTGTGTGTGAATTAATGTTTCATTTTAATTACGGTAATTTTCAAAATTAAGCCCACCTTCTCATATTTCTTGATGTTAAACAATTGCTATCCCTGCTAAATTAGACTTACCACCTATTTAGCACTTACTATATCTCAGACACTCTTCTAAGTGAACACATATTAACTAATTATGAATACACACTGAGTCATGAAGAAGTTAAGAAAATTGGCTAAAATTTTTCAGCCGGAAGTGTTAGAGCTGAGATTCTCAGTCAGTCTGGTTTAAAAACCCATTCCTACACACATATGGTCTTCTTATTTTTAGGGTTCTTTTCTTTTTTCTTTTTTTTTTAAGTCCTCTTTATGAGTATGCCAAACTTTAAGTTGCATAAGTGAGGACAAGGAGAGGAAGGGTAAAAATGGAAGGAAGAGGCAAGGAGGAATACATACAAATGATGAAAAATAAAATTTAAGTGAGAAGCAGCTGATTTCCTTTTTACCATGTATACATTTATAATATCTGAAGGAATAAATCTTACATCAATTCATGCGCAGTTTGAATTACAATGGACTTTCTTATTGGGGAAATACAAATGGCTCAATGGACTATTTTAAACCACCAGAGACATAGAAATAACAAATCTGTAATATAAAAAAAAAGCAAATAAAAATTTATAGATAAGATCAAATTTATAATCTTTTCCCAATGTACTCTCAAATTAAAAAAAAATAATATTTAAACACAAAGTATAGTGAAGGACACAAGTTGTGTCTTTAAATATTCAATATTTCTGCTTATCAATAAACTTTTTAAAAAAGATTTTATCTATTTATTTAACGGAGAGAGAGAGCAAGTGAGCACAAGCAGGGTGAACTGCAAAGGGAGAGGGAAAAGCAGACTCCCCACTGAGCAGGAAGTCTGATGTAGGGCTCAAACGCAGTACCCTGTGATCATGACCTAAACCTAGGACAGATGCTTAACCAACTGAGTCACCTAGGTACCCCTAAACTTTTTTTTTAACTAGGCAATTTATAAAGAAACAGATTTGGTGAGCATTTTTGGCAATTCAGAAAAATTATATGAGAGTAAAGAGCTATCTAAAGAAATTTTCTCCATATGGAAACATGAACTGTGATGAATATGTTCCCTTAACATTTATGATTTTATAATAATTACAAATTTGTGTATACCTTGTTATTATTGTCTCATAGTCAGAAGGGCCATCTAGAGTTTAAGCAAAATAGAAAATGTATTGACACTTTAAATAAAAAGACAAAGGGGGAAGCTTCAGGTATCTATGGATAAAGACTTAAAGGTTTTTGGGATATAAGCCCAAGTTCCTCTCTGGAGAGTGACAGAAATTTTGCTTTACTTAACCTTTTGCTTTGTGTTCCCGTAGCATCACAGCATCACCTGTGGTCAGCAGGAGCAGGTAGTTTAAGTGAATGTTGTCACTTCTTGGACACTAGAAACTCTTTAGAGACAACAGAGCACACAAGCTATTTAAATTTCTATTTCTACAATGGCTTCTGCTACTAAGCTTGGATAAAGGGACCTACTCTGACATGAAATTGTCCTTTGCAAAATTTAGCTCTCTGGGTCTACCAAGAATGATCTGAACCGTAATTGACCAAACTTCTACAAAGTTATGAGAGCAGCTTTATGCGATCAGCATCACTGTTCATGGTAGTATTTTCCCATTACTCCAATCCTGAGACAAATCCCTCCCACTAAGGTTTGTCTCCTCATTTCTCTCCTCTGACTTCAGACACATACATGACCAGGAAAAGAAGAAGGTAATCCTGTTAGCAGCAATGCCTTATCTGGAAACGGGAAATTAAAATGATTAAAAACATTTAGCCTACATTTGCTAACCACTTACTAAAGATCTCAGACATTCTGCAGAATACTTTATGCACCTTATTTGCTCTTCCCAATAACCACTTCCACAGAGAAGAAATTGATTCTAAGAAAGCAAGTTCATCTTTGACGATCACACAGATGACAATTAGCAGAGGTAGAATCAGAATCCAAGTTTCCCTGACTTTAAAGCTTGTAATCTCCAAGTTCTGCTTTCAAGGTGTCGGAGGATCCTTACTTTATGCCTAGTTGGGTTTATCTATAAGATGTAAATAAGGACACATTTGATCATACACTCTTTTTATCAAATGATCACAGTAAAGCAATGTGCATATAATATCTTAGAATTTGTGTAAAAACGCATATATATCACTGTTGCATATGTGTATATAAGATCTGTGATCTAATAACCCACCCTGACTTCTAGAGTGGAGTGTCTTATTAGTTCATGAGAACTTTTTAAATAAAACTAGGACATATCAAGTATATTCCATAGTTCTCTTGCAACAAATAATATAAGACCACTTATTAAAAATGTAGTCCCTTATGCCCTATCCCCAACCCATAGAATAAGTATCTCTGAGTAAACATAAGGAATCCATATATATGAGATCAGTGTCCCCAGTAGTAACTACATGTAGGCAACAACATAGGTAAATCTCAAGGCATTAACTATCTTAAGTGAAAAAAGCTCAACTCAAAAGGCCATGTCCTGTATGATTCCATTTACATGACATGTAGGAAAAGACAAAATTATAGACAGAAAACAGATCAGTGTTTGCTAGGGACTGGGGTTTTAGGGGAGAGACTGAATACAAGGGAGCATAAGGGAATGTTGGGGGAATAAGGGAGCTTAGGAACTATTCTGAATCTTGATTGAGCTGGTGGTTACATGACTATATGCATCTGTGAAAATTCACAGAACTATAAACACAAAAAGTCAATTTCACAGCATGTAAAATACATCTCAGTTTCAAAAATAAATTTAACTACTAGAATGTTTTTATTTTCTCCTATAACTTTTGAAATTAATGTTGCTTTTGTGTTCTATGACTCAGAGATAATATAAATTATTGTATTTTATTTAAGTTATTTCTGTTAACTTTACAAAGTGGCTTTCTTTTTTATGTTTAATGATTTGTCTTATTTCATGCTTTCACCTTACCTGATAACAAAATTATGATTCATATTTTAGTTCTGCTTAGACTTGCCTCCTATCACTGTGTCTATGACTTTATATACAACTTTACAGAATTACTTTTTTTTTATGCAAGTCTCTTGTATTTGACATTGAGTTGGGAATATTTACATACCCAACATGCAATTCTTATTCTTTTCACAGGTAAGCTTAATATCTTTCCCACACTAATTGTTACAAGATAAAAAATATGGAATCATATTTCTTCTTTGTGGCATATTGAAGTGGGAAAATGATGGACATAGCACTTTAGGGCTTTCTCCACTACTAAAATAGCCTACAGTTTTTTTTTTTTTTTCCTAGCAGTTAAAAATATAGACAAAACTCTTTATGTTGCAGAAATCGCCTGTGCCCATTTGACTGTCTTCCTAAATGCATTTGACAGTGTTGATGATCTGTGAGAGACGTAGCTGCAGCTGTAGCTTCAGAGATTTCTGAAAATAATACCCTGATAGTAAGGAAAGGCCCATATTTAGCTATGTAGTCCCCAAACATGCATTTCATTTTGTGCATGTGGAAGGAGCCATATGCTTCACTGAATGTAATGATGAATTATAAACCACCCATGAAAACAAGCACCAGTGAGGAGGCATGAGGAACAGGGAAGTTAATACAAATCAAAGTGCAAGGCAGAAATAAATTGAACCAACTGTGCTTTTGTTTAATTTTCCATGGGAGTCTATAGTTAAGGAACTCATTGTTTTGTGTGTGTGTGTTCTGTTTTTGACTTGGTTTTTAGAAGAGCATAGATGGTTTGTGCCCTTATTCTAAGTATTCTAATTAATCCTATATTGTGCTGTTTCTAGAATTTATATATTTCATACTACTTAAAAGCTACTGGTTTTTAAATGTGTGACAAATAATTATTTTCATTGCATTGTGAGATTTTTCTCTGACATGAAGTTACAAAGAAATTAAGGCTAGAAAGACTGACATTTTGGGTCTGCTATAATGAATTAGCTAATATTGTTCTCCTGAAGCTATGGTTAGGATATAGTAATTTTGCCAATTCACTGTGTATACATGTTGTTTTACAAATAGTTAATAAGCAAGGTTTACATGACATTTGCATGGATTTCAGATCTATTTACTTAATAGTGGTAAAATTCCTAAAGTACAAGGACCAGAGCAAGAAGAAGTTAAGGAGCAGAGCACAGGAAATCTGTCACCAAAAAAAAAAAAAAAAAAAAAAGATGTATTGGCCTATCCCATTTTATTTTACTATTTATGCCTTCTTCTTTTTAGTACTCTGGGTACATTGTAGCTCATAATACCTCTTATAAATATTGTCTAGAATAAATTCAGTAATTAAATTGACAGTGGTAAAAATTCCATTTGAAAAAAA
Source organism: Leptonychotes weddellii (assembly GCF_054177405.1). Lineage (NCBI taxonomy): Eukaryota > Metazoa > Chordata > Mammalia > Carnivora > Phocidae > Leptonychotes > Leptonychotes weddellii. The sequence goes on from NC_138369.1 coordinate 173,818,404, forward strand.
TATGCTACTCTTATGAATATCCTGTAACCCACTATCAACTTTATAAATCATCACTGCATCTAACACTAATAAACTGTTCTAAACATTTCTAGTCCAAATATATCAAATATTTGCCATTATTGAATACAATCAGTTAAAAAAGAAAAGGGACATTAATGGCAAAATATGATATTTATAAAATATTAAGATCTGGGAAAACAAAAAACAGATTGGAAGGGGTTTAGTGGATCTGCATAGTAAAGGGAAACATCTAGAGGGCTGACTCTGCCTTGTGTAACCTCTTAGTAACTGCTCCTACATTGTATCTTACAAATGATAGTGCTAAAGTCAGTTTTTCTCATTGTTGGATGTTGACTGAAGCCTGTGTATATAGGTAAAGCAATATAACATTAAAATAGCATAAGCAGGGCACCTGGGTGTCTCAGTCAGTTAAGCAGCTGACTCTTGATTTCGGCTCAGGTCATGATCTCAGGGTTGTGGGATCGAGCCCCTGTCCAACTCTGCTCGCAGCAGGGAGTCTGCTTGAGATTCTCTCCCTCTGCCCCTCCCCCTGTTCTCTTTCTCTAAAAATAAATAAATAAATCTTTAAAAAAAAGACAGCATAAGCAAAATATCCAGTCATATAAAATATTGTTAGCAATAGTTGTAATGGAATAGGGCGAGCTACTCAAAAGGCAGAGAAGTTAATTTAGATTTTTTCTTCCTTTTTCTTTCTTTCTTTCTTTTTTTTTTTTAACATGGGTTGCTGTAGTGAGAAGATAATCTAAATTATTGGAGATGTTTTATGAAGAAATTTAATATTTATGATATGTATAAACACTTTCAGAGAAACTCCCTGCTCCTTAAATCCAGTTTGAGGTAGCATGTATCTTACTCCCATTAGGCCAGTAGACAATAGGAGTTTTTCACAAAAGTCTGAAGTTTTTGTGATTCAGAGTGATGAAAGCTCTGATTTCACTACTACTCCAAGACCCTGTGGCCTTTTGCCACCAATAAGAGAATCCTGGAAAGCAGTCCATGGCAGGCTCAGAGGCATATAAGCACACTTTTGCAGACTTATTCCTGTAAAAAGCAGAGCTGGCCAAGAGGCCTGGCTTATCCCTTGGAAATCACTGCAACGTCTGTGCGAAGGCCACAACTCCCATACTGGAGTGCGGTGGAGATCCTTGAAGCATACCCACTCTGGGAGACTAAAGACTATGTTGTTAAATCAAATTTCTCTCAAGGATTTCCTAACTTTGAAGAATCTCTCCTAGAATAAAAGATATTCCACAACACATTTAGAAAATATATTATTTATTTATTTGAGAGAAAGAGAGAGAGCGAGCATGAGTGGTAGTAGGCACTATATATCAACCTTTAAGTAACTTGTCTTGGGTCTCACATTAGGAACTATCAGATTCTGTTAATTCACATTTCACAGCCTAAGGCTTGAATAGAGTCTTTGTGTGATGGTCTTGCCCCCTCTCTAAGAGCCTCATTTAACTTTTTTCTTTTTTAGATAATGCTCTTAAAACTCTTCATATCAAATGTATAGCCATTTTCCATCACTATTTGACTGGTTGTATCAACTTTCATTTAAATATATGTGGAAGTATAGATTGGTCCTTCAAATAAATTGTGTCCCTTCTTTGCTGAACTTGACCATGACATCAGCATGTTTATTAAGCAGCAAGCGCCGTTGTCATGCTTAAGTGAAAGCATGCATAAAGTGATTACAAAATAATGATCTATTTATCTTACATTCTTGGAAACTCTTGAAATACACAGACAATATACTAATTCCTAAGATATCAATGTGTTTGTAAAGGTAAAGGTCATTTAGTGTTATACAATTCCCATTTTGAAAAAGTGTTAATATGACCTATAGCATTACTATAACTCAATAAGATAAAACCTACTTTTTTTTTTTTTAAATGGTATGGGCAAACATGCCTTCACTTGGCTGTCAAAACACACTGTGAATGTAACAGCTTGTCATTTTTTGAGTACTCTACTTTTTAATCAAATCATTTTCATTTTAATCTTGCTGTATATGGTGTTACTTAGACAGACATGAGACAGCAGCTGTGATCAGAAAGGTCCTTAATGACTACATGAGTTCTTAGTCCACAGTTTAGTCTTTCCCAAACCCTATCATTTAATGTATTTGCTGGCCTATCTTAAAACCATGGACAGAAAAAAAAAACAAAAACAAAAAACTCTTTAAAGTGTGGATATCATGGACAGCCATAGAAGAACTGTTTATTCACAATATCGATCCTCAATTTTTAGACCTGTAGGTCACTCAGCAAATGTTATACAACTAGACCACACATGGTATAAATAAAGCTTCCCAGGACTCTACAATGAATCTGCAAAGACTGATAAAATATAACAGGTAAAACCTAAACAGAACTCTGTGAGGCAGAAAATCCCCTTGCAGCTTTTGTTCAGTGGAAAGAGAGTTGGAAGAAAGATGTGTGGGAGTGTATGTGCATTGGGCAAAATTTCCAGAATATAATTAATATGAGGCTTGTCACTGTGTGTGGTCTTTGACATGATGGGAAGTATGAACCCAACAAGCTCGGTGTGCCTTACTCCTGCCCAGTTCTGCCTTCTTATGATTCATCAATGTTCTTATTGTGTAATCATTCAGACACAGGAGAACGTGCCATTTTATCTTTTTACCACATCTTAGAACCACTATATATAAATAGTTGCTTGGTTTTTATCTTCAAGCTATCCTCCCATGTACAGATAGATAAATCATTTAAAAATAATAACATGGTGTGCCTGGGTGGTTCAGTCCATTAAGCATCTGACTCTTGGTTTTGGCTCAGGTCATGATCTCACTGGTCATGAGATTGAGCCCTAGTCTGGCTGTGTGCTCAGCGGGGAGTCTGCTTGAGGATTCTCTCCCTCTGTCCTCAATTGGTGCATGTGTGTGCTCTCTCTCAAATAAATAAATAAATAAATCTTAAAAAAAGATAACATGAAGAAAAATACAAAATGAACAAAAAAGGAATTCTGCTAAGCTCTTTACAGACACCATCATATTCATTTCTTTATAACAAATTTATCAGGTAATTACATTAGCCCCATTTCACAGGCTCAGAACCTAAGACTGACGATACTTAGATAATTTCACTATAGATAGATATTAGTGAATGGTGAACCTAGAAATTGTGGGATTCAAGAAAACATAACATAGGGAACATAGAATATTTATCATTCTTACTTTGATGTAAAATTAATGACATCAACAGACATGTTGTGATAACTTTAAGAAGCAGGTTTAGAATTGCAAAATCTTTCTTATGCAAGTTAGTCTAGATTTCCTCTTATCTCACATATTTCAAGACCTTCTCACTCTTTGGGTATAAATAATAATGCAATAATCATATTGATATATTCAAGATTCTCCTTATGTCTCCATTAGAAGCTCCTTTTATCACAAAGTCCACTATTTCTAGAAAATGCTACAGAAAATGCTTTTTGTTTTTGTATATGCTCTCTCTCATGTTATATCACCATATATTGCCTTTTTGCTTAAAATTCCTTAAAGTTTCAATGCCTAAGAAATCATATACTCAAAGCTAATAAGAGCCAACGTCCACACCAAAGGTATCAATCTCCCGAGTTTCATTCTTTAAATATCAACGCATTTCTCAATTCTATTTAGAATGTACTCTCTTCTCCTTAACATGAAATTCAACCTGTATAGCTTTTGTCCATGGTTTCATGACTCTTCCTTATTGTATGATAAATTGCAAATACACACAATGATATCCCATTGGCAAGCTGAAATAATAATTTCTAATGTAGTATCATCAAAATTTGTGTGTATATATATGTATATATATGTATATGTTTATATATCAATATGTATCTATTCCAAAAATGAATCATAATTTCAAGAGAAGTGTCTCACATTTCAGCATGAAAAATTATCTTCAATCTCATGAAAGCAGTTTTTACTCCTACAGGCCTTAGCTTTATACAATAACTCCATTTCAGAAGAGAACATTTGCTTTATATTTGCATAGATAAAAAGCACATTTAGTGGCTTTACAAAGAGAAAAATTATCAAAGGTGATTTCAAGCCTTCACATCTTGAAAACAGAAAAAGGCTTACAGCCTTAACAGCAATGTTAAACATTTTCTCTGTCTCCTTTAGGTAAAGGAGTGAATTGTGCTAATGCTGATATTTATCAAAAAATAATGGGTCTCTACTTTTCTAAAGGATGAAAGTTAAGGAAACACAAATATGTATTAGAATCAAAGTGTCAAGTAGAATAGCAAGCACTTTGATCCTAAATATACATTTGTATTTCCCCCAGCAGAGATAAACTTGCAGTTGACAAAGTAAGTCTTCCAGTATTCTTAAAATGTTATTGATTTTTGTCTCATAGATTAGGAAAAAAACAAAAACAAAACTCTATTTTGATGCCTGTGGGAAAGCACTCTGTTTTGTTGTCTTCCTTAGATAAATAGAAATAAATGAGAGGTTATGTTGCTCTCTATGCAGCAGTATCTGGTTTTCCTTCCCTAATCTTCCAATTAAAATATTTCTAAAGAAGTGCACAAAATACTTAAGCAAACCTTTCTTGCATTTAGTTAAATTCAAAAATTAATGAATTGTGGGTGCCTGGGTGGCTCAGTTGGTTAAGCGACTGCCTTCGGCTCAGGTCATGATCCTGGAGTCACGGGATCGAGTCCCACATCGGGCTCCCTGCTTGGCGGGGAGTCTGCCTCTCTCTCTGACCCTCCCCCCTCTCATGCTCTCTATCTCATTCTCTCTCTCAAATAAATAAATAAAATCTTAAAAAAAAAATAATAATGAATTGTACTTAATGACATGCAAAACTAATGAATGAACTACAAGCCCACCATCCTGAACCAGTCATGGCAAGAGTAAGCAATCAGTCCCAACCTTGGAGCTAATTTCAATTCCTCAAAATGTGCTGTTGCATATATATATCTCCTTATTT
>NC_138369.1:173823876-173848487 GCF_054177405.1 Leptonychotes weddellii
AAATCCCCTTCACACATTTCTTTTTTTTAAAATTTTAATTCCTTCATACATTTCTATCCATTATTTTAATATTTTAAATACTGGCTTGGAATTCATGCCTGCTTAGCTTTCCATACACCAAATAGACTTATTGGACATTTTATTAAAAAAATTGACATTATCTTATTTATTTATGGGTCCTATCATGTGACTAAAATAAATTACTAGGTGGGTTATACCATAATATGTCTCAATTTATCTGTGTAGTAAGACCTGATATCAGACTTGTAATTTATTCCATTCAGAAGAGATTGTCAAAAATCTGAAGATAAATACACTGGGGATAAATTTGGGGAAGGGAATAAAGATTTTGGGATCCTTTGAAAACAAGGAATCTCTTCACTTCGGCAGGAATCCCAAATAAAAATATCCAAAAGACTTAAGAACTCTAAAGTACACTAACATTTCCTAAGGAGATAACTATTATGAAGAAAAACCCCCATGGTATGTGTGGGACACGGAAGGAGAGGTAACAGAGAATATGGTAAATGCCCTACTTGAATATTATGTCAAAAAAGCAACTCTCACTAAAATCCTGGCCCCTGGGCTACCCCAAACTGCATATTCTGAGGATTCAAAGAGGCCATGGAAAGCCATCAGTAAGTTCCAGAATATGAAAAAATAAAGTGGCAATATCTGGATATAAATTACCAAAGAATAATCTCTAACAATCTCAAGGTGGCCATATGATGGCACTAGAGGATCTCAGATTGAAATCTTTACCCACACATGAATTTATCCATCACAGCAAGGTTGAACTGACCACTCTACTCAGTCAACTCTGGTGGGAAATTCTTAACAAAGTTGGTGAAGGTGTCTCTGGAGCATGCCTCATCTGTCATCAGCACAATGCTGGTAAAACTATCAAGGCAATATCTGGACAAGAGCCCAAACAAGCCTCAAGGTTTTTTGAAGACTTTAAAGAGATTTTATACAAGTACAGTCCACAATGGTTTTAAATATGGCATGGTTAATACTTTTATCTCATTATGGGTTGAACCTCTTTCTTGCTAGAAGACTCTGGCATGGATAGTTTGAGAAATTTCTTGATTTTTATATGGAAACTCTAACCTAACCATCCATCAACAGGAGCACACCCTGTAGAGCTTCACTAGGACTTGAGATTCACTCAGAAACTTCTCCATCTTTATGTCCCCCAATCTGGGAAAGGCAACAAAAAACAAAACAAACAAAAAATAGAAATCTAAACTAAAATAAGTGAAATATCAGATAACTTCAAACCTCTTCTGGAATACAAAACATGTGAGAAAGACTGCCCTCAGATCTCACCGCAGGAGTCCTACCAGGTGGTATTAATAACTATCAAAACAGTGAATTCACAAGGTGCTGATTCGCAGCTCCATGTCTTTTAATTAAAGAGGTATAAGTCATCCTTAGGTCACAGGATACTCTCTCAGCCAGTAAATTCAAGCTCATATTCTTAGAAATCTCCCAGAATGTTATTTTGTGTGTATGTGTTTATGAAAGGGGACAGGCTTTCCTCAAGACCTTACGATCAAATATACAACTTTGTGAACTGTGGATCTGTCCAAGACCCAAAAAACAAGTTGCATGGGACTGAAACTATAGATGATCATGCTTTAATCTGCCTGTCCTTATTTTTTTGTTTTCTTAGATATTTTATTTTCTGTGTGATTAAGATTCCAGATTGTTATTAAATCATGTTACCTCTTTACTATCATACACATAATGTCCATATTCTAATTATTGATATTTACTTCTTTAGTCACACCAAATATATGGTTAAATTATCCATTTATCTGTTCAAGATGTATGGTTAAGCCGACTTTTAGGTTTGTATGCTTTCCCTGGTGGTGTCACACTGCTCCCATTATTACCATTCGCTTGTAATGAAACAGTTTCATGGGTAAATGCTGTAAACTGCTTAGTTGTTTTTAAATGGCAAACATTGTGATAGATAACACTATCAAAAATCTAAAATTTCTCATCATATCACATGCAGAAATGGATGTTACTATGATCATAAATGCAACCAGTATGAGCCTTTTACAGGAGTTAGCAAGTGTTATCATTTGGAAGCATTATCATTTTTACAAACCTCCCAGTGAAATCTCACTGTGGATTTTTAGATTCAGAACTATTACTACAAGATGATCTCTCTACTCACAACTATCACTGCCTCACATCTAACTACACTTGTAAATTGGTGCCATACAATAAGACACAACAACTTCGGGGGCGCCTGGGTGGCTCAGTCGTTAAGCGTCTGCCTTCGGCTCAGGTCATGATCGAGCCCCGCATCGGGCTCCCTGCTCAGCGGGAAGCCTGCTTCTCCCTCTCCCACTCCCCCTGCTTGTGTTCCCTCTCACGCTGTGTCTCTCTCTGTCAAATAAATTAAAAAAAAAAAAAAAAAAAAAAAGACACAACAACTTTGGAGCAGTATTTTGCCTAAAATTATTGGGTGGCCACCAAAGATTGTTTTTGGATTCGAGACACAAGTCCCTTTGGCAATATCTGGTTCTGAAAAGCTACCTCAAACTCAGAATATCTGGAGACTTACTGATGCATGGGACTGACCTAAACTGCCATAGCAAAGCCATAAAGAAGTAAGCTGAGATTTGAACAACTTGTCATAAAAGCTAAGGCAAAATTTGCACTTTGAACTTAACTGGAAAGATCATCTGCTAAATTAAACAAAACAAAACAAAACAAAACAAAACAACTCAATGATCCCCAGAGGATTATAACAAGATTTAGTGGTACATGAAATAACACTAATGTTTTTCTAGGATGAAATGCAAAATTATTCAACATCAAAAAACAGACAAACAGAAACTGTAACCAAGTTACAAGAGAAAATACAATCAGGTGCCAACCCTGAGATGATGCAGATACTCAAATTATCAAAGACTTCAAAGATGTTCTTTACGATAACTCTGAGATAAAATCAAATATACTTGAGATAAATATAAGGAGTTAAATTCAGAGAAATAGAAACTATAAAAAGAAACACATGAGTATTTTGAAACTGAATACTATAATATCTGAAGTAAAATTTCACTGGATGAGCTCAGTAGTGGAATAGATGTGATAGAATAGTCAATGATATTAAAGACAGATCAATAAATATTGCCCAATGTAAAGAATAGACAACAAATTAAAAGGAAAAAGGACAAAGCTTCAAAGACATGTGAGAAAACATCAGAAAGTTTCACTGAACAGGTCATAGGAATTTGGCAAAAAGAGGAGAAAGACTGAAGAAGAAAAAAATATTTAAAGCAATAATACGGCAATGATTTGTTGAAAGACATAAATTTATAGATTGAAGTTGCTCAATGACCACTAAATTGATAAATTCAAATGGTATTATACCTAGGGACATCATAGCCAAGCTAATGAAATCAAATTTAAGAAAATATCTTAGAGGGGCCCCTGGGTAGCTCAGTCGTTAGGCGTCTGCCTTCGGCTCAGGTCATGATCCCAGAGTCCTGGGAACCAGCCCCGCATCAGGCTCCCTGCTCAGCAGGGAGCCTGCTTCTCCCTCTCCCACTCCCCCTGCTTGTGTTCCCTCTCTCGCTGTGTCTCTCTCTGTCAAATAAATAAATAAAATCTTTAAAAAAAAAAAGAAAATATCTTAGAAGAAGCAAGTAAAAAGGCATGTTACATACAAGGGAACAACAATTTTAATTACCACAAATTCATTTTCAAAACCATGGAGGACAGAAAATAATGGAACAATATCTTAAAAGTGTAGACAGAGGGGCGCCTGGGTGGCTCAGTTGGTTAAGCGACTGCCTTCGGCTCAGGTCATGATCCTGGAGTCCCGGGATCGAGTCCTGCATCGGGCTCCCTGCTCAGTGGGGAGTCTGCTTCTCCCTCTGACCCTCCCCCCTCTCATGCTCTCTCTCTATCTCATTCTCTCTCTCAGATAAATAAATAAAATCTTAAAAAAAAAAAAGTGTAGACAGAAATGAACTATATGAAAAAAAAAAGAAATGAACTATATCCAAGAACTTTATATCCAGTGGCATATTATTTAGGAATTAAAGTGAAATAAAAAATATTCTCAAAGGAGGTATCTAAAGAGAAAAAATGATCAATAGTAGAACTGCGCTACAAGAAATGTTAAAAGTGAATCTGCAGATTGAAAGGAGAGGACACAAGAAGGGAACTTGGATGATGAAGAATGGGAAAACATCAATAGAAATAACAGAGATCTGTGTTACTGCAAAATGTATTACATTATTATAGATCTTCTGGCTTTTATGTAAAGTGGTAAAATGTAAACTCAAAGTAGACTGTGAAAAGTTAGGATTGTATATTATAATCCCTAATGCAACTCCAAAAAAAAATAATAAATTGCATGGCTGAAAGTCAACTGGTAAACTCAGATTGGTATGCGTGGGTGTATGCACATATATGCACACATATGTATATATACAACATATGTTAATATATATTCAAATAATTTTTAAAAAGCAGTAAAGGGAAACAGAGGAACAAAAAACAACAGCAACAACAGCAACAAAACAGAGGTGAAAACAAAAACAAAATGATATACTCAAATCTAACCAATTAGTTTATATTGGTTAGTAAATCTAACCAAATAAGCCTATTAGGCTATTAAATGTAATAGCTTAGTTAGTCCAATTAAAATGCAGATGTCTACTGATTTGATTTTTAAGAAGCATGATTCAAATATATACTGAGTACAATAAATGTGCTTTAAAGACACAGGTAAGTAGAAACTAAGTAGATGTAAATAATGTGTCATATAAGGAGTTAGTTCAAGAAGGTTAGAGTATAAAATATAATATCTGATAAAATAAATTTCAAGATAAAGAATAGTACCAGATAGGGAAAGAGATATTCTATAATGATGAAAAGGACAATTCATCAGTAAAATATAATATTATAAATGTGTGTATGTCAAATAAGATAGCTTCAAAATACATAAAAGAATAGATACTTCCATATTTTAAGAACTTTTAATACCACTCTCTTAGCAATTGTAAAAAAGTTGGACCCCCCCAAAAAAAATCATTAACACAAAGGAGCACTCTCTTCTATTCCAAAGGAGCAAAATACATTTTAAAAAAATACACGTGTCAGGTGCCTGGGTGGCTCAGTCATTAAGCGTCTGCCTTCAGTTCAGGTCATGATCCCAGGGTCCTGGGATCGAGTCCCACATCGGGCTCCCTGCTCGGCAGGAAGCCTGCTTCTCCCTCTCCCACTCCCCCTGCTTGTGTTCCTGCTCTTGCTATCTCTCTCTCTGTCAAATAAATAAATAAAATCTTTAAAAAAAAAAATACAAGTGTTGTATTTACTAAGTGGACCATATGCTGAACTATAAAAGATTCCAATAAATCTAATGAATCAGATTCATACAAAGTATCCTTTGACCATGTCAGAACTGAAGTGGAAAGCAATAAAAATAAAATATGTAGATAAATAACTCTAAATATGAAAAGAAAAATGTGTACTTCGTTTATGGATGAAAGATGAAATCACAAGGGAAACCAGAAAATATTTTGAAACAAATGACAGAAGATTTCAACATATAATAAAGTGTGCTTATATAAAAATCACATAAATTTTGTGAATTCACTTCCTACATTAACAAACAAAAAAAGCAACATAATTCCAAAATAAGTAGAAGACAAAAAATATAAAGATAAGAGCAGAAATCTGTGATTTTAAAAACAGAAAGACGACAGAGAAAATTAAAGTCAAAACCAGTGCTTTAAAGTTTGGCTAACCTCTAGCTAAACTGATGAAAAGAAAAAGAGAAAGAGAGTGAGAACACAAATCACCATTTTCAGGAATGAAAATGGTTATTACAGATTCTATAGACATTAAAAGATTAGCAAAAAAAACACTATGAAGAAATAAATGTATGCCAACAAATTCTGCAATTTAGATGAACTGGACAAATGTCTGCAAATATACAATTTACATAATTGATATTAAATCTTTTTATTTGTTTCAGGTTTTTATTTAAATTCTAGTTAGTTAACATGTAGTATAATATTGGTTTTAGAAGTAGAATTTAATGATTCATCACTTACATATAACAACCAGTGCTCATCACAAGTGCCCTCTTTAATCCCCATCACCAATTGTAGCCCATCCAGCAACCCTCAGTTTGTTCTCTTCACCTGATGTTACACTTTGTGGTGAAAAACTTGAATTTTTTCTCTTTGAAACTGGGGATAAGGCTCTCTTTCATCACTTTTATCAGTATTTTACTGGAGGTCTTCCTATCCATTTTACAAAGATAATACAAAGAAATAAAAGGCCTAGGGGAGCCTGGGTGGATCAGTCAGTTGAGCCCCTGTCTCTTGATTTTGACTCAGGTCATGATCTCGGGGTTCTTGGATCAAGCCCCGAGATGGTCAGGTTTCATGCTCAGTGAGGATCTGCTTGAGGATGTCTCTCCCTCTGCCTCTTCCCCTCCCCACATCCCCTCCACCCCCCCAATCTCACTCTCTCACTCACTGGAATAAATAAATGAATCAAGAAAGAAAGAAAGATAGAAAGGAAAGAGAAAGAAAGAAAGAAAGAAAGAAAGAAAGAAAGAAAGGAAAGAAAGAAAAAGGAAGAAGAAAGAAAGAAAGAAAGAAAGAAAGCGAAAGAAAGAAAGAGAAAAAAAGAAAGAAAAAGGGAGAAAAAAAAGAAAAAAGAAAGGAAGAAAGAAAAGGCCTAAAGGGAATAAAGAAGTAACTAGTTCCCTAATAATTTATGATATGATTGTTTACAAAAAACATCCAGAAAGTCTACAGAAAGTTCTCTCAGAACTACCAGAACTAGGAAATAAATTTATCAAGGTCATAGTATTTAAGGTTAATATAGAAAAATCAATATTGTGCTAATACTCTGGATATATTTAAAATACAGTTAAAAATTTAAAAATTTTCCATTTATAATAGGATCAATGGCATAAATAACTGAAGATAAATTTATTTTAAGAAGGTGTTCAAAACCTGTGATCTCAAACACAAAATAATGAAATTAAATACAACTTGAATAAATGGGAAGATATGCAATGCTGATAAGTTAGAAGGCCTTATTTTTTTAAAATGGCAAATCTTCCCAAATTCACTTATAGATTTAATTTTGTACCAATCAAAATTCCAACAATATTTTTGATGGGTATTAGCAAACATTATAAATATAATTAAGTAGTGCATAGAATAACCAAAGAAATTAAAAAAAAACAAAAGTTTAGAGGACTTATCTATTGTCAAGATTTATTATAAATCTATACTAATCAAGATGATTTGGCACTTGCAAAAAGATTTGTAGTCAGTGGAGAACAAGAATTCCACATATTTATTCACATTTATGGTCAAATGATTTAAAGGATATTCCAATTTAATAGGGAAAGATGAAGCTTACAATGTATGCTGGATCAACTGGCTATCCATAGAAAAAGATGCAAATATCAAATTTTACCTCATAACATAGAGAAAAATGGACTCAAAACATGTCATTGACTTAAATGAAAAACCTGAAAGTATAAAATTTTTATAAGGAAGTAGAAAGAAGATCTTTCCTTCTTTTTTAAAGATTTATTTATTTATTTTGAGAGAAAGAGAGAGAGCATGGGTGGTGGGGGTGGGCAGAAGAGAGGGAGGGAGAATCCCAAGCAGGCTCCCCACTAAGCACATAGCCTGATGCTGGGCTCCATCCCATGATTCTGAGATCATGACCTGAGCAGAAATCAAGAGTCAGACGCTTAACTGACTGAGTCACCCAGGCGCCCCGAAGATCTTTCCTATCTTGAGGTAATGATTTCTTAGGACACTAAATTTCCAATCCATAAAAAAGAACAAAATGAGAAATTGATTTTATTAACATTATTAAAGTTTTTGCTCCTTGAAAGACACCTTTAAGAAAATGGCAAGGCAGAGTACTGAAATCTGTGTGTCACATGAAGGTTTTGTACCCAAAATATTTAAAAAACACAACTCAATAACAGGATAGCAACAACAAAAAAAACAAAACACAATGTCACGATAGGCAAAAGATTTGTATAGACACTTCACCAGACATATGAATACCATAAATAACCATATGAAAATATGCGTCACACTATTAGTCTTCAGAAAAATGCAAATTAAAACCCAATATAATAGCACTACACATCCATTAGAACAGGAAATATTAAAACAAAGTGATCATCCCAAGTGTTGATAAGTTTGTGGAGCAACTTAGATTCTCATCCACTACTGGTAGGAATATCAAGTGATATATTTTCTTGTGAAAAAATCTGATAGTTTCTTAAATAATTATTGTTCACTTACTATATGACCCTGCCAATCCACCCCTACCACCTCCCCCATGAAAAAAAATATATATATCCACACATCCTCAAACACAAATGTCCATAGCAGCTCTGTATGTAATAGCCGCAAAATGAAAACTGAAATGTCCATCTACCTGAGAATGCATGAATTGTGGCACATTCAGACAATGGATAGCCTTCAGCAATAAAATAGAAGGAACTTTTTTTTTTAATAAAGAGTTTATTTATTTATTTATTTATTTATTTATTTATTTGGAGAGAGAGAGAAACAGTATGAGAGGGGATAGGGTCAGAGGGAGAAGCAGGCTCCCCGCCGAGCAGGGAGCCCGATGCGGGACTCGATCCCAGGACTCCGGGATCATGACCTGAGCCAAAGGCAGTCGCTTAACCAACTGAGCCACCCAGGCGCCCTAGAAGGAACTTTTGATACATGAATTACCACGGATGGATGTCAAAATCATGCTGAGTCAAATAATTAATACATATGTATAACACATATTATATTATAATGCATACATATATTATACACATGTATATACGTATTGTATTCCATTTCTTATAAAGAATGCAAACTACTTAGAAGAAAGCTGGTGAGTACCTCTGTTGCCTGGAGATTGGGCATAAATAGAGCCTCAGAGTAAAAGCCACATAAAGACAATGCTAGTGGGGCGCCTGGGTGGCTCAGTCGTTAAGCGTCTGCCTTCGGCTCAGGTCATGATCCCAGGGTCCTGGGATCGAGCCCCGCATCGGGCTCCCTGCTCCGCAAGAGGTCTGCTTCTCCAGCTCCCACTCCCCCTGCTTGTGTTCCTGCTCTCACTTCTCTCTCTCTGTCAAATAAATAAAATCTTAAAAAAAAAAAAAAAAGACAGTGCTACTGATTATCTTGATTATGGTGAAAATTTCAGGGATTTATATATACATATATAAATAAAAATATATATTTAAATACAGATATAAATATATAATTTATATATATATAAACTGATAAATTCTTCACTTTATGTGCAATTAATTGCAATTCAATTATTTCTCAATAGAGTTTAAAAAATCAATTTATTGTTTGATAGTTATATATATTATATATTGTTTGATAGGATATTTTCTCTTGCCAGAAAAATGAATGAGAATTTATTATCTTGCTAAAGTGATGCTTAAGTTCAATATAACCCCTCATAGCACACAGGGTTACATTTGGCCTATTAATTCTCCCTTTTGGAAGAAGTGATCACTTTAAATAAGTTAATTCAAATGAAGAATAAAACAAAATAGCTAGGTCTTGATTTAATTTTTTTATTAAGATTTATTCATTTTTAGAGAGAGTGAAAGAAGGCGGGGAGAGGCAGAGGGAGAGAATCTCAAGCAGACTTCTCTACTGAGCATGGAGCACAATACTGGGCTTGATCTCACAATCCAGATTTAATAGGGAGCTCATGACCTGAGCCAAAACCAAGGGTCAGCCACTCAATCGACTGAGCCACCCAGGTGCCCCAGCTAGGCCTTGATATAAAGTACACCACCTTAATGACTGAAGGGGAATTCTGCACTAAATTTCCCTTTTTGTCCCCTCCCCCGCTCAAGCCTCTTTATTTCACAATGTATAAGAGACTCTGAAAGGTGGGAAAACCCTACAGGCTATGGTTCAGAGAAAAACAGGGGAGGTATCAATAGCCCCAAAGCCATAAATGCCCTTGATGATAAACTTCACTGGCATTGATAGACAGGGTTAAAAATAGAGAAGCCCTGGATATTGTCCTCTCTAGATTGAATAAGCATCTGTGGGAAAATTCTCTCCCTTAATCATCATAGGCATTTTTGTGGTTTTTACTATTACAAAAACCACCAAGAACACAAATAAGCAAATCATAAAAATTAGGCAATTTGGCAAATATCCCCATTTGGGGTTTTGTGTTCTTTTTGGATTAGGGATGGACCCTGTTCTCTTGGTTTAATTTGGGCGCTCTGGACTAAAAATTCTGGTCACCATCATTCTCTAAGTATTAGTCTGTGTCAGGGTGTTCAAATGTACGATTTCCTGTCTTAAATGCTACTTTGTAATCTCTGTCTAAAAGGATCTTGCAACAAAAAGAATGAGAAAACCAGACACAGAGAATGAATTACCACCAGCGGGGCATTGATATGCAGTCTCTACACCTCAGCTCACTACCCCAGATGGCAGTGTTTATTCTCCAAATTCTGATGATAAGGTACCCAAGAGGGGATGGATAAGAGGGACCACCTGAGTCAGCATAACTTAGCTATTTGCACCAGGATATTTTTGTCTAGCAAGTCACAACTGTGAAAGAATAAATATCTCATTTGCTTCAGAAAACTTATACAAACCGATTTTTCTGGGTAAATGATCTTCTCATTCGGGGATATGTTGTCTTCTAAGGACAACAGTTTACTTACCCGGACAAATAGCTAATCCATGAGGACAATTATTTGTTCCTGAAACTTGGCTTCAGTAAGTGTTGAGTTTCTCTCTACTTTGTTAAATGCAATATTTATAAAAGAAAAACTGCATTGCTCCAATTATTTCATTTGGTAATCTATTTAAAGTCTATTTACCTCTTACCCCTTCAAAGCCACTGGATGAAAACTTGGGGGGCACCTGGGTGGCTCAGTTGGTTAAGCGACTGCCTTCGGCTCAGGTCATGATCCTGGAGTCCCGGGATCGAGTCCCACATTGGGCTCCCTGATCAGCAGGGGGTCTGCTTCTCCCTCTGTCCTCTTCCCTCTTGTGCTCTCTGTCTCTCATTCTCTCTCTCTCAAATAAATAAATAAAATCTTAAAAAAAAAAAGAAAACTCGGGCAAGCTTTTTGATCAATTTTAGGTGATAGAATATACTTACAGTTAATTTAAGTTTCAAAATACACTCTCCAATAAATGAAAACGTCTCTCCAATGAGTTCATTATACTTTGGTTACTTTGATCAAAGGTGAGATTTCTCACTTATTCCACCTCCAGAAGCTTGAGGTTTCCAACTGCACTCAATATAGGGAATGGGGACCTTCTCTTTTTCTTGTCCATCTCCTCCTCTATTCACTAAAGTTGCTTCGTACCATGAGAGAGTTTAAAGATGGTGGTGGTGGATGGGAAGAGAAAACATCTGGCCAAGTCTACATTTCACCTCTACTCTTTCTATCAGGCACTTCAGTGGCTCCTCACTCTGAAGTAGTGCCTCTCCTTCTCTGGCTTCTCCTGCTCCCCTCCCAGTGAGTCATTTTCTTACAGTCTACCTCACTCAGACCTGCTTTATGGTCCTGCCATCTTAGTCTAGCAGACAGTCTGAGGCAAGATCCCTTGTAAAATGATGCTGGTCCTACATAGTGAGATGAAGTTTCATAAACTAATCCTTAGGTTTCATGGTGCACTTACTAGTTACAGTTGTTAGAAGGAAGTGTGGCTAATTACCAAGTCATCAACACCCCCCAAAGCCTGCATTCTTTATTCTTCCTCATTTCTCTACCCAATATGCTGCCAAAGACAGGCAACCACAGGTCGGTATCTTTAGATTCTCTGGGCAAGTGTCCAACATCATCATGGGTAAGCCCATTGATTGCAAGAGCACCCAGTTCCAATTTTCTCTGATCTCCTGAAAGGCCCTGTCATCCAGCTTGGGTCAGAAGTCACCTTCATCTTTTCTTCTTGGTGGGGTGGGGGACAATTGATTTGGAGTTTGGAGGGACTTTCGGAGTATGGCGATAATTTTCTCTCTCTGAGGCCATATCTTCAGAAACCCTCAGTTTTAAAATCCCTTCTTGATCCTTTTCTATAACTTTGATCTAAGTGAGAAAAACAAAATACTTAGCTGTTTCCTTGGAAATTTGCATTTTGGCCAGTCTCCCAACTCACTTTGGAATCTGATACCGATGCTATTTTAGACATTCACAGGAAATTTCCAAATTAACATCTTGTCACAAACGTCTCAATGGTATGTTCCAGAGAGAAGTGCAGGGAGAGGAGCTTAATGTCATTTTTTAGAAAATAATAATAATAATAAAAGGAAGTAGAAATTTTTTCCCCTGCACTCAAAGAAAAAAAGCATTTGATTTTTTTAATTGCTGCACTGTAGAAATATGGATTTTATAGTTTAGAAACCTATGTTTATTTTCTTACTCATAATCGGGAGGCAAAATGGATTTTTAAGAAAAGGAACTTAAAAGTAGAAAGCAGCATCCTGAATAAACAGTTTCAGGGCTTCTGCCTGTGTTTCTTCCACTTTCTGCTGGGTTATCACCTCAATTCTCACAAATCCTGCCAACCAGAGACTGGGGTGCATGCATGTATCATATGAGAAATTGCTACAATATTAAGTCTCTTTTGAAGTATGTTGACCCGAATCTAAAGTTAGAAATGCATATTTTGGTGTCACACTCTGCACTCTTTGGTCCTGTCACGAAAGTTTTAATGCCCTCAGAAGATAGCGATAGTTTCCTCTTTTTCTTCTTAACCTCATTTCACTTTCTGAAAGTCTAAATATGCCTAACTAACTACATTGGCTAAGGTTGGCATTTTAAAATGTCATCAAATCTTCACAGTGTAAAGGATCTTTCACAGTTTAAGAAAACCCACACACAGGATAGATTTGTTTATGACCAATTAGTAAGCTTAGATATCTTACAAAACACAGGATCCTTTCAAGGCAGCACACATCTAGTTAAGATGCATTCACAGTGACAGGGAAATGCCAGGCTGCTAATTTTATATATATATTATAATATATATATTATATATATTTTATATATATATATAATATGGTAAGCAAGCATCTTTAGAGATATTTATTTTAAAAATCAAATATTAGCATTATTTTAGTAATGTCCATGATTGACAATCACCTCGAGATATTTAATGACTAAACTTCTGCTGATTTCTCATCAGAAGGACTCCCATTGAGAAAGGAGTGGAAAATCAGTATAATTTACTTGATGCAACATTGAGCAAACAGTATGAGAACAGCTTGCAAACTTATGACATTGGCTTGAATTTAACTGATAAAAGAATGAAGAAAAATGCTATAGTTTTCCTATTTTATTATTTTTCCTCATAAATAAAATATTTTTTTATTGAACCTCTAAGTAGACTTCTGAACTCATTCCAAATGTCAGCTCCATTGTTATATTTTGAAACACATGTCACTAATCCCAACAGTTGTTAAATTTTCTTTCTTTTTATACATTTAAAAATATATATTTGTTATTTGTACATTGGTCTTATCCTTTTTACTAGACTATCTCATTGGTGATATTCAAATTTATATCACATTCAGATTTCCCATACTCCTTTGCATTCAATTATTTTTTTTCAAAAATTTTTTTTTTCATTTTGGTTTTTTTCGTTGTCCATTTTGAAAATCAGAGTCTTAAAAGCAATATTTAAATTTGGTTAAAATTTTATCCTTAAGAATAATTGAATTTTGAATTTTGTGGGGTTTTTATTTAAATTCCAGTTAGTTAACATACAGTGAATATTAGTTTCAGGTGTAGAATATAGTGATTCAACACTTCCATACATCACCCAGTGCTCATCACAACAGGTACACTCCTTAATCCCTATCACCTCTTTAACCCCTCCTTCCATCCTCCTCCCCTCTGGTAACCATCAATTTGTTCTCTGTAAATAAGAGTCTGTTTCTTGGTTTGCCTCCCTCTCTCTTTTTTTTATACTCAGTATTCATGAAGATAAATAAGTTATTTGTTAATGTAAAAAAAAAAATCTATGTTGACTATTTATATTTGGAATAAGAATATGTGAATATGTAGTTATATAAACCTGGGGTTAGCAACTTTTTCCCTAAAAGGCTAGGCACTAAAGATTTTAGGCTTTGTGGCCATACAGTCTTTGTTGTATCAATTTAATTCTGCCATTTTAACATGAACATCCAATGGGCATGGCTGTCTTCCAATAAAATGTTAACAAAAGGCAAATAAGTTGATTGGGCCCCCGGGTTATAGTTTCCTGACTATTAATCAAACACATTGCTTTAGAAAGAGACAAATTCTATTATTCAGTTCCTAATGTTAATTGTCCATTTCCTTTATATGATTAAATTGGTGAAAAGTCCTTAGCTGAAAGCAACAAGTCTTTTCTAGTCTGTTTTGAATTCTTCATTTGTTGTCTATTCCTATTTTTTTCATATTTAGTCTTATGAATGTATGGAATTCCTCACTGGGATGAGTTTGTCTTTATAATGTCATTTGAAAATCCTTGAATATTTTCTTGAGTTCAGTTTCTCAAGTATATCAATTGAATATCAGTGCTGTATCTAAAAGGAACCTTCCGCACAATATTTTCTACAGAGTTCTTTTGACAGATTTGCTTCTCTGGAAAGTCTATATAATTCTATGGTTATATGGCTTTTGTTATCTCTAAACTATAAATCTCTCTATGTTTGAATCGTTTTTCTATGTACTTGGCTCAGGTCATTGACAAAAAAATTAACAAGAAAGACAGAAGAGAGAGGGGGGAAGAAAAGGAAGGACAAGGATAGGAAAAATGGGTTGGAACAAGGTAAGGAAGGATAAAAACATGCAATTTTGTTGTTTGGCAGAAAAAAAATGGCTTCCTAAATGAAAGTTGAGTTGGAAATATTTACTATGTATTGTTTTACTGAGAATTCACAGAAGACTGAAAGTATGTCCAGCAGTGGCACCTTCAATGGATGTCTGCTAGCTGATTATGTTATTGTTCCCACTTATTGGCTGCCCTCCCTATAAGATAGTTACATTTCTCCACTAAATTTTATGTGGCCTGCATGGATCCTTTAAGGCAGAAACTTGTCCCCTTGACATCAAGTCTGATCTTATACCTTGCTTTGGCCAAAGAAATGCAAGAGCAATGGATGTATGTTACTCTGAAGGGAACTTTAAAATTCTTTTTATGATTCTACCATAATTTTATCCACTCCATTACAGTAACAGTGTGGCATCATATGGGGCTTTTCTTTCGGGTCTAA
Organism: Leptonychotes weddellii; assembly: GCF_054177405.1. Taxonomy (NCBI): domain Eukaryota; kingdom Metazoa; phylum Chordata; class Mammalia; order Carnivora; family Phocidae; genus Leptonychotes; species Leptonychotes weddellii. Next base: position 173,839,165 of record NC_138369.1, read on the forward strand.
ATTAAAGGAGACGGATTGAGCAGAACTGAACAGGGCAAAGCTATTCTTCATGGAAGTGGAGCTTGGGTGAGCACTAAATAATTTGTGGTAAACCACTGAGATTTTAAGGTTATTCATTACTATAACATCACCTAGTAAGAGTTTCAAAGTATGACAATCATATAAGGAGTAGAGTGCTACAGTCACTAAAACCTAAAACAAGTGACACTGGTTTCAGGACTAGGCAGCAGATAGCAAGAAAGTTGTTACTGGAACTGGACAGAGTGAATCTGGACTTTGTATGCATAAGTACAAAGCATCCAGTAAAACTTTTGTGATAACTAGGGAGTCACATAGGGGCGACTAGGTGGCTCAATCTGTTAAGCATCTGCTTTTGGCTTGGGTCATGTACCCAGGGTCCTGGGATCGAGCCCCACTTCAGGCTCCATGCTCAGCAGGGTGTCTGCTTCTCCCTCCCCTTCTCCCTCTGGGCTCTCATTCACTCAAATAAATAAATAAAATCTTAAAACAAAACAAAACAAAAAACTAGGGAGTCTCATATTATAATTGAGCCTATAGTTTATTAAAGAGGTTTAGGAACAGACTGCTTCAAGTATGCTTTAGTGTCCACAGGTTGGGTTTACTAAGAACCTAAAAGAAAAAAGTTAGCTCAAATAAGATTTGGTTGCAGTGCAATAAAGGATAAAAGAGATATTCTCTAAATTATAGAATTTCCAGATTGAAAAGATTTGGCCATTTTTTTTATCAGCTATCAAACGCAGATAAAATGAACAATACAAAACAAAAGCAAATATTACCACACCTTAAAAGTCATGCATGAAATATATGTTAAGAAAAAAAAAAAAGAAGAAGAAGAAGGTAGCAGGAGGGGAAGAATGAAGGGGGGGAAATCGGAGGGGTAGACGAACCATGAGAGACGATGGACTCTGAAAAACAAACTGAGGGTTCTGGGAGGGGGGAGGATGGGTTAGCCTGGTGATGCGTATTGAAGAGGGCACATTTTGCATGGAGCACTGCATGGAGCACTTTGTTATGCACAAACAATGAATCATGGAACACTACATCTAAAACTAATGATGTAATGTATGGGGATTAACATAAGAATAAAAAAATTTAAAAAAAAAGTCATGCATGAGTTCAGGCATGCACATTACATCTTTTAGGTGGAAAAATAAAATGGTTCAAAGAAAATTTTAAGTGTTAGCTGATAGCTAAGTTTAAGCTATGAGCAACGAAGTCTAAATAAGGTCTTGTGTATTGAAAATAATTGTGAGTATACACATTAGTGAATGGAGTAAACTGAAATCAAATTTACTAAAAAGCTGATATATTTTTCAGAAAATTCACTGCCTAAAGGGTGACCACTTTGGATTTAAACAGCACTTTTAGCCAGCTTGCTTTGGTTGATAAAATGGGAACAAAAGTTACATATATTATGCCTGAGCAGCAGTTTAAAAGCAACTGTGCAGTTCTATTATTATTCTTTGCTTTTGCCAATGTGAATTATATGCCTGAAAATAGGCTGTTTTTTAAACATGGATTTTCAAATGAAGAAGTTACTGGAATATTGTCACTCATTCCCCACAGCTAACGTAGGTAAAATGTAACCTAGGTGAGAGATACATACTTGTGGTCATAAATCCATTGACAATTTGCAAATGTGTGTTACTGCAGCATAACTTAGCAAATTTTAACTAAAATACCACAGAAGCTTTAAATTGAGTGAAAAATAGTCATTGTGTGTCAGACGTTACAATTGACATATTGAGAACATCATTTCATGCAATTCTCATCAAATCTATAAAATAAATGCTTTCCTCATTAAGTAAAATTTAATAATGGGGAAATAAACAAAAATTTGGAAACAGATGACATTAAATTTCTTCATAGAAATGCAAAAAGTAAAGAGACAATAGAATAGTAAAGATAAAACATACAAATTCATAAGAAATAAGACTGGGAAATTTACCATGTACACAAAGGAATTTAGAACAGAATAAAAGATTTTTTGCTAAAATATTCACAAAATAATAGCAAATTCCAAATGACGATTTTAAAGTATGTATCATTAGAATTAACTTCATCAGAGATAAGTCGGGTGGCTTAATAATCAGGCCCTACTGATGACGACCTCTGGGAGACAGTATAGAACCTGTCTCCAAGCTGTCCCTCTTGTAAATTGGAATGTCCATTTATTATATCCTCCTATTCTTGTCTGAAGGCCACTCTCAAGCATACATACTTTCTAGCACCTAGTCTGTGCCCAGCAAGGGGACAGAGTCTTCATCAGTCCAGGGAATGTCCTTTGGCAGAATGTGGCCAGTGCTTGTTGCAGAAGCCATTGGCCTTTAAGGGAATGGTGAGTGCCAGGAGGGAATGGGCAAAGGCTCTGCCTCTAACAGCCTCTTCTATAGGCAGTAAAATAATATCAAAACATAAAGAAAAAAATAAAAAGTTACATGTACACAGACATAGCAAAACTCTCCCACCTACAGATAAATTTCATTTATGATGATCATTATAAAAGCCAGTAGTAAGTTAAGAAGAAAATATACCATATTTAATTGAGTTTTATGTCAGCAAGGGTGGCTAATATATTTCACTGTTTTATTGGCTAGAGTGAAAGAGAAGTGTATGATTATTTTAATACTTTCATAAAGTGATAAATTTCAGCATAATACATGCAGGAATGTCAAGGATATAATTATTATTGAGCCATGGGAAGTCTTCTTAAAGTTAGAAAGAAGAAAATAATATCTACAAACATAAGTAATTTACACTACTGTGAGCATGACAGGTCAATGATTAGAATAGCCCTATTAATGCTTGAAATTATTAAATTCCCACACTTGGACAACCCCAGGAATGACCATGATTTTGAATTTTTTGAAAATCCAGTAGATTTGGATATATATATATTTAAAAAATAAATATACTGATATTCATTGCATATTTGTCTTTGTCAATTAATACATTAAATTCTTAACAGACAAAATAACAGGAATTACAACAAGCATAAAAGTGTTTAAAAGCAAATAATGTTGCAGGGTTACAGGGTTCTTGTTTCAGGGAGTTGAAGAATGAATCTCTCAGACAAAAAGGGTGAAGTGAAAGTTTATTAAATGAAGGCAAGAACAGAAAGGAAAGAAAAGGAGCCCTCTAGAATGAGAGGGGTCCCAAATGGGTTGCCACTGAGGGCTTTTATGGTCAGTCTTTTATAGAAAACTGACAGGGGAACTTGGTAAATATCTTGTCTATAACATTTAAGACAAACAAGGTGGATTTGTAAATATTATGAAAATATCTCAACTATATTTAGAATAAACAAGGTGGATTTGTTACGTTTGCTTCTCTCTGGTTGATACCTTATCCATAACATTTCTCTACATCTGGGATTTCTGTGAGCCTGGTTGCGCAGCCCCCTCCACGAGCCTAGTCACATAACCCCTTACCTGTCTCTCCCTACCTAGCTTCACCTGTTCCTTACTTAATAATATGGCCTTGTTGAAAGTGAGTGGTTAAATTATGAGAGGGAAAAGATGATGAACCTTGAGGATCATGGGGAAGCAAGGGAGGATGGGATCATGTTCTACATTACAAACACAATAACTATTCTTAAAGCTAATCATTACTTCTTATAAGGGGTGTAGTAGGGCTCACTTCTTTCAAGTAAGATCTTCTACTTCTTTTCTGATCTTTTTTAAAGTATAAATAACCTTCACTGTAGTCTGCATGTCACAAGACATTTTGTGTCATCAAAGGATTTCAAGATTCTCCTTTCCTCCTAACCACAAAGCAGTTTTTGGAGGAAAATCTTAGATCAAAACAATATACAGAATTGCATTTCATATTTAATTTTGAATTGATAAGGAGCTATGGTCAGATAACTAAATGACTATGAAACATTTCATTTCCTTTCTGTCTGCAGATTCTCAGCAAAGAACAAAGCCTTATAAAGTGAAGAGATTGAAAAACACAATTGGAGAAAAAGGGACATTGACTCTCCCTTTACCAAAAGAGGAATTTTCAAGCTAACCTCACAGCTACGGTCATTTTTCACCCTAGCTTTAGCTTCTCTCAGCATGGAAAGCATTGTATTAGCAGTCTCAATGACATCCCAGGATCACAGACTTGGTCTTGAATCACCAACCCAAGGATATTTTGGGGGTTATTCTTAGTAAATCTTAATTTATATGGATATGTGAATCTGCCTTTGACTAAAAATATTTTTAAAAATCTAAACCTATAAATAATTACAGATGAGGAGGGGAAGAGGGCAGCAGAGTAGGAGGACTCTAAGCTCCTCTCATTTCACAAACACAACTAGATAACTATCCAAGCATCCTGCACACCCCAAAAATAGGCCTAAAGACTGACAGAACAATCTCCACAACTAAAGGCAAAAAAGAGGCCACATCCAAGAAGGTAAGTAGTGCAGGGACATGGTTTGGGGAGAAGTGGATCATGAGTGTGTGGAGGGGAAGGAGCTGTGGTCATGGGGAAGGGCAAGAGAGACAGGAACACACAGGGGAATGCACAGGAGAACTTTTTCCCAAAGCCATTGGCTTGGAAAATGAGGGGAGCTGAATTTTGTGAGTTCTTGCAACCAGTGGGGCTTAAAGCCTGAAGTTTTAAAGGTCAGCACACTTGGCTGGGATAGAGCTACGCCTAGAGAGAAGGCAGGCAAACAACCCAGGGGCAGAGGACTTGAAAACAGGATCTAAAAAATGCCTGGGTCACACTGGGGGAAGAGTATTAACTATTCTAGAAGAGCTTCTGTGAGAGGCAGTGTTCACTGCTCAGCCTCTCTTGGAACAAAGGAACTAACTGGCTGGTGCCATTTCCCTCTCCCACCCCTCAGCATAAACACAAAGCCACCTGTGGGAAACAGCTCTGTGGGAACACTGGCTGCCTAATTTGCTTATTCCAAGCCCCACCTGCCTGCACTCTGGTGGGACTGCCCTTCTCAGTCCTGCTTGCCTCAGTCCCAGTGTGGCAGGCCCCTCCCCTAGAAAACCAGCGTGAATGTTCACCCACACCATCTCTCCCAGCCAGAGTTCTGCAGAGCCTCAGCTCTGGTGGAATTGGTGTCAGGTCTCATTTCACAAGCAGACCAGAGCACACCAAGTTAAAATTCACCACATTCAGGCTAAGACCAAACACTGCCTATAGCAGACCAGGAGAGCCTCTGCAGATGACTGGCCTAAAGGCCTGAGCAGCTAAAACACAATAGCAGAGTGCACACAGCACACATCAGAGACACTGCATGAAGTGCTAGGCCCTGGACACTACATGACCTCTTCTTCATGAGGTCATTTTTTCAGAGCAGGAAACATACCTGGCTTTTCCAAGACAGAAGAAAGCAGAGACTCAAACAAAACGCCAACCTGGAGAAATTTATCCCAAATGAAAGAAAACAACAAAGCCATGGCCGCAGATCTAAGAGAAACAGATTTAAGTAACATACCTGATGAGGAATTTAAACAACAATCATAAAGATACTCCCTGAGCTTAAGAAAAAGAATAGAAGACATCAGGGAGACACTTACCACAGATAAAAGAGTTAAAAAAGAATCAATCAGAAATGAAGAATACAATAAATGAGATTGGAAACAGGTTTGATGCAAGATCAGCCAACTAGAAGAAGCAAAGGAGTGAATTAGTGACCTAGAAGACAAAGTGATAGAAAATAATGAAGCTAAACAAAAAAGAGAAAGAAGCATTATACAACACAAGAAGAGACTTAGAGAATTTAGTGACTCCTTCAAACATAATAATATTAGTATTATAGGAGTCCCAGAAGAAGAAAAGAGAGAAAAGGGGCAGAACATTTATTTCAAGAAATAAATCTGGGGAAGGAAAGAGACATCCAGATCAGCAGGCACAGAGAATTCCCATCAAAATCAACAAAAGAAGAGTGACACCAAGACATATTGTAAACAAATTAGCAAAATATAGTGGTAAAGGAAAAATCTTAAAAGCAGCAAGACAAAAGAGGTCCTTAACTTACAAGGGAAAATCCATAAGGCTAGCTGGGGATTACTCAACAGAAACTTGGCAAGCCAGAAGGGAGTGTCATAATGTATTTAAAGTACTGAATGGAAAAAATCTGCAGCCAAGAATACTCTATCCAACAAAGCTGTCATTTAGAATTGAAGGGGAGATAAAGAGTTTCCCAGACAAACACAAGTTCAAGGAGTTTGTTATCACAAAACCAGCCCTGTAAGAAATATTAAAAGGGACTCTAAATGCAAAGGAGAGACAAAAGTGAAAAGACAAGAAAGGATCAGAGAAAATCTCCAGAAACAATGACAAAACAAGTAATAAAATGGCAATACACACACACATAATAATTACTCTGAATGTAAATGGACTAAACACTCCAATCCAAAGACATAGGGTGTCAGAATGGATAAAATGACAAGACCCATCTGTATGTTGCCTAAAGAGACTCATTTTAGAACTAAGGACACCTGCAGATTGAAAGTGAAGGTGGTGAAGAAACATTTATCATGTTAACGGATGTCAAAGTCTGAGTAGCAATATTTATATATGACAAACTAGACTTTTTTGTTCTTGTATTGTTTGTATCCTGTTTCAGAATTAGTGTACTGCCCTCATAGAATGGTTTTGAATGTGTTGCCTGTATTCCATTATTTGTAAGATTTTTGATAAAGATTGACATTATTATTATTATTTTTTTTAATGTTTGTTTGAATTCACCAGTGAGCCAAGTAGTCTTGGGTTTTCCTGTGCTGAAAGATTTTTGATTCCTAATTCAACTTCATTCTTGTTATTAAGCTAAGAAAATTTCTTATTTCTTGGATTCAAGATTCATGATTCAATCTTGCTAACTTGTGTGTTTTTAGGAATTACATTTTTTTTTCCTTTTGAGTTATCAGATTTGTTATTATATAATTATTTACGGTAATGTTACACACTATGCATTTCTGTTGTTATCTGTTGTATTGTTTTCTCTTCCATTTCTCATTTTGGTTTAAGTCTTCTCACCTTTTATTCTCAGTTAATGTAATTAAAGCATTGCCAATTTGTTTTTGTTTTTGTTTTTGTTTTGAAAAACTAGTCATCACTTTCAATGTTATGTTATTTCTTATTCTGGTCTTGATTTTATTTACTTATGATTTTTCTTTAATATTTCCTTCCTTGATAAAACTTTAGATAAGTTTCTTGTTTTTCTAGTTTCTTGTGGTGTCATGTTGCTTGCTTGAACTTTTTCTCTTAATACAAGCATTTATAACATAAATTTCACTCTAACATCTCCTTTTGCTGCATCCCATAGGTTTTGGAATATTGTATTTTTTCTCTTTTTTTAAAGATATATTTTGATTTGCCATTTGATTTCTTATTTGGCTCATTGCTTGTGTAGTAGTGTGTTGTTTAATATTTATATATTAAATATTTAATATTTTAAAAAAGGAATGTTGAGAATGAAACTAAAAGTAATACATGTGACCTATGCAAAGGAAAATTCAAAAGCTTTTAGATCAACACTTTTCAAAAATAAAAAAAATATATATAAATACAGCTACATAAAATTTTAGAAATCGGTATTTACACCATAATGCATTATCTTCAAAGTTAGAGCCTATCCGTTTATCTTAATGCTCAAAGCAATGAAAAGATATCATGCTACTGTGTTTTGCCCAGCCCATCTCTTCATTCCACCATCTCAGTGTCTGGGGAAAGAAGAATATCACTGACAACTTATTATACTCAGTTATGGGGTCAGGATCTCATGTCTCCCTGACCACATTTCTTCCCTATACTTCCAAAACAAGGATGAGCAGAATGGATGTAATAGCATATTTTTTTCTTAAAGAAAAGTCCTTTTACATCCCAATCAAAACCAAGAGTGAGAACTTTTGCTTTGCTGAGTTCCAAAGTCCCACTTGAAACCACTTACTATATGGAGCTAAACAACTGTCTTTCCATGATATCCTTCTATGGTGTCCCACAACGGTATTTTAAGTTAATATATTCTTATGCCTTTTTCTGGACCTGCCTCCTGTAGAAAATTTTTACATGAAATGGGGAATAAGTCGAATGAATTGTAACTAATCTGTTTCCTATCATATAGTTCAACCATTAGTAATTCTGCAGTACATTTATTTAATTAACAATATTTAAAGCTAGCTTATTTGGGGCTACACATGGATGGAGGTCAGAAACTATCTTAATACCACTCAGGGGGGAGGAGCAGGATGGCAGAGGAGTAGGAGACCTAAATTTCGTCTGGTCCCAGGAATTCAGCTAGATAGGGATCAAACCATTCTGAACACCTACGAATTCAACAGGAGATTGAAGAAAAGAATAGCAGCAACACTCTGAACAGAAAAGCAACCACTTTCTGGAACATGGGACCTGCAGAGAAGTGAATCCGAGGCGATATTCGGGAAGATAGATGACGGGGGAAGGGGCCTTTGTCAACTGCTACTGGCAAGTGATAAAGCAGCAGAGCACAAAATTGGAAATTTTAGAAGTCGGCTCTGCTGAGGGACGTCGCTCCAGTGGCTAAGTGGGTGGTGGAACCCTCACTGTGACAGTGTGGTCTCAGGACCCTCGGGGTCACAGAAAGACCAGGGGTCCCGGAGTGTGGCAGAGCTCCCAGGTATCAGAGCGGAGAAGCTGTGTGCAGAGATGGAGCCAAGGAGCGGGCTCTCAGCTTGGGGTTGCCATAAACTGTGATCCACAGCACAGTCGGGCCACTGCTCTTCCAGCAGGGACCCAATAAGCAGCAGATCCAGGGAGACTCCCCTTCCTCCCCCAAGGAGGAGCAGCATGGGAGTGCACCACAGGAATCTGCTGGGTTGGAGATTCCACATGAGGTCATGCGGAAGAGATAGAAATGCTCAGTCACAGGCTGGTGAGTATGGAGTGCAGCAGGGGACCAGTGAGACGGGGGTGATTGATTGTTTTCTCTGGGGGCTCACGGAGGAGTGGGGCCCCGAGTTCTCGGCTCCTCTGGGGCAGAGATTGGGAGGTGCCATTTGCTCTCTCATCCTCCAAAGCTGTATGGAAAGCTTGCAGGGAACAAAAGCTCCTGAGAGCAAACCCGAGCAGATTACTTAGCCTGGCCCCAGCAAGGGCAGAGCAATTCTGCCCCCAGCAAAGACATTTGAGAACCATAGAAACAGACCCCTCCCCCAGAAGATCAGCAAGAACAGCCAGCCAAGACCAAGTTTACCAATCACTGAGAATGGCAGAACTCCAGCACTAGGGGAATACAGCACATAGAATTCATGGCTTATTTCCCATGATTCTTTAGTCTTTCAAAGTTAATTTTTTTAATTTTCTTTTTTTTT